>NC_092871.1:11042082-11091618 GCF_032062135.1 Pyxicephalus adspersus
AAAAACATAAGAAGGGCAAATATTAGTATTTGAGAGCGTATAGAGAATAGGAAGACTGTATACATTAATAGAATGAGAACAAGAATAGAGTAATAGTAACGCACTATAAAAACAATTGCATGGGGGTAACTAGTACAGGAATAGGATATGTATATAACAATTTGTGTGTGGGGTCAAAGACCGAATAAACAGTGTATGAGGGTAACTAGTTCAGGAATATACAGAACAAAGCAGCTCACAAGATGTAAGGAGTGTGCAGGATCAAAAGTGTATGGGGGTAACCAATACAGAAAAAATGATATAAAGTATGGGAATCGGGTAGACAGAAGTATACGGACATAATATATAGTGTATGGGAGTAACCAGCACAGCACCATGAGTATAGAGACATAATAAACAGTGTATGGGGGTAACTATTACAGAGATAGGGCAGTATACAGGAGCACCATATAGAAAAGCGTGGGTGACGAATGTATGGGGGTAACTATTACAGAGATAGGGCAGTATACAGGAGCACCATATAGAAAAGAGGGGTTGGTAAGTAACTGTGGGGATAACTAGAGCAGGGGTAGGGCAGTGTTTAAGGAGTATGGGGGTAATTAGGGCATCAACAGAGCCGTATACAGAACTCTATAAGATTGCAGGAGGGTAACAGGATCAGAAGTATATGCAGACCTAATAAACAGAATATGGGGTAATTAGTGCACCAGCAGGGTAGTATACAGGACTCTATAAGACTAAAGGGGGCAGTTTGCAGGATCAGAAGTGTACAGGCGCCATAGACACCACATGGGGGTAACTAATACAGCAATAGGGTGGTATACAATGAGTTGTATAGGAATCCACAGACATAATAAAGTATACATGGGGTTGCAGCATCGTACAGATCATTATCTGGGTTCCCCATCAATCTGTCACTGTTGGTAGCAATCTATAGCACGATTCAGCAGAATCCTATATTGCCCCTGTGGGGTAATCCCCAGTCGTAGGATCGCAGCGCTGATGAGGACCGCCTGTGGCAGGCAATGTCCGCACACCCCATGCACCGGTCAGCAGCATGGAAGTCACCTGGAAGCTGCAGGAGACATGTGCAGGACTGGACAGACAGCCAGCCCTTCCAGTCCACACTCACCTTGCTGTGTAGAGTGTCAGCTCCTGTGGTTCCCCTGCAGTGTCTGGGAGTCTCCCTGTGCTGTCACTGCAGTGTCTGTGTGTATGTGTCTGCTGGCTCTCCACCCTCCGCCCGTGACGCCTTTCCATTTCTCCACCCTTTGCCTCTCCTCCTAGATCACTCCTACCTGTCCACCGTCTGCTCCCCCCTCTCTAAAAGTGGCCCCCAGATCCCCATGGGGCTGCTGCTTGAACCCCATTCACCCCAATATTGCCATGGGGGTGCCGCTTTACCCCAGTGACCTTAATAGTCCCATGGGGGTGCTGCTCATACTTGTAGCTTAATCCCCCCTGCTAGGAGGGCTCTAACCCTTCCATTAAACAGATTTGCCCCACTGTGCTGGTTCCTACCCTTCTATCAGTCCTACTGTGCTGGTTCTTACCCCTCTAATATATCAGTCCTACTGTAATGGTTCCTACCCCACAATCAATCATATCAGTCCTACTGTGTTGGTTCCTACCCCTCTATCAGTCCTACTGTGCTGGTTCTCACCCCTCTAATTTATCAGTCCTACTGTAATGGTTCCTACCCCTCTATCAGCCCTACTGTTCTGGCTGCTACCCAACAATCATATCAGTCCTACTGTGCTGGTTCTTACCCCTCCATCAATCCGACTGTGCTGGTGCACTATCAAACCAATCTTTCTTACTGTGTTATTTCTTTCCTCCCAAATGCTGCTCTCTGCCCCTGCTATGCTAGTTCCTACCCACCTATGTGATCCCCTGTGCTGACTCTTGCTCCTCTTAGAACCCATTTGCCCCTCTGTACAGGTTCTGACCCAAGGATCTAACCTATCTGTACTACTGTACTAGCTCCTACCCCCTTTCAAACCTATTCCCTACTGTGCTGGCTCTTAGCCTTTTATTAAATCTATCTACCCCTTTTTCAAGCTTTTATTTGGTAATTTAACCTATCTATGCGACTGTGCTGACTCTTACCCTCTCAATTAAGTTATCTGCCCATACTGTACTATCTTTTACCTCCATGATTAAGCTATTACCCCCTTACTTTATTGGTTCTTTTCCCACCATATTAACTATTTGCCCTTACTGTCCTGGTTAATACTTCTCCATCCAAACTATCCGTCCCTACCTTTCTGGTACTTACCCCTCCAACTAAGCTATCTGCCCTGCTTTGCTGGTTCCTACCTCCCGAATTAGCTGCTAATAAGCTATCTGCCCCTACCATACTAGTATTTTTCTTACCATTTAACCTATCTGTACTGGCTATTACCTCCCCAATTAAGCTACTTGCCCTACTGTGTTGACTCTTACCCCTCTATCTAACCTCTTTGCAATGCCATGCTGCCTCTTACCCCTTTCTTCTTATAATCTCATTCTCCATTACTTCCTAATATTCTCATATCCTCTTTCCCTAGACATGATGGCCTTCTCTAATTCTCCATACTCCGATCTTTTTCTGGGACTTGGAACAAGGTATTTACCCCTTCCTCTAACCTAGTGTTTCCCAACCATGGTTTTGTGGAACCCCAAGGTTCCTCCAGAGATTGCTAGGGGTTTCTTGGACAATGAGCAGTTTGTTTCTCCCAGGTCAGTTTATCCAATTCCAATGAGTTGGGTTTCCTTTAAAGTATAATTATTAAAATACAGATATACATTCAGTACATGCCTATGGAGGCCAGAAGGATTTCATGCAATCTTTGGCAGGGGCAGCTGTCTGAGGAAGCAATGGACACGATGGGACTTTCAATGACTGTAATGGGTCAGCCTGTGCAGGTAACATTTTGGGTCATGTATCCTGACAGACACTTTCATATTGATGTGTCCTCCACACCAAGCCTGGGGGTGTTTAGTGAGTGGTAAAGTATCACCTGTTACCTTTCCCCTAGAGTTCCAACCTTACAGCTGTGGGCTATTTGTTCTAAAAATATTCTTTATCTTCCAAAAATACACCTGAGAATATTCTTTATGTTCTACAAATACACCTGAAAATATTCTTCATGTTCTAAAAATTTACCTGAAAGAAATTTAATGCTTGTCTATACATTTTAAACAGTATAAAAATGAAAAGTTTAATATATGACAATGTGGACGGGTTAAGCTACGTAAACACGTCCAATGGTTCTCGCCCGATAATCAACTCAGGGCCGACACCGGACGAGAATCTGGCGTGTGTATAGCACCTGTTGTCCATCGTCCGAACGACCGTCCCGGACGATGATCAATGAACGATCGTAATGCAAGTGAAGGGGGAGAGCGCACAGCAGGGTGCCGCTCCGTCGTTCTCCCCCTCCTCTCTGCATGGAGCAGAACAGTACAGCAGGCCTGAAGCTGAAGTAAGCGTAGGGCCGCATGACAGGGGGAGTAGAGAAGACAGAGAAGTAAGTGGTTAAAAGTAAAAAAAAAAAAAAAATGAGCGGGAAAAAAGTGCGGGAAAATGGAAGACGTTTATTGGGGGGTAACAACACAGGGGTGGGCCGAATGGAATGGTTTAAAAAGGGGGGATTAGGGGTGGGAGAAGCAGTTCTAGAAAATCTTTTGGAAGGAGCTTTCCCACCCTCCCTCCCTGTTATTAGGGGGGGTTTCTTCTTAATTGAGATTGTCATGGCAGAAAAAGGGCATTGGTTTTTTGGGATCCATGAAAGTAAAATGTGGGGTAATGGAGAATGTAGGGGAGTTGCGACCCAAAAAAGGGTTGGTTTTGGGGTGATAAATGGTCTCCTTGCATGACACTTGGTTGTTGTGGAGGCTAGGTTTGGTGAGAAAGGAGAATTACCAACTGTCCCCGAGGCGGTGTAGGGGCGTCTGGGGGCCTAGTTATTGGATTGGAAACAGCTGGTTAAGGGGGCGTGTTTTGGTGACTTTCATGGAATTATTGGACAGGGGTTTTTTACTGGTATATGTAAAGTTTGGTGATGTAAAATAAAAAAGTTTGTTTTATTAAAGAATTTACGTTGTTAAGAATATTGGTGTTAATAAAGGGCTGCCATGGCGAGTTTTTTTCCAAAATATGGTGTCCTTGTTTTAATGATGAAGGGATGTTGGGTGTGGTGAAAAAAACTGGTTGTGGTGGGGGAATGGAGGCAGCGATGGCTTCGTATACTGTACCCTGGTCATGTATGTACAGCACTCGTTCATGGATTGTGCAGTCCTTAGTCCTTGGAAGGGATTGTGTGTGAAAGATCCTTTCCAATGATTATAATTGCAGGAATTGAAAATTGATCAATTTATTAATCAATTTTCAATATAATCAACTTGCTCTGAACAAATGGCAACCAATCAGTCATTTGTATTACCAACTCCTGCAATGGACACACATTTTTTTATTGTTTCTTTGCAATCAATCAAAATGAAAAACAATCCCTATCTTTGCACTTGTTCAATTTTTTAATTTTTAAAGATAAGGGCAATGGCCATGCTCCAAAATTTGGTCAATCAGATGTCAAGATCGAGAGGAAAGGAACTTGTACAATGGATGGAAAGTTTCAACCCTACTGATCAAGATGTTATCAATTGTACACCTTTGGTCAATCAAATTAAAAAATAAAATATTGATTTATGGTCTTTCCAATAAAATGATCGAATGGTTGATGGAAGGGGACCTGTGTTTGGCCAGAATTGGGATTTATTTAATGGGCCTGATGTGGAAATGGCTTTGGTGCTAAATGTTGACATAATGAATGATAATCTCTTTGTGTTTATAGGAGAAAGGAGGAGATGAGGCTCAATTATATCCAGGGAAGCCAACGATTCCATAGGGTTTATATCCATGTCTGGTCTTACTGTCTGGGGAAAGGTTCTTTGGTGGGTTTTCTCCATGCCTTGTCTAAGGGAAGCTTAAGAAAAGCTTATTTTGCCAAGCAGAATGCCGTCTGTCCCCATAATGTGACCTTCTAGACCTGGAGATGGACAACCTTGATCTTCCATGTGTCTGGTTACCTCCACTACTATCTTCTCCTTCCAAGGCCCCCTCCTGTACATTCACCTCCCTGCCTGAGTCAGTTTTCTGTGTGTATTCATTATATCTTCCCACTGAGTCTTGTCTCCAATGATTTTCTCTGTTTTCTTCCTCATTCAAGCTATCTATCGCCCTCCCCTATTACTCCACCTCCTGTTTACCTTCATTTTCTACTCTCTCCCTCCCTTCTGTCTGTCATTCCTTGCATTGACATTTCTCAGCAGCACCCGCCTTGCACTCTCCTTCCACCTAATGTCTAAAGACTTCCAGTCTCATCTCTGTAATTCTTTGCCTTTGCAGCTGACTGCAGCCTGTGGCTCTTTGTTGAACAAAAGCCATCAGCGCACACTGCAGAGCGTGTTGGTACATGAAATTACAAATAGTTGGCTTATCTCTCAAGGTTTAGAAATGCCAACAGTTAGCGACTGGCCGGCTTTAATTGTATGACTTCACCTCTAAAAGTTGCATAATATCGAGGCATGATATCAATTCATTTTCATCAAGGCTCCTACAATGAGGTGCCTGACATGTTAGCATTTGCTTTGACCTACACTGCTCTATTGTGCATTAGGCTGCATGAATCATGTGTCTTACCCACAAATTGGATTTACAATTGTTTCTTCCATGGTAAGGGCGCCTGCCGTTAAAGCTTTAAGGTCTGTCCTGTGGTCAGTATCTGAGAAGACATATGACCCAACTACATATAGAATTTCCAATTATTCTTCTATAGTAAGGGCGCTTGCCATTATTGTTGTAAGGTCTGTCCTGTGGTCAGTATTTGAGAAGACATATGACCCACCTACATATAGAATTTCTAATTATTCTTCTATGGTAAGGGCACCTGCCATTAAAGCTTTAAGGTCTACCCTGTGATCAGTGCCTGAGAAGACATATGACCCACCTACATATAGAATTTCCAAGTATTCCTCTATGGTAAGGGCACCTTCCATTAATGTTGTAAGGTCTACTCTGTGGTCCATACCTGAGGAAACATATGACCCACCTACATATAGAATTTCAAAATATTCTTCTATGGTAAGGGCACCTGCAATTATTGTTGTAAGGTCTACCCTGTGGTTAATGTCTGAGGAAACATGAGTCCCACCTAAATATAGAATTTCTAATTCTTCTTCTATGGTAAGGGCACCAGCCAATAATGTTGTACGGTCTACCCTGTGGTCAATGCCTGAAGAAACATATAACCCACCTACATATAGAATTTCCAATTATTCTTCTATAGTAAGGACGCCTGCCAATATTGTTGTAAGGTCCACCCTGTGGTTAGTGTCTGTGGAAACATGCGACCCACCTACATTCAGCATTTCCAATTATTCTTCTATGGTAAAGGTGCCCGCTTTTGATGTTGCAAGTTCTGCCCTTTGGCTTGGCACTCAAGATTTGAACATTAGCACCAGTTAAATGGCTGGTTTTTGATACCATGTGCTTCATATTTATATAAGCCAGACCCTTTTAGGGGTCACAAAAGTAGAAAGAGGGCTTTGTCTTTTTTTTATTTCTTCTGTGTCTATTAAAGGACCTCAGCTATGAAAAAAATAGCTGTCGGTGCCTGGCCACTACAGGCCTCCAATGGAGGTCTTCTAAAACCTATAGGACACACCATCTCCTCTCATTAAACTATTCTGATCTAGACTATTCTGGGCCTTTCTCAATACAGACAGCACTAATGAATTTAATTTACCACTACCTGTTTCTTGTATAGTTCTCCCACGCCCCTGAGGAAGCACATAAGGCGAAACGCGTCGGGCATTGAGACACTAATACTTTTCTACAAGAGCTTAACATGCGGTATGCCTTTAGGGGGTTATAGAACTTTAACATCTTCTCAGTCTCAAAAAACCCTGAAAATATTAAAGGGGATTCTAATATTCTATGGAATTGTATTACAACTGTCAACATTATTTGAAGTTGTCAGTTTTTTGTCACTACAAAATGTTTACCTATAAAACCCCCTCTTCTCTCTTTTATTTACTTCCCTCTATTTTTGATCAATGTACAATGGGTTTGGCATTGACACTTTGTAATAATAATAATAATAATAATTATGAAGAGCTCATCCAGTTCCATGATGTCTATGCTCTCTTCCATCACATCCATGTTCACTTGGTCTTGCCCATTTTGGTTGACCTACCCGGGTTTAAGTAATTCCAAGCTTACATAGTCCTGGCACTGCATCGTGTTGAGATTGTACACTAAACTATGCAGCTTGCCAGACGTGGTTGAACGTCATACTGTATGGCAACTATGGCTTCCACCATCCATACAATGGAGAAATGATCGTAGACATGATGGGACAAAAGTGTCATATTCACATATTACTAGGAAATGAATAAGAAAAATCCTAAACTAATGCTGTCCTCAAATCCAAGGAGTAGTAATCTGCAATATATTACAATATATTATAGATTATATTTCCCTGAAAAGAAGTGATTATAAGGAAAATAATCAGCATGTATAAATACATAAATGGTCCACATAGTAAACCCAGCGCACAGTTATTCTATGCAAGGTCACTGCAGAAGAAAAGGGGTCAGTGCACCCGAGGGAAAAGACATTTAACCCCTGCATCTTGAAAGGTCTAATTACAGTAAAAGCTGTGAAAATGTGAAATAGCCTTCCATGGAAGCTGGCCGCCTCTGTAGACTGCTTGAAAAAAAAAAAGAAAGCTGGAAATGATTACATTGCATAAAATGTAACTGGCTATCAATATTTATAAGAAATATCACTGTTGATGGTTCATCTAGGGAATATCCAATTGCCTTTGGTGATTTGGAAGTGAATTTGTCCTTGTTAGAGAAAAGCAGACCACGCTATGACATTTTATTGCGCCCTTTTCTGGATACATTGCTGGTTTAGGGTTGTAAGGATGCAAGAATTTCATTGTATTCATTTTTGGCTTAAACTCAATGGACAACTTTCTTATTGCACCCTGAATGTATTATATTGCAGATTACTTGGATGATAGGTGATAAATAGAACAGTATCTATGTGGCTCAGTGAATAGCACTCTGGCCTTTGCAGCGCTGCGTCCCAGGTTCTAATCTCTGCCAGGACACCATCTGCATGGAGTTTGAAGGTTCTCCCTGTGTTAGCCTTGGTTTCCTCCCACATTATAAAAACATGCTGTTAGTTTAATTAGTTTCCCCATAAAATTGACATTAGACCGTGGTACTGACATATGACCGTGGTAGGGATAACAGATTGTGAGCTCCTTCTAGAGGGTAATCTAGTGACATGACTATGGACTTTGTACAGCACTGCTTAAAATGTTGGTGCTATATAAATACTGTGTAATTATATGTATGTGCTATTTAATATTTAATTTGCTGATTCGGTTGCAGCATATAGATTTCCTTCCCTTGGCTCCCTGCAATTCCTTGCTCCTAGGCCATACAAGTAATATACCATATAAGTATTTGTTTAAACAGGGGAGCATGCGGGTCACTCCCTTTCCTTCCATATCATAAAGCTTATTACCTGACCCGAAGGCAATGGCAGCTATGAAAAGAAAAAATGCTATAGGATTTCATTTATATACAGACATGGCATGGTGGCTCAGTGGTCAGAGCTATGGCCTTAGGTCCCGGTTTTGACCAGCTCACTATCCGCATGAGGTTTTAATGTTCTCCCTGCGTTTCTGTAGGTTTCCTTGAAGTACTACAGTTTTCTTCCACATCACAACACATACTTGTCGATTGGCTTCCCTGGAAATTAGCCCCAGACTATATTTAGTATATAATTATAGAGAGAGACCAATGGTGGCACAACTATGAAATCTGTAAAGAAGATATCAACACTAAAATAACTGAATAAAATGAATGTACAAATATACGGCTTTTTAACAAATTTGGATATATTTTTGTTAGACCCCTTGCACTACTTTGCACCTTGCACTACTTTGCACCCTGCAGACACATGAGTGTGATAAAGATTTAACCATCCCAAAAACACTGCCCTCTGGTGGAATCTATATGTTGCACAGCAGCAGTGTGTTAATATTAATACAGGGACAACATTGTGGACCTGCTAAGGGTTACAAAAACGCAGAATATTTTTCAACCCACTTATTATGAGCTAATAAGTGTCCAAACAATGGGAATGTGTTCTCAGACTGTTCTGGACCTACCTGCAGAAAGTAGAGCCATGCCATTTAATGGCCCCAGCCTGAGCAGCATTCCATACTATCTAAGGAAAGAAGAGACGTCACACATCTGAACCAAAGACACCAAGATTTAAAGCCCATTTCCAGGCAAAGTACAACTACCCCATGGACATACTGACAGCATTACAACCTGTTAGAGGTTCTAGCCCTACACCAACCCTGTGTATGAAGCATGATATATCATTGATGTAGGAATGGCTAAAACAATAGAAGGGAACTGAATTAAAGTGAACTAAATGCAAAATAATGTTTTTAGGGGAAAATAATTGAAGGAACAAAGTTGGCAAGGACTACAGAGGAAGAAGATCAGGGTGCGTATTTCAGATGATTGCAAAAAGTGCAAACAGTGCAACCCGACAGCCAGTAGCAAGTAGAATTGCAGAAGGCATTTCTGAAAGAATCAATGGTGGGAGGAAGGGGTCTTTATATCCCTGTATAGATGGAGTTGTAGGGTGCATCAAAAAAGGGATCACCAATAGGAGAAATAGATGAATCGCCATCAGGAGGAAGAAGGTCCTAATTGCCCCATATAGATTGAAATTTGGGGTGTACCAGTAAAATGATCACCAATAGGAAGAAGGAGGTTCTGATTGCAATGGTGGCACTAAAATGCTCAAATCTTTACAGAGATTTATAAAGAATTTGCCCCAGAATTCCATGCATTCTTCATATATACCACTAGGAGCACTGTATTTCCCAGCGTTGCAAATAGGGGTGCATTTACCATATGTTTCTTTGGAGGCTTCACAAGGTGACACAGGTCACAGGAGGTCCAGATTTTCCTTTATTGGTAGAAATGTGAGGAGCAGCACTACAAGGATCATCATCAGGGGGGAGGATATCCTAAATCCCTATACAGATGAAAATATAGGGTGTATCAGTAGAGGGATCACCAACAGGAGTCAAGAGGTCCTGATTCCATCATATAGAATGAACTTTGGGGAGCATCACTGGAAAGGATTACCAATAGGAGTAAGGAGGTCCTAATTCCCTTATACAGATAGAAATTTGGGGTGTATCAGTAGAAGGATCACCAGCAGGAAGAAGGAGGTCCTGATTCCATCATATAGATAGAACTTTGGAGAGCATCACTAGAGGAGTCACAAAAAGGAGGAAGGATATCCTAAATGCCTATACAGCTGGAAATTCGGGATGTATCAGTAGAGGGATCACCAATAGGAGGAAGGAGGTCCTGATTCCCCTGTATTAATCTTTAGTTAGTCCTCAATACTGGGAATACTCTGCCCAAGTCTGGGGACCTCACAAGAAGATATTAATCGGATATAAGAAGTCCAAAGACCGGCAAGGAAAGTGGCGACAGGTCTGGGGGATAAAACACATCAGAAGAGACAGCAGGAACCTAATATGTAGAGTACAAGGTAAAGGATGGGAATGAATAAAACCATTAAATAAATTAAAGACGTGAATAAGGCTCAAGAGGACTTTAGTTTCAGTGTGACGATCAAAAACACTGGGACATGACCTGAAAGTATCAGGAGGAAAGTCCTAACCTTGGAAAGTGTTCTTTTACTATTGAGTAGTTGATGCTTAGAAGGGATTTCAGGTGGAGGTAGTGAGTCAGTCAACAGTAAATGATTGGAAACATTCCAGGGAAAAGCAAGGATCTACCCAAGCAAAAAGTTGAATAGAAACACAAAATAAAGAGTTAGAAATGATGGACCACTTGGAGTTTTTCTGCTGTCACTCTTCTATGTGAAATCAGCCAATAAAATAAAGTTTAGGCTGCAGTCAAGTTTTAAAGTGAACCTGTTACAGAATAAATGGAATTGTGCAATGTGCGCTAATGTGCGTTTCCATACACATAGCTGTAAATCCATCCTAAATGATGTTGGATTTTGTGCTCGTCCTATCCACATGACCTCTTTGTTCTTTTCTATTTTATATATAAATGATATAAAAAGTACCTTTTGCCTACTGATTTCAGAGCAGCAAAGTGTGGCTCTTTTCTTTCTCATTGAGTGGCAAGGACGGTGACTTTGCAGAGGCTGCGTGCGGTGAAGTGTATGGGTGCCGCAGACAGATGGCTCTGCGCTGGCTCTCTGGGGAACCGTAATAAGGACGTCATCGGCCCTAATGTCCCATCTGGGCACACCCTCCTCTGCCTGCATTGTTACACAATTCAGATCACAGATGCAAATGGGTTCTGTGACTTGAATCCCACATCCAGAGTGCATGGTAATGTGAAATCTGCAACAGATGTACATGAGGACAGCAGGGAGCATGATGGCCTCATTTGTTTTTTCCATATTCACCTTCACTGCTGGGCAAGGTGACTTTTTATTTATGGAGATACCAAAGTTCTGTTCTGTGGATATTCAAGTCACGGCCACCACCACTCAGTAAAAGGGTGAGGTGTAAGCAAAAGTGACATATACGTTCTTTGCAAGACAATGATAGCGCCCTATTAGTATGCAATGGCCTTTAAGTGAATCCAGGTGCACCCACAAGTGATATTATACTAATCATTGGAACCCAAAGGGCTCAGTTACCCCATGGGTTTTCTGTCTTGGAAACATAATAAACAAGCTTTATTTGCTTTAAACCTTATTCACCTGGGAGATCTGAGTGTTCTTATTCACCTTTGTGTGTTAAATACATCCCAGACCTTTATATTAGGCACGGCAGGTGTGCAGAGCCAGGAATCCAGGGCAGAGATCTCACGACGACATTCACCATATGATGTAAGATACAGCTAGGTGCATATCTAAAACTAAAATGTCAGTATTGCAAAGGCTGAATCCTGAATTCATAGGCACGTATCGGTGGTCATGTATGGAAGGTCAATAGAACAGCAAAAGTGAATGTATGGTAGTACCGAGGCAGTGTGGTGGCTCAGTGGTTAGCACTCTGGCCTCTATAACTTTTTAAACCAAATTGAGTTGCATAATTTGAAGATGTATTTTTTTGTTTCTGATAGCAAGCTGAGGGTACTTGTCTTTTTGTTGGTTCCAGATGGAAAAAGCTTAATTTAGTGGCTATCAATAAAGCTGCACATGTGGTTTAGCTTAACCATATATGTCTCAAAATTCTCTAAAATACATCTGAGGACCGCTGTCTGTGTTGCGCTGCAGTACCAATTCTACCAGTGTGTGGCGCCAAAATAATTCTGTTTTAAGTACTGGCCCAGGGAATGGCAGAAGAGAGAAGGGGGGGCGTCTCTATTCCCAGGCATTTTCATTTTCCCTAGGGCTTGTGTTTAGGATCTGTGTGATATATATACATATATGTATACATGTGGGAGAGTGTATAATATTTACCACAGCAACCCCATAACCCATAGCAATTATCCTTAGTGCTAGACACAAGACTTATATTGCAGAAAATAGTTACATACATCGATAAACATGAATCTAGGAATCTTGCAGAGAAATGCAATCTTTAATATTTCAATACATGCTACACCAAGCAGCAATATAATAATAACATACATACATAGAGAGTGCTCACATATTCTGATAAAAACTCCACTGAAAATGTCAAGATCTTTATAGAGATTCTCCTAGATTGTACGCTTTTCGGGGCAGGGTCATCTCCTCCTCCTAACTCACTGTCTGTATTTGTCTGTCATTTGCAACCTCTATTTAATGTACAGTGCTGAGTAATATGTTGGTGCTATTTAAATACTGTTTATTATTAATATTACTAATAATCATATAATATTAATAATAATAATAATAATAATAATAATAAACACAATATTATACATAGATTCATAGATAATTTGCCCCAGTGTGCATTCTTCATATATTCCACTAGGGGGCTCTGTATTGCCCAGAAATACATAGAGCTTCAGATAGGGGGTGCATTTTCCATATGAATATTTGGAGGCTTTACAAGGGGATACTATAGTGGTAGCACCACTATAGAAATACATGGATAAAAAACACAGACTGAAAATCTATTTATCTATCTTTTCTCTACCTATCTACCCTATATATTATTCACAAAAAATATGCCCCAGAGGGGGAGTGCCTATTTAATAAATTTCCAAGGGCATCCACTGAAGGGCACTAGATTGCCAGAATGTTTATAGGGTCATAAGGAAAATATGGTCCTTAGAGGAAAGGAATCTCTAGATCAGGGGTGCCCACACTTTTTTGGCTTGCGAGCTACTTTGAAAATGACCAAGTAAAATTATCACCCAACAACAGTATTTCGTCTTATTAACTCCTGGGCGCGGTAGAGTTTATATTGAAAGGCAGGGCTCCGCCATCTACTCCGCCATCTACCGATAGATGGCGATCCACGTGTTGGGGACCCCTACTCTTGATCCTTAGAAGGAAACTCCACAAGGGGGCACTATATTGCACAAAGAGAATTGCACAGACATGAGTGCATTCTCCATTGATTCCTATGGAGCTTCCACCAGGACTCTATAAGACAAGAAGAATATGCCCCCAAAGAAGTCCATATTCTTTATTACTTCTACAGAGACTAGTCTAACAGTCACTATAATTCCAGCATGTTGCTGGGAATACGTGGAGTCCATGCTCCATTTATTCTTATGGAGAGGCTATAAGGCTGGTGCTGTTTCAGAAAGGACTGCATTCCCCATAAATATTTATATAATGCTGGAATCTCTAAAGGAATACATGGGATGTAGGCTCTAGAGATGATTGCCTTTTCCATATATTCCTATGGAGTATAATATATAGCTGACATTACCATTAGCATACTTGGAGAGTCTGTTCCTGTGCTTTGTATATAAACTCCTTTGCCCACTTCAATAGGGGGTGCTATTCTGCTTTATTCTTCATCAAATACATGGTGAAGGTGCCCCAAATAGAAAAACAAAGTTTATTTGTGAATCTCATATTATACTATTCAATTATGTCATTTAGTTTTATTGGAGTTTTAATTTGAATCATTTTAGGTCTTATGTAATTTTGAAGATTAGTCCCAAAGCATTTTACGGTAATTTCCCCAAATTGGGTGGGGGGTCCCCCTTTTCCACGTCACATCTCTCCCCTCCCGTACAGGTAGAACAAAGGAAATTGTGGCGGGGACAGCCCCTTCCTATGTCTATAAGTCGGCCTCATTGAATATTTTTACAGATGCCGATAAGAAAACCCAAGCGATGGCAGGAAGCTGGCTGGGGCTCCTGGCTGTTCTCTTAGTCGTCTTGGCAGAATGTGACCTTGGCACCGGTGCCAACCTACAGGTAAGGGATTATGGGGATTCAGGGGGTTAATAGGCAGGTGTGGCAGAGGGCTCTCCGGTTCAGTGTCGCCACTAACAATGATGGGAGATATTATCAGTGCGTTGCCCTTTCAGCTGGTTGCATTGTACAGCAAAGGCTTGTTAGCTTGCAAAACAGGATGTGGCCAGATGATACACTTGTATTTGTACAGCGCTGACAAGTCTCATAGTGCATTACAGAGTGCGCGCTCCCTGTCGTTCTGGAGCTTACACCAGTGCTGCCACCTGTTCATAACTTCCAGGAACTGCCATAGCTTTCAAAAATTTCTCCCTGCACAATCTTTTTTAGCTATTTTTATTTTCCTCCATTGACCGGATCATCGTGAAATTCTGATAGCTCTGCATCATGAACTCGATCATTAATATTAATCCATGAAATATCTTGTTCCTTCCTTAAAAAAGAGGAATCTTTTCAGCCTTGATGTTGAGCAAAAACCGTGGGGGCACAAGCAGGAAGAGTGATAGTCAGATTTACCCAATCTGGGGTCGCTCTAAAGAGCGGGCCATAAATTTAGCAATTGTTTCAATTGTTCGTGTGGGTTTATAATGAAAAAAAAACATTAAAGAATAAAATGTTTTACTTAAAGAGTATTTTTGTTTTGGATCGAGTTGATAAGGGATTGGACCTTTAGGCGTCTGTGTCTCCATTGGAGAAATTCTGGCCCCTCTCATACCTGCGTGGTTGGCTGCCTCTCGAAGCATAGCTGCTGTGCGCCCGGTGGCGGCAAACTGCAGGTAACACATTTGCATGCGGTTGTGATCATGATTCTTACTCCCAAAAGAAGAAGAAGCAACCACACGCACCAAAAGTTATATTTCACTTTCTAAGACGGCGTTGTGATCCAGTGCAGCCGCATTCACAAAATTATTACCAACTGCTCCCATTCACTTTAATTGGGAGAGGTTTGGACCACGATTGATCCTGCAGCAGAACATTTCAATCAAATCGGGGTCTGAATTGGCCCTCATCCATTTATTTGTCCCAGTGACCAATGCCACTGAAAGGCAGAGTAAGGAAAAACCCAAAAATGGAGGTGACAGAAAATCCTTCAATGGGGACACCAGTCCCTGTGATGACTCTAATTAGGATTCTGTTCACTTCAGAGAGACTTCCTAATTTCCTCTCATTCCTTCTTTTCACAATCAAATATAAAAATTGGCAATGCATTATCTATAAAATCAACAACATAAATATGCCGTTCATTATAGTCCAGTGACAAGGCAAACAACCTCCTCCACACTCCGATACCTGGCATGCTTTTCCCGCCCACGGGGCCTAATGGAAGAGGAACTCCTGAAACGCGTCAGGGTATCAGAGTGTGGATGAGGTTGTTTGCTTTTATCTGAGGACTATTTATTTTTCTGATCAGTGCCAGCTTTTTTTCTGGTTGACTGTTGTTTTGAGTATTTTAAATGCTTATAAATGCCTAAAATTGCTTACACTGAAATCAATAGGGGCATTTACAAACATTTATTAAAGCTTTTTCTATTAACCCATAATTTGGCTTTGGAATGTCCAATTATTTGTATAAAGTTGTATTGGCGTTTATAGGAGTTTAAAATTAACATCATTTTGGCTACAAAGAGAACACTGGATGCAGCATTAGGTGACTTTACTAAGCCCATGAAGCTGCATTCATACTTTAGATGGTTGTGCTCATCTCAGAAATTTTTACACGTGTGTTCAGTGGCCACGTCACTCATCAACCATGGTGGAAAGACCAATTGGGAATGACCTCTTTGCTTTCCTATTGAGAAGAGCACAGGGGGATGCTACTCACTCATCCTCCAATCTGAACAAAGTGATGCCGAGTGTACAGCATTGGAAAAAATCACAAAAGATCTGTACAAGGGATTAAACAATCATAAACACTTCCAATGAAAATAATGGAAGCATTTGAACTTTTATGAGTGTTTAAACTTTTTTTCAATTGAAAAAAAAAAATTCCCTGATTTATAAATTTCCAGATTAACTCATACAAACTTTGTATGTGCTTTTCTAGATAGTTTACATACCAAGCCTAAAAAACACCAATACCTTTCTTTATTCATCTGCCATTCAGTGGAAGCTTTGGTACATCTCACGGTGACATCTGAGCAGTACTTGGTACCCCCAGCACTAATGTTAGCTTTCAGTCCCAAGCTGCAACAGAGCTCTGATTTGGGGGGGGGAAAGCTATAATTGATTTTTATCATATGAATCTAGTTTCATATACAATGGGATACAATACTGATCATGAAATATCTGTTTCCCTAACTGTCTATATCTCTATTGCTGTATCCCAAAATTGGATAACACAATCAAAATAACAAACCAATGGGACTTTTAAGACAATAAATGATCCATTATGTATATACATAAAACACATCATTTAATAATAATATTATTATTATACAGTATTTATATAGCGCCATCATATTACGCAGCGCTGTACATGTCCATAGTCATGTCACTAGCTGTCCCTCAAAGGAGCTCACAATTTAATGTCCCTACCATAGTCATATGTCATTATTCCAGTCTAAGGTCAATTTTGGGAGATGTCAAATAACCGAACTGCATGTTTTTTGGAATATGGGAGGAAACCGGAGTACCCAGAGGAAACCCACGCAGAAACGGGGAGAACCCTTGAATTATACAAGGATTAGATGGTTTAACAACAATTTCTACTTTACAATTGTTTTCTTTTCATAGTGGTCTCAATAGATCAGGTGTTATAATACATATGATATAAATACCGCTTCATCAGGAACACACTTTTTGAGACATAGAAATGTTCAACACTTCACAATATAATAAAATTTTATAATTAATAATAATAATAATAATAATAATAATAATAATAATAATATATATAGAATTCTCTCAAAAAAGGCCAAAATAGACAGCTGGATGGCATATGGAAACCTCAAATGTCTCTAATTGTTTCCCAACCCGAATATAATAAGCATAGATCCGTCTCTTTATTAAGTCAGTCTCATTACCCTAAACGCCAATCCACTGATCTCTCTGATGCTCAAAACAGATAACCATTTATTCATATCTACTGTGAATGGCTTCATAGGAAGTCCATAAATGGTGGTTATAAATAGAAAGCACAGAGGTCATTCTCAGAGGTGTTCTCCACAGACCCTTTTAGCTGGGCGTACCACCCGGCACTTTCCAGCTGTTTCTGGATAGTTACCGAAAAATTGGGTCACAATACAAGGACTGCCACCCACCTACAGCTTCTTCCCAGCCAGCTTAAAAAGTTTTTGGAGAGAATACTGAAGGGGAATTGTTGCTTTGATATACTGAAAGATGGTGATGGTAGGAAATGTAGTCTGACATTTATTGTTCTTTCTGCTTTGTGTACGACAAGAGACGAGAGGAAATGAGCTGCATTGCATTGTGCAAACACATGGCCTTTGCAGCAGTTATTCTGTCCACCAATTTACTTTGATGCCTTCTTTGTATTTACTTATCACCTTGAATATTATTAAACTGCTTTGTTCATATTTGGGTTTAGTTGGGCTTTAAGCAGCTCTTGGCATTCCAACAATGCCCCCGCTATCTAATATCTACCCCGCTATCTTGGCATGATGGATCTTTTAACTCCCCATTTATAGGCGGGCCGCAGATTGCCAAGGCTTGGCCCAGACACGCAGCCATGGACGGGTTAACCTGTGAGCATGAATTATGTATGAGCGTATGTACTACTCTGTGCATTAGCATCACTTACAGAATGTCACACTGATAAAAGTTTCATTGAACTGATCAGCCAAATGTGCAGGGATTGAAGGCTGTTCAGATGAATATGATATATAAGGGTCCAGGAGAAGCAGAAAATCAATGTTTAAGGTGGGCTGGTAGAGGGCAGCTTTATCCTCCCTGGATGTGAATTGAGGAAAAAGAATTATGGATATAATACTGGCTATGGTGTGAAGTGCAGCTGTAATATGTATGAAAACCCACAAGTTCTGATGTCAGAGCAAATGTCTTTACAACATTGATTATAAGAGTGAAGTGTGTTCCTGGCAGGATCACTAGCAAAAAAATGCAGCAGCCACATCTGGAGTTATAGGCTCCTATTTCTGACATTTTGGTTCTTTTGCTTATGTAACGCCATCATTGTATACGCTGCGGATATGGGTTGGGTTCTCCTACCAATCTAGAACCTTTATGTAACTGGACCTGATGGTATACTACATACATCAATGGCTGTCGATAAGCCCCTTGGAGAAGTATTGGTTCAACATGTTTATTATTATTATTATATATATATCGCCAACATATTACGCAGCGCTGTACATTTAATAGAGGTTGTAAATGACAGACAAATACAGACAGACACGGGAGGAGGAGAGGCTCCTGCCCCGAAGAGCTTACACCAGCAGAATAGGGGAACAATTCAATCACAGCAGAACAATTCAGTGAATTAATGGGTACAAATAGAGGTTGGTTCCATTTGTTACCCCAGAGAGGTCTAACTTCAAACATACAATAGAGGATGACAGTGCAAGGCAATATACAACAGCAACCTAAATTATATCCAAGCTGAGTCTAAAAAAAAGTATTGTGCAAGCTATGACAATAAGTTATCAATCCTATGCACCATATACCAATTACTAAATGCTATAATCAAGGCAAATAATTAAGGAAAAGTATCATTTTCACATCCTAATAACCAAAAATTCATAAATTGCTATAGCAGCATTTCTTTTCCCATGGACCCTAAAAATATAGCCAAGCTTGCCATAGCTCACATATAACATAACCCCTCAATTGGGTTGGTGTAAACCAAGTTTTCCAAACCTTTTTAACCACTTGAAATAATTTTCTGGTCATGGAGAACACCTTCTAAAACCTTCTAAAACTCATTTGGAAAAAGGGATCTCACGTTATTGGCGGTGTTGCTTGAATACCATCCTTATAGATAATATACCATCAATAGAGTCATGCAGTTGGCTCTTCCTAGTGGTATTGATCCCTGATCAATGTTGATATCATCAACTAGGAGGACGATCAGCCAATTTTAAGAACTCCTAGCAAACTCTGGAGGAACCCTGGGGTTCTGTGGAATGGCTGGTGTAAAGGAGTATGGACCCTTTTTTAGAATATGTCTATAACTTGTGCAAATATGCAAAAGTAAACCTTTCACTTGCAGTTCTTTGTGTGGAGAAGCTCAACTAGAATTTCAGCCAATAGTTAATGAAATATCAGAGTGTTCAGGATGCCCTTGCAAACCCAATCTCTCAACGCGTTTCACAGACTTGATCATTCGCTTTTTCAGAGGAAGGTAGGTGACAGTTTAAGTTCTGAATATTTATATCTAACAGGACTGTAACCTGAAGAAGTAGACTCATATTTCTCATCTTTTAGAAATACAGAAAATAATCGACATATCAAAGGTGTATTATTCAAAAACCCTTGCAGCCTAAGCTGGGAAAGTCTGGGTTCTGATTGGTTCCTACACAACACTTACCACAGACGTAATGAAGACATAAATAGGACAAAACTTGATTTCACCTCTGTAAAGTACACAATACAAAAAGCAGGATATAAAAAGCAACTCACTCGTCCTATAAAAAGCCCTAAATGAAACAGATGCAGGCAAGGTTTATATTTTGTATCCTGCATTTTGTGCTTTTACTTAGCTAAAGTAAGAATAACGTTTATGAGTTTATATCTGCCAGATCCATTCTCTTTAGGTTAAGTAGAATTCTTAATGCTGCACAGCAGAGTTTACATTGATAACAGCGATAGCAATTCGAATTCAGAAATAATAACTGCTGGAGGCTCTTCTGGGTCCCGCTGCTGCAGGTCAAAGTTGCTGGCGGGTGCAAAGTGCAAAGTGCAAAGCCTCCCAAAGATGACAAAAGTCCAAATTGATTTATAGAAATTCTCCATTATAGATGGGAAAGGAGACAAGACTAACGCATTTCACTTCACTTAGTCAGAAAAAGAAGTACTGTTTAGCACAGTGGTACCCAACCTATTGGAGCTCACAGACCACTAATCTCACGGACTGCGGACCACGGATGCGCAGGGAGCTGTGTGTCACTCAAAGGGTATGAAACTTCCCCCAGAGTGACGTCATGATGCCAGAACCCGCTCACTCTCCCATCGCTGGTCCAGAGACACAACCCGCCCATGGCTCTGAGCCTGCGATATATATGGGAGACATGGTTCGCGGCTCTGGCTGGTGCGAGGTTCTTCCCCTGATCATGCTGGGGGGCACCGGCCACAGTGGGCCACGGATGGGGGGTTGAAGACCCCTGGTTTAGCTTGAAGTGAATCAAACTTGTGTTTCTATTTACATGACCAGGGTAGTTCGGAGCTGTCCGTCCTTCACCCTTCCCATTAACCCCAAAATGTCTACCTCCCCACTCCCCCCAACTTGCTCACCAACCAATCAATCTACCAAAAATACACGGACACCAAATTGCACTTAAGTTGGCTGGCAAGCAGTCATTTTATTTAAAAAAATAAATAACCATAAATAGTAATATTAAATACCCATAAATGACCAACAAATAAAACAGGATTACATTAACAATCGTATTAACCATAATACCAAAATTAACCAAATTTAATCCCCCTTTACATTAACATTTCAACACTCACAGAAAGCGTACTCCTCCAGAATTCAAATCCAAACACACTACCTTGGCCCCTAGTCGCCCAGCACCGCCTCAGGAGCCACAATCATCAGACCACCATTAGTAGGACCCTACCACCGAGGATCCCTCTTACCACTAATCACCGTTTTCCATGCCCAAGATCCCTGCCTTCCAAGACCCTAACCACCACCTTTAAAACACACCAAATATCTTACCAAAATCCAGGGAGGGTGGGGGGGAACGCTTCCTTACTAAAAGAGGACCTCTTACTTCCAACTTTCCCCTTTTAAACCCCCCTCTTCCTAATCACCTGCTCAACTCTTGGGCCTCACACCCTGTCATGCAGGCCCTGCGCCTACTAATATTTGGCTATGGGCCTCACTTTAAAGTGCACAGGACAATTTGGTATGCAAGAGCCATTTCCGACCCGTGGTGAGCCACAGCATTCTTAACCATGGTCCCAACTTCTCACGTGAATGGGAGAGGTTGGGACTTTTTTTGCATGCAGCTGCTGCAGATCATGGCGCAGTAACAAAAACAACATGTCGCTTTGGCTGCATGGCTGTTACTTGAAGAGCTGTGTGACAATTCTAGTTGCCTAGTTCTAGTTTGCCTACATATGGCATGATCTATCTAGGCAATCTAGATTTGATATGACCCTAGGTCTCCAAAACCGTAAAGGCTGATGGACCAACCAGTACAGATGGGTACAATGGCAATCTACTTGGACCTGGCCTTAGTCAGAGCCCACCATATGAGTCCCAAGGCTGCAAACTGCCCAGGTGCTTCGGGGTGCCATTTAAAACGTTTGGCAACGTACCACAACAAATAAGTTAAAATGGACTCAAAAAGGGTTTGTTTACCCCTCGGTGATGGTCACAGGGGCTCTGCCATGAGGTTTATTACTTGACCCTGGCCTGTTACCTTTTTTTGGCATAGAATATATGACTAGTACTGTGGCATTGATCACATGACTGCCAACGGAGGGGTTAAAAATTATAACATGTGATTTAGTTAACTATACCTAGATGTGATGAGGTGTTAAAAAAATGCAAGAGATGTTCATTTATAGTGACTTGTTAATGATCATGTCAGGTGACCGTTTTACAAGAGATTGCTGTACAGACTACTGAGCAGTATTTGATGTTCTACAGAAGGGGGGATGATCAGGAAGAAATACAGACAGAGGTGCCCTGGTATGGGGGTCACAATAGTCCTCCACAGCGGTGGGTTGTTTAGTGATCCATAGTGACGGATCACTAAAGGAAGATAGGAGACAACATCACAAACAAATGTCTTCTGCAATGAAAAGACAAAGTGCTAAGCTGGGATTTCAAGAGCCAGCACTAAGATATGGGATACAAAGCCCAATAAAATAAAGTAAAATATTACCTACATATATTCATCACAATACGTTTAAATAGCAATACTATATTGCGTTTTTTTTAATTCACCTAACCTTTAGGAGGGTGGCTACATAGGCTCCCTATGATCTTACTATATGTGCAATGTAGCCACCCTCCTCTGCACATTCCCGAATGATTCGAAATACTTATCCAGCACCAATCGTAAAAACTATTTTCCATGGGATCAGTCCCTTGATTTAACTCCCTCCAAAGTTCATTGGGTAAAGGGTCTGATGCCTTTGCATTGGTTAGGTTTGGTGCTGGTAATAATGATAGATGTAGGCTGAGACAAGCAGTGCATAGTATACATACATGTGCCAGTATCCTCCACCGTCTATAATATTGCTGAACAACACAGCTGATTGGCCTGTTATTGAATAAGGCAAATATATTATACAATAATTATATACAGGATATCAATTAGTGTGTATATTTGTATGCCAATGTATTTAGAAGGGTGGGGGGAGTGGGCAAAGGGATACTGATGCCAGCATAAAAATGCTGGGGGAGGTGGGTGTCAATGAGAGGTAAATGCTGACACTCACATGCCTGGATAAATCAGGAACTGAGAATGACACTCTGAAAATAGCTCAATCAACTATTTTAAGCCCAATCACTTGATTTATTACTTTTTTCTTATTTAACTCTATGACAGTTCGATAGAAAGCATTACCTGCAGCTTAAAGAGAAAGTCCAATGCTTTCAAAGGGCACATTACTTTTATTATTGCAGTGTTTATTCACTTTATTATTCTAATTAGCCCCATTCTCTTGTGTCTGTATATTTAACATTGAGCTATTGAGTTCTGTAAACAACAAGCATATTTTTTAACAACAGAGAGGCGCTAAGTAAGAGTTAGAAAATATGTAAATAGAGCCTACAGCTCCCCCTGCTGTTTCAAAAGAAACAAACAAAATGTAACATGCAACTTTTTAATATTTATTAGACTAGACTAATTGTATGCGTTTCATGTAACATATAAACCCCCATGGCAAGGATGCCACTCTCTAAGGCAGGGGTTTGGCTACTAGGCCATTTTAGGAGGTCAAGAAGGCACACTAAGCCAGACTCCCTCTCGAGTCCCGCGCTGATGGCTCTGCCCCCCAACAGGAACGCCCCTGAAGGGAAATCCCTCTGCTCTGCAATGCATACGGGGGAGAGGGAGTGTCCTCTTACCCCTGCATGCCGCTCCGGAGCCCTGGGTTGCCAACCCCTGCCGGCCAGGATAAGGCCAGATCGACCGGGGGGGATGTTAGGCCAGAAAGTACTACTGGCCAGGCTGTATCTGACTTAAAGGCCAGAGTTTGCCAACCTCTGCTCTAAGGGAAAGTATATATTTGAGCAGGAACCATGTGTGTGTTCCCATGCAGCTCCTGGTGGATGGGACGTTGCCAGCTGCTTGGCTGCCCATCCCATATCGCTTCTTCCTAAAGAACCAGCTTTAGTAGAGAGTGGCAGCAAACGGTACTGAACCACTCACTGCCCCCATTCATTCTCTATAGGGCAGCCACAGGTAGACGCTACATATGGCATTTCCCCCTAGGCAGGGTTCATTGGCACAAGGAAGCGGTAACCGCAATGCAACCTCACTGCAACCGCACCCCAACCTCACCTTCAGTCTGAATATCCTAATCTTGTGTGTTCTTGATGGATACAATTGTTTTAAACCCGACTAACAATGTTACTATGCCAATGCTGGTTTTTCCTGGATTTGAATTACTTTTTATTAAAATATATCTTTATGTCTTTTTCTTGCAGACTCCTGCCATTGTCCTAAAAGGTAATATTATAACCTAGACTACATCAAAGAAAGCCCTCTGTGTCAGATATATATATATCTATATATATATATATATATATATATACATATATATTATGTGGCAATACACTGCCACTTATAAAGCTATTCAAGGTTTTCAAAACTTTGTTTCTTTTTTCTTTTTTCAGCATCAATGTTATTTTTTGCTCTACATTCAAATCTCAAACAACCCGGAAACTCTCCTATCACTACCCATCATCTATGCCTATTCTTTGCAATACCATGAAGTATGTTTTTTGTCTGATGAAGAAGATTAAGAGTTAAGCAAAATATGCAGATTGCTAAAATAAACCCCAGCAACTGAACCATATGATTAAAACACATGGGCATTGGTTACCTACAGTGAAATCCGAGTGCCCAAAGAATCAGGAAATCCAGAATTATAGGCAGCCTCTGTGATGTGCAGATTTTGATTGTTTCTGTAAAAGTCCAGCTTGGTCCCAGCACTTCCCCAGTCCCATCTTGGACAATTAGGACCCCCATCATGACCAAAAGAGGGGGGGACAAAGGAATGTGTAGAGTGTTTGGCTGCACAAGGCCCCGTACCCATCTTAACCACAAAGGCCCCTTAGTCATGTCGTCTGGGGAGTTCCAAGTCAGTTCTGCAAAGGGGCCCATTGTTGGTCTACCTCTGACCAAAAGGCAAGATGAAGAGCGGGAACAATCAAGTTTTGCTTCTTTAGTTAAAGCAGATATGTGTGTATTACTTTACGCCATAGTATTTTTCATGGGATTAGTAAAAAAGCAGATGGTGCATTGTCTGCAGGGCTTTTTATAAATGCCCCCCATTCCCTAGACACCTGTTTAGGAGTAACTTTTTATTGTGTGTTTATAATTCTTGCACTTTGTTACCTGCAGGCAAAAAGAAGAATCCCAAGCAAAGGATGAACACCATAAAACCAGCAGCGCATTTAATAGGGGAGTTGTTTTTTTTATTTATCATGTATATCTGTTCCAAGTCTACTTATTCTCTTGTAACTTATCAATGTATTTTCATATTTTTTTGCATCAGACTGCATTATACAGTAAATAATGTCTCTTTTTAGCTATATTTACAGCAAAGGTTAAAAAAAATGCAGTTTCCTGACTCTCCAGTAGTCCCATTTTCTCCACTGAACGCTGCTTCAATTAAAAACACTTTTCCCTTCTGGGCATTGCAGTTGCTTGGAGCAGCGTTTGGAAGGCATGTTGGACGGCTGCATTACTGGGCCGCTGCCTTATGTGAGAAAGCCCCAATTCTACTCTTCCATGGGGTATTGGGGTATTTTCACCCTTGCTGTAACATTTAGCAGTTAGAAATGAAAAGAGCCCCATGCTGATCATTGGATATGTAGCCTGACTGCATTTCAGTAATTATCAGCAAGGGTTCAATTGGACTTCTGATATTTTAGAGAAGATAGAGTTAGGCTAAGTACACACGTGCAATATTGGTCATTGGAACGGATCCTTCACGATCCTCTCCAATGACAAATGAATGTACAATGCATGAACGAGCGCTGTACATACATCACCGTTGTGCTCTCTGAAGGGGAGAAAATGACGAAGCTGAGCTCTTGCCCCTTCACTTGCATTACGATCCGCCAGGACCGTCGTTTGGACGACGGACAACACGCCAGATTCTCGTCCGATATCAGCCCTGAGCCAATTATCAGGTGAGAACCATTGCACATGTGTACATAACCTGAGGGTAGGATGTATCCCTTCCTGATACTGAATGCAGTTAACCACCCCCCTAGGTGGAGTTTATAAATGTAAAGAAAAAAGAATGGGTTTTATGTGGCTAAAGAAAGAGTATATTTTTGTACATAAACGTGTTAATATAATAAACAAACAATTGTATCTCACAGTTCTGTGATTCTTTGGAACAACAAAGTATTCATAACATAAAAATGACTGAAATGCCAGCCACATGTAGTTTGTAGGTTGGCTAGCTATTTCATATTAGATTTTTTACATTTTATCTTAGAGGCAAAACATCCATGGAGATAACTATATTGACTGTAAAAAAGGACACGACGTGTTTCGCCCTATGGATTATATAGGACTCCTAAGACATAAAAGACACAATCATAGAAACATACAATATCATCAATTAGTCCAACAGTCACATACAAAG
The DNA here is from genome assembly GCF_032062135.1 of Pyxicephalus adspersus. Lineage (NCBI taxonomy): Eukaryota > Metazoa > Chordata > Amphibia > Anura > Pyxicephalidae > Pyxicephalus > Pyxicephalus adspersus. Next base: position 11,068,513 of record NC_092871.1, read on the forward strand.
TATACTAATGTATAGCAAGTAGATAAAGTATATATGATTATAATGAAAACTAGTGACCAAACTAAATCTGTCCATATTTTAAAAATTTAAAAATTGGGGGTCAGTGGGGAAAAAAGATTCTGAAATTGGTGGCTGGTGGAAAGAATGAGCTTTTTTGTGATCACAAGAATAGCACTTTTATATTCATGTAGCTGGGTCTCTAGAGTAGTTTTGTCTCCAGAACTATGCAAGCATCAGTGTTCAAGGAACCCTGGTTGAAATTGATACAAAGGGCCTGATTTATGAAAGCTCTCCAAGGCTGGAGAGAATACACTTTCAGAAGTGAAGCTGGGTGATCCAGAAAACATGGCATGGATTTTTAAAAATAATTTGCTATTTGCTAGCAAACATTTTGAATCCTTGACCAGATCCATTCCAGGTTTTCTAGATCACCCAGCTTCACTTCTGAAAGTGTATTCTCTCCAGCCTTGGAGAACTTTCATAAATTAGGGCCCTAGTCTCACATATTGATTTTATGATTCCATGATTACCAAATCTTTGTCTTTTTCCACAGGTCAAAGATCAGCTCATAAGACGACCATGAGTTGGTGTTCTGATTCAGATGTGGCCTTCACTCGCAACGTTACCCTCTCTCCAGTTACCACCCTGGTGACCAAACGTAAAGGCCTCTACTACATTTATTGTCAGGTTGGCTTTACCGGCACAGGCAATGACGTCAGCCTGTTGAGCGAGGTCTACACCCTGCACGAATCCACCAATGCAAACCTCACCCTTCTGACGGGGTCAGAAATCATCAATGGACCCCCTCCTGACCAAAAAACATGGTCAGCCAGCCTGAGCCTGGGTAGACTGGCCAACCTTAACGTTGGACAGAAGCTGTATGTCCATGTAAGCCACCCGCACTTTGTAGACTATGACGAAGGGAAAACCTTCTTTGGACTTGTCATGGTGTCCTAAGTCCAGGCCCGGTGGACAGGGACTAAGTTGTATTCCAGAATGATATTGGTTACAAGGAAAAACCAAATTAAATAATATCACGTGATTATCGAACAAGAAATTTGGTGATGTTATGTAACAGTTTTTAAAGGATAGGTCCACTTTTTACAACATGTACTCTGTGTACCCTTCCATATACATTAACCTTACCCACCCTTCCTTTTTACAGTTGCCTATCTACCAAGATCCCAAGACTGTGATTGTTACATTCTCCTGCCACAAGTCTTCTCTCCTGCATGGTGCAGCTCCATAGACTTCTATTGGCTTTTTCTTGGGTAGGTAGACAAGCTTTATAGAAGTCAATGGGGTGAAGAGAACTTCTGGAAGGGCAAGTAGGCAACTACAGGGGGGGGGGGGGTTAGATCTGATCAATACATTGGCAGGGAGAGTTAGTGCATGGTGTAGGAAATCACACTTACCTTTTAGATGACCACCAAAGTAGAGAAGAATGTGAATGGTTCTCCGGTGCTGCCTATCCAATGCTATGTAATATAAAATAATTCAACCTACCTGCCTTGTTTCCCACACCATTATCAGCAGTCGTACGATGAAGCAAAAGGCATTGAGCTCTTCACCTAGACTACACATACTTCCTCTTTCATGGGAATTTGTTGCCTAACCTGAGCATTCAGCTGTGATAAATATTTCCTGCAGCTCTTTCATAACCTATGGATCCTCCTCAGCCATTAAAAGGCCAATGCTATTTTTTTTTTTTGTGACCCTCTGGTTTCAATAAATTCAACAAATTTACTGACCTGGGGCAAATATGCAGCTTGTGATTTCTGGCTTCATGCTTGTTTTGGGTTAATAACTCCAGGACAAACTCAGCAATGTTAGATCACGCTTGTTTCGTGCATGGAACCTGATAAAATTGGATTTATAAACCCTCCAAAATAAATGTCTACTATATGCTCAATGTTGGTCTGCTTAACGAAAGTGTTTGTTATATCTGCATGATTAGTACAGAAAGTACCTATTGATCCTGTCCTGTCCTGTGTATTTTTTAGTCTCATCCCAAATGTTAGATTTAACAATGCCCAGGTTACCTCTGTAGTCTACAGTACACCTCCAACTGTGTTATGGGAAAGAGAAGAGCAGTTTAGAGTTTATTTGTTCCCTTATTTTTTAATTGCGTGTTTACTTTAAGAGCAATTTCCTGTTGATGCTGTCAGTCAGTTTTAGGGCAGGTTCAGAGCTGCAAAGGGGCAAGTAATCCCATGCGGCCCCAGTGGTTGGCACCATGCTAGCTGCTCAGCCGCTCATAGCGCAGCGCTGGTTCTTGTAGAATCAACATTTGCAGATCAGACATTCATTCTCTATTGGTCTGCCATGAGTAAATGCTTGATGTAGATTCTCCTCTGAGGCAATAGTGCATTGGAGTGAGAAAACGGAACCCAAACTGCAACCTCCCCGCCAGTCAGAACATTGCTTGTTCCAGGTGGCAACAATCTGCGGCACCATTCAGCCTCTCCAGCGTTGCCACCCCAGTGTGTATCTCCTGATATTCCATCATGTGATCTGCACCTACTGATAGCTTTCAATGGGCCTTGATCTTTCCATCTGCCAGGGCCAGATTTGAAATGTTGCCCCCCTAGCCCAGCTAGTATGTGTTGCCCCCTTCACTTTCCTCATACCGGCACTATTACCCTGAAGCCTGCCCTGAAATGCACATGTATGCTGGGAAGTGGGCAGGATTTTTTACTATGCAGGTTCAGTGTCGGGCATGTTTGATCTGCAGAAGAAATTATTCATTATAAAGGTAAAAGCCCCCATGTTATGTAACTGACTTCTTTATTGTGTCCCTGGCTGAAAAAATTAGCCCCACATGGTGCGCTGGTTTCTATTTGTATCACTGGCTGTAATAAAAACATGTTACAAACTGGGGAAGGAGAACCTTAGTGGTCAATGTTGTTCTTGATGGGCCAATATGAGTAGTAAAGGAGTACAAATGCCCCCCCTAATGCCATGGGAAAATCCAGCCCCGCCATCTGCCCATGTCACTGACAGCACCACCTACAGGCAGACCACATGCTTTACCACTCAGCTCCCTTCTTTCTCTATGACCTGGCTGGACGAAACAACATCATCAGGGAATATAACGCTCAATGGCTAGCCCCATCCCCCAGCCCAAGCTAAGCAACGCTGTAGAGATGAAAAGCCAAAAAATAGCCAGCAGAACAAAAAAATGTATTTCTGCAATTATTTTAAAAGCGTTTTCCATTTAAATGAATTGCTGTTGGCCTGCCCTATCCTGCTGGCTGGACCTAAAAACTTATTTGGGTTTACAAACACTTTCAGAAATTAAATCTGCAAGCCGTCTTTTCTTGGTGATGGGACAGACTGTGTTTTCGGGGTCCAAATATAATAAAAATGGTGCATTTAGATAAGCCAGATCTGTTCTAACGTTTCCAGTTACATACCCAGCGTAGGAAAAGAACACCGAACACATAAAGAAGATTATTTCATATCTGACCCACTTAACTGGAAGCCATAGTGTGGACTGATCACTAGCATTGAGGTATCACAGTGGTACCACATCCGTCCCTGTAGGTTATAAGTAGGTCAGCTAGCTATATGAAAAAACAGCAAAGCGAGAGTCAGGCAGCAAGGAGAGTTTATAATTCTTAGAATTACAAGTGTCAGCCACTTTATTCTTTGTATACGTAGAGCACTTCCTATTCCGATTTGCTAAATTATAGCCGGCTGCCGCTAAGTTCTTAAAAGCAAAGCGAGGCTTGATAAATAATGTCGGCATTGCAGTATAACGGGCACGCTTGCTGTTTTATAAAAGCACATAGCCCAATGTATGCATTAATCAACGTGTGTTTACCCATACATCTCAGTTGTGTGTATCCCACTCGGTTCAGCCACATTCATTTCAAAAAAAGAATGTGTGTTCTAGCTTGGAATAATCATTTTCTGAGCTAGCAAGCAAATCTTTTCTGTTTTGAGCAAAATGAGGCTCCTTAAAGGCGGGCCATTTTGATATGCAAATATTGACAAATGCCCTTAAGGAGCCTCATTTTGCTTTTTATTTATATAATGTCAGCATATTATAACATTGTCGCTCAGAAGAGCCCACAATCTAATGTAGAATGACAAAGAATGACTAACATATTCTAAAGCAGCAGTCGCCAACCTTTCAGACCTCAAATTCATCATTTTAAATCGCGCAGACCATTAATTTTTGTGAAAACATAAATACATTTGTAAAATAATGATCTTCCTAATGGTGCTGACAAGGACTGTGGCGGCTCTGATTCATTGATCAGCTCACGGTTAAGTGAAGTATTACTATTGTTACTATTATCATTAGTTGTATTATCTTTGGTATTACTAAAGAAATGCAAAATATTTGTTTGCTTTTTTCTGACTCATTATGGGTTTATGAATCTAAAGCTGCGTACACACTTCCAATTTTTGTCGTTGGAAAGGATCTTTCACGATCCTTTCCAACGACAAAGGAGTGCACGATGCATGAACGGTGCTGTACATACAGCACCGTTCATGCTCTATGGAGAGGGGAGGGGGAGAGCGAGGGAGCGGCACCCTGCTGCGCGCTCTCCCCTTCCCTTTCATTAGGATCGGCTGTCGTCCATCGTCCGTGGATCCGGCAGGTCGGTCGTCCGGACGATGGACGACACCGACTGTACACACGGCAGATTTTCGCCCGATAATTGGCCGATGCCGATTATCGGGCGATAAAAATCTGACGTGTGTACGTAGCTTAAGACCAAACAAGAAATGATAGTTATCAAAGTCAAACTATTTGATGCCATTAAATATACTAAGTAAAGAAAATACACAGTTAAGGTCATACATACCTAAAAGAACATCTGAGAAATAAACAAATAAAATAAAACAATCGGAAGAGAATCAGTATTGGAGGAGCGGGGTGACTGCTGTAATGGTGGAAACAATACTGAAGTGTACGGCTCGGCAACGGTTTCCTCATACAACTTAACACTACACTGACGCCACGCTGCGCCTCCCTTGTTTTTTCGTCTCTAGTACAGTTTGTGAATTTAGTGCAATATAAAGATGAAAATTGTCATTCAGAATATAAGAATTTAGTAGAATATTATTTTGTTTTATTATTATTAAAACATAAAAATTGCAAATAATTTCAAAATTTTTCTGTGGACCACCAACATTTTCTCACGGACCACTGTTCTAAAGCAGCCACTAAGGCCTACTAAGACCACAGGTTAATAGAAAAAAGTACACCTTACCTTTTGCCCTCTTTTTAGATTTGGCATAATGCTACTGACTACAATGGCCACAAAACTATGTAGTCACTGTCACATGGGAGGATAAGCAACTCAAGGAACCCCTAGCAACTTCTGGAGGAACCCTGGATGAGAAACGCTGATCTATTGCCAAATTTGGGGGGAAGCAAATTTATTTTCCATTATGTTTTTGGGATGTAGGAGTAACTCTTTCCAACCATGGGGAGAACATACAAACTCCATGTAGATAGTGTGCCATTTGTGATTCAAACCAGAAGCCCCAGTGCTGCAAAGCCAGAATACTAACTGCTTAACCATCATACCACCCATTCAGCACAACAGGCAGGCTTATTGGCCGATGGGCCTGATTTCAAAGAACTAAAAATCAAAAAACTAATTTGTCAGATTTTTAATCTTGTTGCTGCCATTTTAGCCCTGCTACCCCACACACTGGCCATTGGGTGCCATCATGATTTTTGCAGCCCAGTGCCACTTTTTCGAAAGCCAGTTAAGATGCCATTGTGGTTAGTGGTGGAAAAAGGAATCACAAGATAAAACCCGCACCACCGAATGTCTCACTACATGGGCCCAGTGGGAACTGAACCCAGAAACCCTGGGAAGCAGGGGAATTTGTCTTATTTCAAATCCATGTGACGTGTACAATGGAAGCCAAGAGGGACTAGGGAAGCAGGCGGGGAGGACATTGGGAGGTGCTAAGTGTGCGAGGAGGGCTCAGGACCCTTTCCAGCCAACAGGGCCCCCCATGAGCACCCCGGGTCAGGGGAGGGGGCCCCAAGTCAGTTCTGCACAGGAGCTCACCTGTCATATTTTATTATTACATGGCCCCATTTTACTCTCCCCAATTCTAGAAGTCCATACAGCACTCATATAGAATAGATGACCCCCTGTGATTCCACCGATGAGCCAAATCCACAGTACAAGACCATAGCACAGGGGGTGCAGTGCTTTCATCCAATACACAGCATGGAAATGACAGATATATGCAATAGAAATACTGCTTTACATACAGTATAAAATAAATCATATGGGATCTGTTTATAAAACAGGGAATCTGACATTCACTGAAACATTCCCAGCTGGAGAATCTTCCAGGTCCAAGTATCTCAACCGCAGTACATGATTCTCGACCAGAGAATGTTTCAGAGAAATTGCTTAAAACTGTAAATATTAATATATAAAAATATAATAATAATATAAAAAAAATTAGACCCCTATGAATACATTGTGATAACCAATAAATTAAAATGATTCTACAATGAATACCATGTATATCAGTTCTGATAATCATCATTTATAAATATCACAAATATATCATAAGAGATGATCAGATCATTCAAATATTCCACAATAAATATAAAGTACACATCAAAACATGTGAATCTGAAATATTGCACAATACTAGAAAAACAAACAATTCCACAGAAGTACTCTAATCCCATCATTAAATTGTCTTAAAGGAGAAGTTTTAAAAAACATTTTGGCTGGTTTAATATAGCCAATCAAATTCAAATCAATAAAAAAGGTTTTGCCCGGAGATGCACTTAAGCACATTTTGTTTTGTGAATCTGTTGCAAGGTTATTTATCTGGAGCTCCCGCCGGTGATAGAACATTCTGCTGCAGGCTGATGACTCGGAAATACGCACGTCAGATGATTGTCACGTAAGATGAGCACGACTGGACTAATGTGTGTATAGCGGTTGTTGTTCATCAGTCTGCAGTGGCGGAATGAGGAATGAGTGTTAGGGAACGATTGCTGTGGACTTCAATGGAGAAGAGCACAATGGGGTGCCGCTCCTGAAAGCGGCTCTGTGTGTACAGCCCTCGTTGGATCATCTGCCTTCATTTCCAGCAACAATATTCTGATATCTGTACGGGGGTGTAAGGCTGTGTGTAAAATTGTTGTTATTGGAATTTTACATGATACACATAGCACCCCATGTGTTCTATGGAGAGGGGAACGGGGAGGATGAGCGAGTGGCACCCCACTGTGCTCTCCTCCCTTGACTTGTTCGTTTCCAATCATCATCCATCCTGATGGATCCATGAACAACATCAGGCAATCATTGTACACAAGTCAGATTCTAAACCTCACCTCAGGAGATATTCATCTGTGTGTACATATCGTCAATCATTGCGTCACAATTTGCAGAGTTGTCAGCCTGCTGTGTGAGTGCCATCAGCCGGATGTTGTGTTACCAATCTGATGGACCTGATAGGCAACCCATTTCCTAGTCTGGTATTCCACTAACCCGACTCTCTCCTCTACAATCTATTATGAATGCTGCAGCCAGACTCATCCATCCTTCCCTCCTTCCGCTGCATCTCTTTGCAGATCTCTACACCGACTTCTATTTCACCTGAGAATCAAATTTAAGCTCCTGTGCTTTGCCTTCAAATCCCTACACAGTTATTGTCCCACTTACATTTCTGACCTGATAGAAGAATACTCCCCCAGCTGCTCTCTCCGCTCCTCCAATGACCTACTAATGACTTCCTCACTCATAACCTCATCACACGCATGGCTCCAAGACTTCTCTGGAGCTGCCCCAACTCTCTGGAATGGTCTTCCTCGTCCTATCCGGCTTGTTCTAACTTTCTGCTCATTTAAAAGAGCGCGCAAAATCACATTTTTTCAAACTTGCCAACCAATATTCTTCTGTCCTTCAACTATCACTACTTCCCCCCACTACATATCCCTCATCCTATTGTGTGTAAATTCCCCCACCTACTAAATTGTAAGCTCTTTGGGGCAGGGTCCTCTCCTCCTGTATCGCTGTCTGTATTAGTCTGTCATTTGCAATCCCTATTTAATGTACAGCGCTGCGTAATATGTTGGCGCTATATAAATCCTGTTTATTAATAATAATATAAATAATAATAATAATAGTTGTAGGAGAACACATGGCAAGCTGACACCGCTGCTTCTAATTGTAAGGCAATGGCTTAGTGTTGTCACTCTACAACAGAAAGTAGTGTTACTGGCAGGACCTCCAGGAAACTTTGCAGATTCAGAAAATATATTTGGTTTAGAAAATTGTAAGAATGAAGCCAAACCTACTAAAAAATGTTGGGTTTTAGGAGCGCCTGAAAACGATGGCATTGGACTTGATCTAATAAAGCTCTCCAAGGCTGTCATGGAAAAGCCTGGGTGATCCAGCAAACCTAGTCTTACAAATGGCAAATGATTTGTAAGAAATCTATTCCAGGTTTGCTGGATCACCCCGGTTCTCCCTTGACCGTTTGTCTTCCCAAGTCTTGGAGAGCTTTAATAAATCAGGTCCAATGAATCCACCTGGTAAAAAAAGCAAAGCGCAAACTGTGTCTCACCAGTGGTTCCAGTTCCAGGGGAATTCACAGCATTTAATTACAGAATACGGGAACCTGTTGAATCACCCTGCCAAAATATGGAGAAGCTGTCCCATCACAAGATCCCACCTGCCCGCCTCTCGTGTTTTACCCTGAGCGGGGGTAACAATCTAATGACTTGGTGAAACCCTCTACACACAGCACCATTCTGTTCTATGTCAGGGGAGGACAAGCAAGCGGCACCCCGCTGTGCTCTTCTCAACAAGACTACACAGTAGTCCTTCCTGATCAGATGAACATCAATCAGCAGTGGCAGATTGATGAACATAGTCAGGGGACGGCTTTACACGTCAGATCTACACCCGACACAAGCACAACTGTTCTTTTCAGGCAATCATCTGATGTACGTGCAAATAAATACCAGACCCCCATAGCCGTATGGCTAATCTATAAAGAAAAATGATGTAAGTGACAAATGATATCATCAATCATCACCAAGCCCAGAAAACAGCTACACTGAAGTTGAATGATTGTAATATTGTGTGTTTACCTGCAGTTCCTCCGCCGAAATACAAAGCAAACAACAGAAATCCATAACGATTTGTGTTTACCGGAGCAAAGGAGGAAACGTATGAAATATGACGGGTCGGCGTATGGCTCTGACCTTTGTACATAACGCTGCACTTTGTATCTGCCTGTTGTGTACATTCCGATATCTGATCTAATGACATCACACAACAAAGGATTGACGGGAGATAACCTGAGCATGACGCGCTGAGACAATAAAGAGGACCTGTCAGTCTGCATGTATCAGCTATTGGATCGGGCCAACCCGCTAGACAAGTTACTGTCAATGCCGAACCCAGGGAGACGTCCCATAACAGAGGTATATGAAAAATATAGAGTGCCCCTAGACTACAAAATCTGCCCCTACCTGTCCCCAGAGACCACCAATCTCCTTGTACAATCTCCCATCATCTCTCGTCTGGACTACTGTCACCTCCTCCTCTCTGGTATTCCACTAACCCGACTCTCTCCTCTACAATCTATTATGAATGCTGCAGCCAGACCTATCCATCCTACCCACCTCCCTACCTACCCCATACACATCCTACCTACCCCATACACAGCCTTCCCACCTACCTACCCCATACACATCCTACCCACTCCTATACACAGCCTTCCCACTGCTCCTCCTCTTAGAATCAAATTCAAGCTCCTGTGCTTTGCCTTCAAATCCCTCCACAGTTCTTGCCACACTTACATTTCTGACCTGATAGAAAAATTCTCCCCTAGCGGCTCTTTTTGCTCCTCCAATGACCTACTACTGACTTCCTCACTCATAACCCCATCACACACATAGCTCCAAGACTTTTCTAGAGCTGCCCCAATTCTCTGGAATGGTCTCCTCATCCTATTCGGCTTGCTCTTACTTTCTGCTCATTTAAAACCTATCGCTTCAACCTCACCTACCCATCTTCTTCTGTCTCCTAAACCCTTACTACTTACCCACTATTCCATATCTCCCCTCCTATTGTGTGATACCTCTCCCACCTCCTAGATTGTAAGCTCTTGGGGGAGGGTCCTCTCATCCTCCTTTGTCACTGTCTGTATCTGTCATTTGCAACCCCTATCTATTGTACAGCACTGCAGAATATTTTGGCGCTATATACATACAGTATAATAATATTAATAGACTATGGAGAGAGGTCGGCAGGTATTAGTAGACGGGGAACTTTCTGAATAGAACCCCTGTGTACACCCTGGTAGATTTTAGAAGAGCTCAGAGAGCCATCCCCTCCTGTGTGTATAAGTGTAAAAGAAGATGGCAATGAAACGCGGTGCCAACATTTCTCCCCTACGTTTTTACCAAATGGGGCTCAGTTCCTCTGCTCAGTGTTTGAAATGTGGAGCAGCGGCAGCTGATTTATTTGACAAACTTTTGGAACTTTTTGGAAGCTGGTGGTGTCATTTGCTCTGTGTTATCTTGTAAATCAGGGTGCCCACACTTTTTTTGCTTGTTAGCCACTTTTGAAATGACCAAGTCAAAATGATCTACCAACAATAAAAACTTGGACCTAACTCCTGTGTGCGGTTGAGTTTATTTTGAAAGGCAGGGCTCTGCTATCTACTCGCGTTGCCTTTGCGATCCACCTGTTAGGCACCACTATTGTAAACTATTTACCCCTCTCCCCAACCAGGGCTATTTTTGGGACACTAACCCAACAGGGGGTACGTGTTATTGAAATCAATGGGAAGCTTCTATCAATCATATTGCTGGTAGCCAAAATGTCAATACGGCACAATTGGATAGGTCCATACCCCCCACCTTTGGAATCTTTCTAGAGAAACTGATATATGTATTCCAGATGGACAGGAAACAAGTCTCTCTAGATAAAGAATTTAACAATATTCCCTTTTTTGAAATATGGGAATCCTACATAGCCAAAGGACACTGAAAAATGCATGGATCCAAGTTCGAGCAAACCTCTTGGTATGCTTACCAAATGCTATCCAAAGGTCCTCCGAGATTTAACTTTCTCCTGGTGTTTGTTATAATTTTCTTTTATATTACTTTTTGTTCTGTCGAATCGTACTCCTTTAAGTGGAAGTAAATTCAACATAAAAAAAGAAACCTCACTCACCTTTACCTTTGCAGATCTATCATTTCATCCGGATCGGGTCCCGTGTTGTCCTGGTATCTCCTTCCATCCCGCCACAGAGGAGGTGCCGGGTGCCGCCATCTTCTTTAACCTCTTTCCTCTTTCTTTGTACGTCACCCAATCTCGCACTGCGCAGGCACAAGATCATGTGATGTAGATGGGAAAAAAAGAGTGCATGTGTGAGTTCTGAATTTTTTTCACCTATTGAAGGAAAAGGCTCCTTCTGTGCAAACCCGATCTCAAAGGAGCAGCCAGAAGCCTCCCGGGATGCGTGACGTATGTATGTAGGCTCTGCATTCCCATTCAGTCTTGATAGCCGCACCGATCAAGACAGAAAGGACTTTACTCTTTTTTTTTTTTAAAGGGTTTTAAACCCCCTTCACAAAAAAAGAAGGTCATTCTATGAAGAAGCAATATTGTCACCCCGGGACAGGAAATGTAACCTCTATCTGTCCCTGTATTTCCTTGCTACCCCTGTCTGTCCCTGTTTCCCCCTATTTATCCCTGATATCCCTGTCTTACCCTGTTACCCCTGTCTGTCCCTGTATCCCCGTCTGTCCCTGTCAACCCCTGTCTGTCCCTGTTCCCCTTGTCTTTCCCTGTTACCCCTATCTGTCCCTGTTATCCCTGTCTGTCTCTGTTACCCCTCTCTGCCCCTGTTACCCCTGTCTTTCCTTGTTACCCCTGTCTGTCCCCGTTACCCCTGTCTGTCCCAGTTTCCCCTGTCTGTCCCTGTTACCCCTGTCTTTCCCTGTTATCTCTGTCTGTCCCTGTTACCCCTGTCTGTCCCTGTATCCTCGTCTGTCCCTGTTCCCCCTGTCTTTCCCTGTTCCCCCTGTCTTTCCTTGTTACCCCTATCTGTCCCTGTTATCCCTGTCTGTCTCTGTTACCCCTCTCTGCCCCTGTTACCCCTGTCTTTCCTTGTTACCCCTGTCTGTCCCTGTCACCCTTGTCTGTCCCGGTTTCCCCTGTCTGTCCCTGTTACCCCTGTCTTTCCCTGTTACCCCTGTCTGTCCCTGTTCCCCCTGTCTGTCCCTGTTACCCCTGTCTTTCCTTGTTACCCCTGTCTGTCCCTGTTTCCCCTATCTGTCCCTGTTACCCCTGTCTGTCCCTGTTACCCCCGTCTGTCCCTGTCAACCCCTGTCTGTCCCTGTTCCCCCTGTCTTTCCCTGTTACCCCTGTCTTTCCCTGTTACCCCTATCTGTCCCTGTTACCTCTGTCTTTCCCTGTTACCCCTGTCTGTCCCTGTTACCCCTGTCTGTCCCTGTTACCCCTGTCTGTCCCTGTTTCCCCTGCCTGTCCCTGTTACCCCCGTCTTTCCCTGTTACCCCTGTCTGTCCCTGTTTCCCCTATCTGTCCCTGTTACCCCTGTCTGTCCCTGTTACCCCTGTCTGTCCCTGCTCCTCCTGTCTGTCCCTGTTACCCCTGTCTTTCCCTGTTTCCCCTGTCTGTCCCTGCTCCTCCTGTCTGTCCCTGTTACCCCTGTCTGTCCCTGTTACCCCTGTCTTTTCCTGCTCCTCCTGTCTGTCCCTGTTTCCCCTATCTGTCTCTGTCACCCCTGTCTGTCCCTGTTACCCCTGTCTGTCCCTGCTCCTCCTGTCTGTCCCTGTTACCCCTGTCTTTTCCTGCTCCTCCTGTCTTTCCCTTTCACCCCTGTCTGTTCCTGTTATGTGGCCTTGCTGGGGGCATGATGAGAGGATGATGGGGTAAGAATATCTCTAACTTTTTTCTTTTCAGGTGCTATATGGTTTGGGGAGAAGGAAGGGACCTTCCATTCCCCCCCAGCACACCAAACCTCATTAGTTGCAACAACTGCTGGTTCCCCTGCACCAATTTGGCGTACTTTTTTCACTGGTGCTTTATACAACGCTGGCTCTTTTCACATACCTGCACCTCAGTGAATGTGCACATTGATGGAGTGCATTCACCCCATACCTGAAGAACAGTCAGCAATGATAGATGGGAATGAGCATCAGAAGAATAATTCCCCCGGCCTTTGCAGCTTCGGGGGGATTTTTCCTTAAATTGAGAATCTGATGTTCCTGTTGTGATGCTGCAGGATGAATCTATTTCTACTCGGGGGTTTCATGAGGTCTGTGAATCGCAGGGCTCAGTGATTAAACGGGATTTATAGGGCAGGATCTGTATTGTGTCATATGTGTACAGCTCAATGCGCTTTATTTACAGCCAGCGCCACGGATTAGAGCAAAAGCCTGGGAACCTTAACATTCAGACGCTGCAATATGGGGGCCACAATAATTCTCACTAATACAATATTTATATCTTATGTATAGACAGATCAGCACTACAATGATAAATTAAGTCTGAAAGAAGACACATGGCAACAATATCATATAGGGATCACTAGTACAAAGTCCCATCAATTTACCCTTGAGGCATGTTCCCACTTGAGCATTGCAATTACATGCATTACCACAATGTACATCACATGCATTGGTGCACCAAGCTGCCCTTTATTCCTAATAGCACCCCAAATTCATCTCACCATCACACTGCAACAAAACACACCACTATGGATGTGCATTGTGCACTGCTTTTTTGCCCTAACTCAATACAAGCGAATGCAATGGGAATAAAAAATACATCACACAGCCCAGTGGAAACAAACTTAACATGATGCTGATAAAATCCATTAGAACCGGATTTACATCTTGACTTCTTAGGCTGGACTGCAACCTCTCCTATAGAGGGCAGCACAGCAGAGCAGAGCATTTATCCTTGAATACCAAGGACATCTTGTGGTGAAACATAATACTGCAGGGTGCAGCTCCTGCCTGAGGGCAGGTTTTGCAATAAAAACGTAATTTTATTTAATTATCTTTTAATTAAAAGTAATTTTAATTAATTTTATCTGTTACATTTATGTTTTTTCTTTTTCCTGTATGTTTTGTATATTTTAATTTTAATTGTTATATATTTATTATTAATTATCCCCCTTGAATCATGCCACAATAAAAAAAACAAACAAAAAAGCTACCACAAGAAACATTGTTACATTATTTTTCAATGAATAGGAATTTGAAAATACTGGATAACAGAGTAAGTTTGTGTTGCCATACCACAAAATGACCACTATGAGGCAGTAGAGACACACACTTGGCATTTGTCTTTTCTTACAGTTATTAGGAATTTTTTAGCTAGAGGCCATTTAAACAAATCTAAAACACATTATCTTCAGGCAGGGGTTGAAAATAAAAAAGATTTCGGTCTCTAGTAAAAAAAAAATTTAAAGGAGCGATCTTTTTCCCTGACTAAAACAAAGCTCATGGGAACCCAGCGCTCGTTCAGTTTGTTAGGGTCTTTCAAGAGGTGGCAGTTTTATCTGCTTTTTGCATGGCTTTGCTAAATATCTGAGAGCTTTGTAAATACAACATTTATGTTTTCCAAAAGCCAAGGAGTCAGCAGAAATTTTAATTGTTTTTTTTTGATTTCCTGGGTCTGCAGCAGCCAATGAACATCTCTAATGACGGCCAATGCCAATTGTTGCCTATAAGCGGTGACTGGTGCATGGTCCTCCTGATAATTGCAGGTGTTGGGTGGGATGGGTGATAAGAAGCAGTTCCAGGTTTGGGTTCTGGTACGGCACAGATATGGGGTGATTTGGGATCAGGACTAGAATTACACATATTTAGCTTTCAGGGGGCCCGGACAAGCTTGAAATCCTTACCAAGGCCAAAAGGAATCCTGAAGATTACAATAGTAATATCCAATATAATATTGATACCAGTCAGCCCAATTCCCAAGGCACAATGGCTCTGGTGACGCTACTCTTGCCAAGCAGGGTTCTCTAGAAAAATGACGTGAACATCCAACGCGTTTCAGGGGTTTGAACAGTCTCCCTTCCTCTGGGCTTGCACTTTAAGTATATACAAATGACAGGATCAACCGGAATTTTATGTGCTTGTTAATATGAAAAAGAAAACTAATGCACTCATTGGCACTATATAAATCATGTTTATTATTATAATTATTATTTATAATATTATTATTAATAACAACATCAAAGAGCTGGTAAGCTGCAATATATTGAAGTTATGCCCTTGACTTTTGACTACCTTTAAATCTCAGCTAAAGTTTTAGTATTTTGTAAAAAATAAAAAAGTATTTTTAATTTATTATTGCTGCAGGAAGGGATAAAATATCCCAGCAGCAACCTGGAGAGTCAGACCACTGCTCCCTACCAAAGGATGGGGATTGGAGCACTGGGGTGGGTCCAACTGCTCTCACACAAAACACACCCCCTGCCCAATGCTCCAATCAGCTATGCTCATGCTGCCTCTACAACACTGTGGATTGGAGCGCCGGGTATGGGGAGTTCCCATCCGCTCCCACACATAACATAGGTCCAACGATTGAACACGCCCCCTGCCCAGTGCTCCAATCATTATTTCTCCTGCTCTCCCTGGTCAGCACCATTGATTGGAGCAGTGGCAAGGGGGTGTGTCAGTGTGTGAAGTGGCGGTCTGACTCTCCAGTGTGCAGCTGGCACATTATATATTATCCCTTGCCGCAGCACAAAGTAATAAAAAAGACAAAGCTATGTATTAATGTCTATGCATCCTGACTGCATTACAATCGCAATAGGAAAGCTTCAGCTGGGCTTTACCTTGTCTGTAATAGGAGTGGCGACATGTAATCCTCCCTGACGGTAATCTAAGAAGCTGACAATGCAAAGCTCTATAATGTGCGAAATATAAACGACAATGCAAAGTCATGTGAGTGACATTT
Source organism: Pyxicephalus adspersus (assembly GCF_032062135.1). Lineage (NCBI taxonomy): Eukaryota > Metazoa > Chordata > Amphibia > Anura > Pyxicephalidae > Pyxicephalus > Pyxicephalus adspersus. Next base: position 11,084,478 of record NC_092871.1, read on the forward strand.
AACATTTATTCCATCTGTTGTGGTCATTAAAGAAAACCTCTGCTGAGATCACTGTGAGTCATTGCTAACCTCCGTTCAATAATGCTATGTGACCGATCGTCACTACTTTGCGTCAGTGGTCAGGAACCGGAGTTCTGATGTCACTGAATACTTAAAGCCACAGCCATCTAGAAGGATTTTTTTCTTTTTGCATCTTAATGCTTCTAACGTTACCCTGGCTCGTTTCAGCCACTTCCTGTCTACATGCACGCACTCCATCATCAGCTGCATATCATTGTTGGTGCAGTATGTTGGAGTGTCCACCAGGGATGCATGTGTCACAGGGTGACAACACAGGGGTGCCACTGGGAGACTGTTGTCACCCTCTAATGGAAAGTGCCTGAACTAGAATCCTCATGGCAGGATCTCAAGTATTCTTTTATTAAAAGATGGAAAGTAACTTTTGTGTGGTTCTAGTTCAGCAAGTCTCTGAATATTATTGTTTGAATGCCTGTGATTTCCCGTCTCACCAGAATATTCAATTCACAAACTAACTTCCTATACGATTATACAACCATGGAAAGGAAATTTGCATTTAAGCATTTACAATACTCCCCTGCATCTTAGACTGTAAGCTCTTCAGGGCAGGATCCTCTCGTCCCCTGTGTCATTTGCTACCCCTCTTTAATGTACATCGCTACTATACTATACTATACTATATACTATATATTACTATATACATAAAAACATTGCTGGCAGGAGTCTGATAGACAAGACGACACTCGTCTTGGAGCTGACTGTCCTCGGATAACTTTGGAAATGTGCAACCGCTTCCTTGATTTACAGGAACAGATTTCTGCAACTCGAAAATCAACTCTGGACTGAGATCATAGCAGGAAACAGAAATCCAGAAATTAGAACTAATTTGTATCAGACACATGAACACAGATATCCAGGGGTGGAGGAGCAAGGAGCTTGTAAAGTTTTGATTGAGCCCCACCCCTGAGGGTCTGTAGGGGGTCTCGAATGAGACCAAAGCCCCACCCCTGAGGGTCTGTAGGGGGTCTGGAATGAGCCCAGAGCTCCACCCCTGAGGGTCTGTAGGGGGTCTCAAATTTGACCAGAGCCCCACCCCTGAGGGTCTGTAGGAGGGACTCGAATGAGACCAGAGCCCCACCCCTGAGGGTCTGTAGGGGGTCTCGAACGAGCCCAGAGCCCCACCCCTGTGGGTCTGTAGGGGGGGTCTCGAATGGAACCAGAGCCCCACCCCTGAGGGTCTGTACGAGGGTCTCGAATGAGACCAGAGCCCCACCCCTGAGGGTAAAGGTGGCACTCCAATGTAATGGTAGGATGCTAATGTACATTAAAGAGGGGCTCTCCTCATGCTATTCGGCTTGCTCCTACTTTCTGCAAATTTAAAAGAGAACTCAATACCCTCTTTTCAAACTCAGCTACCCGTCTTCTTCTGTCTCCTAAAACCCTCACTACTTCCCACCCCTGCCTATCTCCCCTCCTATTGTGTGCTGCTTCCCCCACCTCCTAGATTGTAAGCTCTTCGAGCCTCCTCCCTGGTCATTGTCTGTATCTGTCTGTCATTTGCAACCCCTTATTTACTGTACAGCGCTGCGTAATATGTTGGCGCTATATATTAATACTAAAGAAAAAGGTATAGGAAAACGTTTTGGCTCACAGGTTCCTTGGTAAAAATCATTACTATGTATTGATATAAATGCTTTCAGCACACGTGGCTGCAGGGACTCCACACTGGATGCAGGATCTGCTCTCTACACAAATCTCCACAAGTCCTGGGACCCTGTTCACTTACCATCGTCATATTTTTCCACAACTGGAGCATTCACTAAGTGTGCACACCCATTCATTATTTGTCTTGGAGCTCTGTTCTAATTCCTACCACATTTTCTTATCCTTTAAAGAGTATTACCTGTCAACACACACTGCTGTGCCCGGGCATCGCAGTGGATTTCCAGGGCTGCATTCATTCATGCAGCCCTGGGAATCCTTTGTGTGATACCCGGCACTAGAGGTTAAATAGGGACAAGTCTCATCAGAGAGCACTAGAGGTTTTGAATGGGGAGACTTGTCCCTATTTAACCTCTAGTGCCGGGGATCACACACTTAGCTGATCAAGCACAGGCCCCGATCCTTTTTTTTGAAAATTCAATTCGATCTTGTTTGGCGTATTTACACCGGACTTTCTTGCTTACAATTTCAGAACTTCTCTGCGAGATTGAGTTTTCAAAACCTGCTTGCTCATCACCTACCGCACAGTTCTTAAGCTTATGCTCCCCTGAGGAAGCCTATGAAGGCGAAACGCGTCGGGTCTGCATAAGACCTACACAGTTTATAGCCAGAGCAACCCTGTCTAGTAAATATACTCTAGTCCGTTGATGTATAAACCCGACTGGATATATGCTACTATAATGTAAAATAATTACGTATGAAATTGGATTTATATCAATACATAATTAATGATTTTTACCAAAGAACCTGTGGGTCAAACCTCTTTCTTTCACCTTTTTCTTTATATTTTTAACAATCAAAAAGGTAGCTCAACATTAACCCTGGAGGGTTGTAACCCTTTCAACTGTAATTCTATATAAATACTGTTTAATAATAATAATAATAATAATAATAATAATAATAGTGGCTCTCCAATGTAATGGTGGGGCTCTGATGTAAGTAAAGGGGTCTTCTGGTGTAATGGTGGCACACTAATGTACGGTGAGAATCTCATACACAGTAAAGAGGGCTCCTAATATGAAGGTGGCACCCTAATGTGTAAGTAAAGGGGGACCCTTATGTAAAAGTGACACTGTAATGTAATAGTGGGACTCTAATATACAGTAAATGGGGGCTCGAGATGTAAATGTTGCTCTCGAATGTAATGGTGGGACTCTGATATAAATAAAGAGGACCCATGATGTAAAGAAGGCACTATAATATAATAGTGGGTCCCCCATGCACAGTAAACAGGGCCCCTTCTTTGATGGTGTGACAGTGATGTGAAGGGGGTAGTCTGATGTGATAGTTAAAAAAAAAGGGGTCCCTGACATAAAAGGGGTCTCTGATTTGCAGTTGGAGATGCTAATTTAAAAAAGGGGGGGTCTGACATAAACAAGTAAACTCTAATATTAAAGTGTCTGATGTAAAAGGGAACCCCTTATGTAAAAGAGAGGGGTGCAGATGGAAAGAGGGACTGTAATGTAAAGGGGACTCTGATAAAAATGTGGGGGGGCAAGAAATGAATGGGGGGCTGGTAATGTGAATGGGAGCTCCTGGTGTAAAGAAGATTATTCTAGAGGAACGGAAGGGGGTGCCCGGGTCCTAATTACAGCGGGGCCCATAGATCTATAGCTACATCACTGCAGATATTACATTGGTAGTCCCCTGTGCAGCAGCATTAAGAATAAGAGAGGGAGGGGAAATATTTGGAGCCAATCAAATGCTCTCAATTCCCACATGCTGATGAGAGACATGCTGATAGGACAAGGGAGTAGAGAGATTATCTCATCCAGCTTTTGCTACTCCATAACTGTCCAATCAGAGAAGGGCAGTGACCTACCAATGCTATTTATAGTAGATCCCAAGCTTTTGAATAGAGAAGTAACTGGGTCACAGCTGGATTTTTCCTGCTTTTTGTGTCCCCATTGCATAATCACTCTGTTTGCCAATATAGGCGTTGTCACTGGGACTGAAAAGCTTTTGGATTTCATGCATAAAATCTGTAACTCACCTGAGGGACCCTGTTGTGGTGACAGGGTATCTTTAAACGTAAGCCCAGCCAGAACTTTCCCTTCACTTACTGTCTAGGGAAATTATTATGAACTGAACAGGAAGTGGGGAGAAATTTCTCCAAGGGAGCCCCACATAACCCCCCCCCAAAGGTTCACCCCCCCGCTATACCTGGAATGAATCGCATGATTCAGCTCCATCTGAGCCGCAGGGCGCAGCATGCCTCATGCTTCTGTGCAGTTACTTAATCTTTGCATGCAGATAATCTGGGCCAGGTTAGAGATTTAGGTCATTGCCAGGCTTCTCTTCTTATATTGAGGTTGGAAACTGTATATAGAAAGAGTCTGTGGCTTTCCGAAACGCCAGATAGCGGCAATTATGATTTCCTATTTCCGCTCAGGCATACAACATGAAAGTCAATGTAACCTTTTATCAAAAGTTCAGCGCAGTGACGGCTCAAAGCTCGGACTACAAGCGTGGGCTCATTGTTGTCATGATTTGTTTGAGATTTAATATGATGTTGAGATGTCACAGCGCGGGAAATTCTGGTTCTTGCACAATTCATAGGTTGTGTTCACAAATGTCTGACACAGATCAGCCCCTGCTGCAGCCTCCAACCTCGTGACTTCATACAAAGTTACAGTCTGATCACCGGGGGGAGAATGCGGAAATGCCTCCTCCTGCCTGCAGCAGAGTGATGACATCATCTCAACCAAGGAAAAGTCATCATCTGGAGCTCCTTGCTGCCTTTAACAACAAAACAACACATTAACGTAGTTTATACTATGTGCGGTACACTGACCCTCATATAACAGTCTATTTATCAACGTTTTCACCTGTGATTCACCCAAATTTTACCCAAAAGGTACACATTTTCACACTGGGTTTAATTAGGAAAAATGTATGAAAAAAAAAACATTTTTTAATTGAATTCAATGAGAAAAATATATCAATTTTAAGCACAAGTTGAGTGAATCTTGTGTGAAAACATTTTAAATAGACTGTCCACCTGCTTCAGATGGGAGATCCGTTGCTGTGGTTTTCATGTGCCCCTCCCATTCTACTCTTGTCCAATCACAAAGTACACAGAACTCTGTGATTGGCTACACAGAGAAAGGGGCGGGGCATAAAAAGGCACTGCTGCAGCAGTGAATGAGACCCATAGCCAGAATTGATGGGCAGACAGTGGGATCTGTGCAATGCAGAATGAGTGAAACGTTCAGTGATTGAACATTTGTTTCTAGCACTTTCAGATTTTACAAGATATGTTGAATATATCTGCTGGGGTGAACTGTGGGAACATGTCCCAAGTGAAAACAAATCACTTGGGTCATGTTACTGCAAGTCACCCTAACACTCCATCACAACAGGCTGCCTGACAATATTATGTTAAGCAGGTTTGCAATTAACTGTAAATATTGGTAAATATATAAAGATAAATATAAAATAAATTCCTTAATATAACCTAATATACATCTATTTAAAATAAAATGTATTTGTGCCTGGAGCTCTGCTTTAAATTATACATTATACGCGTTTTAAATGATAAATTATATACATTTTAATGGAAGCATGGAGACTAGAATAGTTAAAGCCCCAGCGTGTTCCATGCTGTGTCCCATGGGGGACATTTCCCTTCACTTCCTGTTTCAACACAAAGAAGGAATTTCCCAAAATGAAGACAAATTTAGTAGCACATTGTTAAATGAAGATTACAATTGTTTGCATCTGTGTCACCTTAGGGAGACTTCCCATCACTTCCTGTTCTGTAGACATTCATAGCAGGAAGAAGAGGAAATCTCCCCTAAGGGAAATGTTCCCTTATCATTTGTTTCTATTTGAAAAATTGAATAATAAATAAAATATTTCTGTTTAAAATGATATTTTTAGCGTCTGCTCCAACCAACTATAAAAATCTTACAAACATTTAAAAAAATTTCCATGGTTTCATACAAATAATAAATAAAGCATTTCAACAATTTCCTATAGTTATAATTCTAATCATAATAATAATAATAATTAATTCATATAATAATAATAATTTGTCATTATTATCATTATTGTATATTTTGTATTCACTTGGAACTCTTCTTATAAAACAGGGAATCAGACATTCCCTCAAATATTTCATTGTGGGAATCTTCCAGGTCCATGTGTTTCAGTGGCAGTAATTGATATTCCGTTATATAGGAAGAACTCTAAATGTAAAAAAAAATATTAAAAAATTATAATAAGGACAATTATATATAATTATAACAATTGGGAATAGTTCTTTTATAGGAAGAACTGTAAGTGTATAAAACATATACAAAGAAATAATTATAATGACAATAATATATAATATAATAATAATGACATAATGACAAAATGTGCTACAGCCAGCAATAAAAATCTGCGTAATAATAATATTGATCCTAAATAAATATATACATAAATACTGTATATTTCTCCCCTTCCCAACAAGTATTGCAAGAAGAATCACAACAATTTCCAAGTGTTAGCAGAGAAGAAAAAATAAATAAGAATAAAACAATAAATATTTAAATACATTAAAAATAGATATCAATAAAAATATCAAAATAAATATGTTTAGTATATACAATCCCTGCAACCAGCTATAAAAACATGATAGGTATTTCATCAATTTCCCATTGCATTATAAAACAATAAAAAAACTATATTAAAAAAAGTATATAAATATATATTTGTTTATTGAAAAACCATGCAGTTAGGTTAGTTGGCTTTCCCAAACAATGGACCTTAGAGTGTGATAATGACTATGGTATGGACATTAGATTGTGAGCTCCTTTGAGCGACAGCTAGTGACATGACTATGGACTTTGTACAGCGCTGCATAATATGTCGGCGCTATATAAATACTGTGTAATAATATTAATAATAATAATAATAATATATTTGTATATATTTATATATATCGTGAGAGAGAGTGAAAGAGTATATATCTAAGTCTGTCTGTCATTAGAACCCCTATTTAATGTACAGCGCTGTGTAATATGTTGGCACCATATAAATACTGTTTGTTAACAAAATAATTATTAATATTAATAATATATATAGGTTTTTATTATATATATATTAATAGAGAGAGAGAGAGAGAGAATGCAATGAAAAATAAAAAAATATATATATTATTAATATTAAATATTTTGTTAATAAACAGTATTTATAAAGCGCCAACACATTACGCACTAAATAGGGGTTGCAATGACACAGATATATATATATATATATATATATATATATATATATATATTATTAATATTACACAGTAGTTATACATTATATAGCACCAACATAATATGCAGTGCTGTACATTAAATAGGGGTTGCAATGACAGACAGATACAGACAGTGACACAGGTGGAGGAGAGGACACTGCCCCAAAGAGC
>NC_092871.1:11091704-11105167 GCF_032062135.1 Pyxicephalus adspersus
TATATATATATATATATATATATACAGCTAGCAATAAAAACCTGATTTCATCATTTTGGAAAAAAACAAAAAAAAATAAAAATAAATTATATACGTAACTGTCTTATATATTGAATATTTATACATACAGTGAATATATATCATTCTATTTATTGATTTTCTTTCTGACATGTTGGGAAATTGAGTAAGAAAAGGTGGAAAATAAACAAGACACAATTATTCTGCAGTGGGAATTAGTAGAGGATCTTGGTGGGGGAATTTCAGGGAGTGGGATGTTTGTTCCTCCATCTGCTGGAGGTATCTGAGTTGGTTTTTGTACATCTTGTACATTGTCTGCAGCCCAAAGTGAAACCAGCGATGATGAAAGCTGAATAGGTCTGGAGGAGTGCAGGAAGTTGGGCTGGGCACCTGAAACCAAGCTCTGGCTAAGTTCTAACCCTGGAGCATTGCCATCATGTTCCGCCTCCCATGACACAGCCGCCGCTTCTTTTTAGTAATTATCTGCTGTATTATGATTTCAGTGCTCCAACCACATGCAGCTCTCTGCTGTATTTTAAATGTTGCATTCTATAAATGTTTTTTTTTTTTTTTTTTGCAATATGCCTTTGAGCTTTGCAGAATACAAGGCTACCCCAGGAAGTCGATTCCCTAGAACTGCCCTTATTATGTCATCGCCTTTTAATGTGGGATTTTATTACAGTCTGTGCTGGCCGAGCTTCTCTGTTCACCTCTGTCCATAAACTTCTATGTAAAATATGTCACATGCACTCCTATAGGAATACTTTTGTTGTTTTGTATTGTATGATAACGGGATGCATATTCGGTCTCACTTTCAAGTTTAAAGCTAAACTTCATACAGACCTCATGGAGGGACTGCACAGAATTATGTGTCTGCCCGGTCCAGTTATGGGCACCAGTTCACAAAAAGGACATTGTGGAATTGGAGAGAGTGCAGAGAAGGGCAACTAAACTAATAAAAGGAATGGAGGAGCTCAGCTATGAGGAGAGATTAGCGGTACTGAACCTATTCTCCATTGAGAAGAGACATATAAGGGAGGATATGATCACCCTGTATAAATATATAAATGGTCCATATAGAGAACTCTCTTCCCCATTATTCACTTTAAGGTCATTACAAAGAATAAGATGGCGTCTGGAGGAAAAGAAGTTTAAGCTCCGGATAAGGAAGGGATTGTAAGGGCTGTGAAAATGTGGAATTGGCTCCCTCAGGAAGTAGTTTCAGCAACCACTATAGATTGCTTTATGAAAAATCTGGATGATATCTAGAATAACAGAATATAACTGGGGATTAAGGATTTAAAGTAAAAAAACCAAAGACTGCTGACCCAGGGAACATCCGATTGCCTCATGGGATCAGGAAGGAATTTTTTTCCCCTGTTGAAGCAAATTGTACCAGGGTTTTTTTTGCCTTCCTCTGGACCAACTATGTTTTTATGGGGTTTTATATCTGGGATATGTTTATTTCCCTAGTCGTTCAACTTGAAGGACTTATGTCTTTTTTCAACCTGACTTACTATGTAACTATGTAATATGTATAGTTAATGCAACAGAAGACTGTCAGAGGCTCCAGACATACTACAGGAGATTGTCAGAGAGCACAGATATTCTACAGGTGATGATCAGAGACTGCAAATTTTCTACATAAGACAATCAGAGACTGCAGACATAGTATGGGAGACTTTTAGAGACTGCCGACATACTCAAGAGTTGGTCAGAGACTGCAAACATTCTATAGGAGGTGGTCAGAGATTGCAAACATACTACTGATGATCAGAGGCTCTGTGCATACTACATCTGTGGTTAGGACTTTTTATAGGAGACAGTTAGAGATTGGGAAAATGTTACATCTGATCGCTAGAGATTACACTACACAACAAATAACCCCAAATGAGTCAGGTGGGAACTATGGAACTTTTCTCCCTTATGCTATGAAGAAGAGAATGCACTATGTTCTGAAGTTCTAACATTCCTCTTCTCTTAGGGGGACAACAGTCCTCATTTATAGATTCAGTGCAGTAATAAGCGTTGTCACCCCAAGACAGGATGTATAACACTGGAATGATTCTAAGTATTCCAAGTATATATCAAGATTTAATGACTGGTATGCTGCAACATGGATTTCTATGTGCAAAAAATGAGTAGACTGAGAAAGCCTGATTTGTATCATCAGTGCTCCCCGTGCCCATAGGCAGTGTGTCACCCTGTGGGATATATGGAAAAAAACATGTAAAACCTCATGTTAAATATGATATTGCTCTCATCTGTGTAGGCTTGCAATGTATATTTTCCAGCGGTGATTATCGTAGTTGACTCATGGGTAATTGTGCATCGTGGTAACCCAGCGGAAAGAAGAGGCTGCTCTACACACTCACATCATCTGTACAGTGACAAAGTGAAAAAATAATCTGTGGTTACGGAATGTTTCCTTTTATGCAAATAGTAGGTTGCCAGGCGTATTGTGCGAATAACTTATTTTATTCGGGTGTATATTAGAGTATGACTATAGGAGCTACAGAGGGGGCATCTGATCCGGGTTCACACGATCCGAGGTGCCGCAGTATGTAGCCGCATGCTCACATGTTGTTATGTACAAGGCAGCATTCCCTTCACATCGGATCCCCTTTTCTGTTCTGCATTCTTTGTTTCATAATTACTAATTTGGTAAAATATATATAAGAAAATGAGGAAATCTGTGTAGTAACGTTGTAAATATTTAAATATTCCTTAGGCAAATTAAATAAATTTAACTTTTAGAATGGACGGAAATTCATAATGGTAATGAATTACAGGCCGGTGGATTGCATTATCACTCATGCATTCCTGGTCACAGTCATGTAAATACCCCGCAAATGGGGGACACTAAGGGTGTGGGTCTTCCAACAAGCCGTGATGATGATTTATGCTGTATAATTTATACACATGTGAAATAGTTGAATTTCGGTAAATAAAAAGGCTTGTTTAATCATAGGTACGTGGAATGGTTTTACCCCTGATGAAGCAGCTTGTGCGAAACGTGTTGAGAAACACATGTCCATTTGATGAAACAAAAATATACAATCATACCCCGAATGTGGTAAAGGTACGACCTACAATCATATACCAAACATATCAAACACAAATTTTGACTTTCTGACTCCAGTTTGATTTCTTGACTGATCTTACTTGATTTTATCCAAGTTGGAATTTTACGATTCTGAGATCTTCTGTCTTCTGCATGGCAGACTTCTCCAGATTTGTCCTCAGAGTATCAGAAATACCAGAAATGGCCTTAGGTAAATCTTTATCTTGTTTTCATCATGGAGAGAGGGGCAGGAGAAAAACGTTGGAGATAAAACTCCAGCACTGATTTATCCTGATGCCTAAAAAATTAATCTGAGGTTTTTAAGTATGTCTGGATTGTCCACCTACAGGAGGTCCAAGGTTGAAGGCTGGAACTTGCCATGAAAATTTAGGAAAATCCTTTCTTATCTTTAATGGTTTCAAGTATTTTATTAGGATTTATTGTAGATGGAATTGTAGAAATGTAGGCTATATGGCGATGGCACCAACATGGCCATCCTCCTTATATATACATAGCCTTAACCGCCCTTCATTAGTAGGATGGTCACCTTTTGAAACCAAATACCTATCTCCAATATTCCTCTTTTGATTAATGTATAAACAATATAGGAAAAGTTGACTTTTAGTCAACTTAAGTTGGGCTTAAAATGTGAGCTTGGGAGAGGCTTCCCTATCCATGGTGTACATAGGGCCTATCATGTTCTCCTTGCGACTTTCAAAAATTGTTGAACAATTCAAGGGACTACATGATAGCAAGAAGGTGAATCTGCTATTCTCTATGAATATTGTCAATACATTGATTGCCTGGTCTAATAGTCATGGAGTAATCTGCTGCAAAAGTTTCTAAGCACATTGATGAGGTCGCTATTGTGTCCAGCAGCATTATTGTAACAACTGGTAAAATGGGAAGTGAAATGAATCAGTAAAAGGAAATGGAAAACTGGGCCTAATTTATTAAAGCTCTTCTAGGCTGGAAAGGATACACTTTTATCAGTGAAGCTGGGTGATCCAGCAAACCTGGAAAAGATTCCCAAAAAATAAGGTAGGTATGGTACCTTAGGTATGTGCATGTTCCTCACCCCGAGGCCTGTTTAAGATTAAATGGGACCCTGGGCAAATATAATGAGACATCCCCAAATTAACAACTCCCTGCACCCCCTCACATTATGTCAATGAGGGCACTGGAAAAATTAGGGGCCACTTGCCATACCCTAAAATTGGCCCTGCTCAATGCTGAAAGGTCCACCACTCTCTACCAGGTCTTCCACATTTTTATGTCCTGCTATTCAGAAAAGCCTTAAGGTTTAGGCTAGAGCAGAGGTCCGCAAACTTTTTCAGCCACTAGGCCATTTATGGGGTGGGCAGGAACACACTAGTCCCACCCTAATGGCTCCTGGGAATGCCCCCTGAAGGGAAATCCCTCTCCTCCCTATGCATTGCAGGGGAGAGGGAATGTTCCCTATTTACCGCGTAGGCGGAAGTGTTAACGCCGGCCGCGGTAAATAGAGGGAAAACCGGGAAAAAAGGGAACCACAGCAAGAGGAGACTCAAGAGCCGGCATTAGGCCAGATCAGCCAGGGGGCACTAGGCCAGAACAAACTACTGGCTAGGCCATATCTGGGCTAGAGTAAAGTCAGAAAAGGTTCACATTGGCCGCATCTAGTTCTGTCTGAAATCAGCAAAATGGCCACATCCTTCCACTGGGCTGTGATGTAAAATGAAACTCTACCAAAGTCATTCTCAATCGCATACAGTACATAGCTGTGATTTTACATTTTTCTTCTACTTCAGATGCGGCATGTGCTGTGGTTTCATCAGCGGGCCCTTATGTCCTTACAAGACACAGCCATGACGTAGGGAATGGCAGCAGCAACCACAACAAAACATAAGTATGTCTGATGAGCGGTTGTAGTTCATGGGGTCAGTGAAGTGAGGGCTTGCTGGCCACAAAAGGGGGGACCCTTTTTTTTATTATTTATTTATTTTTTGTTATTTTCATTGTGCTTGTAGGTATTTTAATATTTTTCCCATTTTCAATGAAAAAAGAGAAGAAAGATGTGAAACTGCATCTATTTCCTTTTATGTGAGAGTTTATGTATACCTCTGTGTTCACACTGTTTTGGTGCATTGACATAAATTGTATTGACATGAAATGTGTTGTGTTAAACCAGGCCATTTGTTTCAATGTTCCCCCCTAAGGACCGGAATATACCAAAGAAAGTGCATGCAATGACTCCAGCAGTGCCCCAAATGACAAATTTGCACCTCATCGGCGCTTTGGCGAGCTTTGTGGTTACACCCCCCCCCCCCCCCCTTTATTGGCTGATAGAGTGATCCCAGCCTAAAACTCCACTAAGTTTTTATTTTCTAATATTTGTTTCTCATTGGGAAAACTTTAATTTCATTTTTTGTTTTGCACCCACAACAGAAGAAATTTCTTCCAAGTGATGGAACTCCCTTCTCAGTTGTCGATGTAACAAATGTCTGCATTGGAAAATGTCCTCTTTATTCCACTTCTGGTGACAAAAAAAGGGGTTTTCCCTCACCTTCAGCCAAACTAGACTGTGTGCTGCATTGTTAAGTTTTGTGCACCACATCTTTAAAACAGTTCCAGGCTATTCACTAAGGTGTACTTGGGTGTCATTAGGAATGAATGGCAGCCCAGAGTCCCAATGTATTGTGCGCATTTTGTGCATGAAAACATTGGGCCTGATATATCACCCAGCTTCACTAATAAAATCTCCAGCTTTAATAAATCAGGCTCATAGTGAGAAAGAAAGTAAAGAGAGATGGTAAAATGGGTTTTTGTGGCAACTGGCTGTTTATTTGCTAAGTATTTTTGTGAAAATGTTCAAGTATATTTTGTACAGGAGTAAATAAAACTACAAATTCTTAGTACAACTTTTAGTGGAAAATGGACAGAAAAAGAAAGAAGTTTCTTCTTTCCTTTTTCCTCGGACTAAAATATGGTTCCACTTGAATGATTAAAAAAGCTTGTGTAGTTTTGTGATGGTCCTCAATATCCCCTGAGGGAGTGTTTATGGCGAAGCGCCATATTTCACTATGAAGAGACAAATTTCACTATGCATCATCTGTTTGATTTCTTTATTCTCCTCTTGGAACCTATTGCTACTTCTAATTCTAAGATTCTAATAACTAGTGTGGTGTCTTTCCTACTCCACCAAAATTGCTGGGACAAGGAACAATCCTTTTCTGTATTTGTAACTGTTGAATCTGAAATTTTAGTTTTTTTTACTGCAATTACACTTGTACATGCATACAAATACCCAGTGAATAAACAGCTAGTTGCCAACCCCTTCTACCATCTCTCTTTACTTTCACACATACCTCTTCTTTGCTAAAGTGCAGGTGCCTCTCTCCTATGCATGTGAGCAGGGTGTGCCTGCTTTTCCAAGTTTTATCAGTTTTATCCATCCCGATGGCCAATCAGGAAATAGCCTCTTTATCATCCCTGGCTATAAAGCTAGCTCAGACACAGCACTCAGGGTTCATGCAACATGAGTGCCAAGCCCCCTAGCTCTGCTGAGCATTTCCTCTACACCTGTTGCTTAATTCAGTGCTTTCCCTGTCCAGCTCCTGTGTAAACCCTTATTGCCCAGTCTGTTGTTTTCCTGCCTGTTACCTTGTGAACAGCAAAGGGAACAGTGTTCCTCTCTGTCTGTGGATATTCCTGTGTCACCTGTGCCTCCTGTTGCTTCCAGTGTCTCATGTGTTCCCTGTGTCTGCAGTGGCCCCTGTGTCACTGGTGTCTTTCTCCTGGATCCCTGGTATTTAACCCCTGGCGTGTGACCTTACTTCTCTTGCTTGCTGCCTGTATCGACCCCGGCCTTCCTGTACATTTCTTCTGCCTTGTGATTTGGTACTGTTTATCTTCCTGCCCACCCTGGTGTGCCCAGGGACCGCAACCTGGCGGTAACCAGCAGAGCCACATCCTCACCACTAGAGGCTCTGGAGAAAACCTGGTTACTGCTTAGACTCTGCCCCTTGGCCCTTCTCCGCACTCACACTTCTGTAGAAGTCGTAGCGCCCCCTTGTGGCCCTATCTCCCCAAGCATGACCCTTTCTCTCATATTTACCATAATCCCGCACTACATTTTGTGCTCACAACATAGAAACATTTTGTTTTAATTCAATGTAAAAGTAGTAATGAGCCCCAATCACATCGGGTCCACACGCACAAACAAACAATGGTCAGATGACCAGTCCCCCACAGACATCTGTCTGTCTACACCCTCCCTTGGTGACCTTTAGATTGGCAGTTATAAACAAATTGTTTTGTGACACCGAACTAACAATCGGAAACTCTGGCTGTTTGCTTATCTCCCTCATCCAGCAAATGGAGTTTTTTGCTTATTTTCCATTCAATCATTTTTAATTGCCTATTAGAAAAAAAAAGAAGCATCACAAAAACTCATTTCTCCCGCAGAGAATTTTTATCAGTCTGTTTCCATCATTGCACATACACAGAGGATCACATGCACCCTCCCTGCAGGAATGTGGCGTTCAGCAGTTGAACCTAACGAGTGGATTTTCCCTATAATACATATACAACAGAAGGGAAATTCAGCAGGTGTGGGGGGAGGGCAGAGAACACAGACCATGGAAAAGCACATTAAATGTACTTAACCAGCTCAAAGGCTTATTCACATTAGTGAAAATGTGTCACTGTAACACATGGTAACGTGAGGTATCCTTCGGTGCACCATTCATTGTGAATTGCATCCTAATGTACTTTATATAGAGTAGAAGAAGAACAGAGAATAACAGCAGTGAATTTTTTAGGTGGCAATTTTAATATTTTAGAGTAGTACAAAGTCAAACAATGCTGGGTTTTCACATAGCAAATTGATTACATTAGAGGTTCATGTCCCACTGACCTTGTGGGGTTTCTGGACAATTTGCTTAGACAGAGGAAAAAATACATAAACTGTTCTCCAAGAAAAGCAGTCAATACGTCAATTGGTTGCCATATTCCAATCTAAAACATAAATAGGGGATAGGAGGTGCAAGGAAAAAGTAGGAAATCCTTATCTAAAACATAGTTCAGACAACAATTGCACATAAGTCAATAAGGCGAAACGCGTCAGGGTCATTGAGATCCATAATCCTCCCCTACAATATGACTTCACGCACTTTAATAGGGACTCACTTCTTTGAACTTGGTAATAGGAACATTGATATCCAGCGAATTATAAATATCACAAGGATAAAATAGAGAGAAGGGTAAAACTAGGGAATTCCTGGCAGAAATACATTAATAAATACCAATCTTATTTAAACATAGTTCAGACATCAATTGCACATTATAAAAAGATAAAAGATTGTTTCATGTGCTGGACAACATCAAAATGCTACCAGAGATCAACAACAGTGCTTGTAATCCTACGCATTTCGCAGATAGAACTGCTTATTCAGGGATTAGATGGTAGCATAACAGATTAAAACCGCCAGTAGCCTGATGAATGAATCAGCATAGGCACCCAAGCGTGGATTCACATTAGTGTTATCAGTGCTAGGTAATGTCAGCCGAAGCACAGTTCAGACCAGCAATTCAACTGCAGCTTGGACTGATCCTGTGTCCGCACACCCATAGTAACGCACATCCATAGTATTTGTTCCCTGTTAGCATTTTAAAGTGTTGTCCATGGTGCACACTTGAAACAATTCGGAGAAGGATTTCTGATCTAAATTATCCCAATGCGTTTCGCCTTATTAGCTTCCTATGGTCAAAGTGAGACACAGGATGGGCGATCTTACTGGTATATTATATTTCTGGTAAGAATATATAGCAAATAAACTGGTCTTTGGAAGGAAAAAATGTAAAAATAAGGGACGTTATGAATTGCATTAGAATAATGCTAGAGCCCAGAGACATGCCAATGACAGCATTCCACTGTGCCAATGTGAAAACCCAGCATTGTTTGATTTTGTACCACTCTAAAATAATACAACTGCCATCTAAGAAAACACCGCTGTTATCCTCTATCCTTCTTTTATTCTAAATAATTATTGCTGTTAGGGGTTTGGCAATATACTTATGCAATGTGTTTGGTGATATCCTCTATACCACTATCCTAATGCGCTTTCCTAATCATTGTGTTGCACATGGCGCATGTGTTGAAATGCGTTTGGTAAAAAGTCAGCAAAGATTTTAGGTGTGTTAAGGTGCATTGGTCTGCACTTTGAAATAAATTGGCTGCCCCAATTCTACACATGGCTTTGCATAGTAACGTACATTGGCTAATGCAGTGCACAAGTGGGAATGCTCCCTTAGGTGACTCTGGGTTGGTATAGTGTTAAAGCCAGAGTTGTCTTTAAAACTATTATTTTATAGGAGACCTGTGCTGAAAGATATTGCTGAGTATCTTCTAAAAATACCAGTTTCGTGGCTATACCTGTCTTAAACTGGAATCTAGCAAGCACAGTCCAAATTCACGATCTGAGGTCTATTCTTCCTAGCTCAGTGATAAGAAACTGAAGTAAAGCTGCAGGTTGCTGCCATGTGTTGCAAAGGTAGATTCTGCATTTCCTTAACATAAGCCTAATCTGATCTGAATATTATAGAAGCCACTATTGCTGACCCCCCTTTTTAAAAATGCTATTGGCTTGGCTGTGATCCAATGGCTTTATTGTTTTGCAATTACTTACTCAGAACAACAATGGAGGTCAAGGAGTACATGGGTGTTCCATATGTGTTACTTGCAATGTTTAAAAGTGGGATAGAACCCAGTAACAAGAAGAAGTTGGTCAGCAGGTAATTGTACCTTTCAAGTAAAAAAAAAAAAATGTTTTGGATAGCAGGTGTCAGGTGGGATGATCTGTAAAACTTTTATTGCTATTTGTACTGATCGGTTTACCTGAAATGTAAGAACAGCCAAAAGTTTTTTTATAACACTTTCTATCGAAGATTAAGGGTAAGAGTTAAATCTCAACAAAACGAGGGGAATTCCTCTGTTAGACAGTTAACATGTAAACAGGTGTCCCCATCGGCAGATTCACCTTCTTTCTTGTTCAGGTGACAGCTGTGAATTTTGGGTATTTCTGTGATAATGGTCTCCAGGACAAATCGAAGAGACCAATGGGAGCAATAAAAAACAAATTAGGGGCTTTAACTTTTAGCCACTATCCATAAAAAAGTTGGGGAAGAAATAAAATGCCAAGAACAAATAATGTAAAAATTCTTCTGGTTGTAGCAGCCAATCATAATTCATATTCTTCTGATCTGATGCCAATAAACGGATATCTGTACACTTTGTGTTCAGCTATTTGCTTCTTGCACTGTTTGCCAGATTAGTCAATTTATATTACCAGTGTGTAATAAAGAGGGAAAAGGAAGATCGGTTTATTTTTTTTTGTACATAACAGCTACAGAATTTCCTGTTCTTGTTTTCTTGACTTCTGTACCCGGGAAGGAAGGAGGTGGTGGAGGTGGTTGGGGTTCAGTATATTTCTAGCAACCTGCACAAAAATAGGAGATAATTAAGTGCAGACTCAATACACATTTCAAATTACCATGATTAAGGTATCTATATAATACACAAACCTTTTTTTTCAGAAGATACAATAGAATAAATATATATTATCTTGTTTTTATATATACAAAGTCCATTGTTATGTCACTAGCTGTCCCTTAAAGGGGCTCACAATCTAATGTACCTACCATAGTCATATGTCAGTAATACAGTCCAAGGGGGAAGCCAGTTACCTAACTGCATGTTTTTGGGAGGAAACCAGAGTGCCCACAGGAAACCCACACAAACACAGGGAGAACCTAGAAACTCCTTGCACACTCGAAACTGGGACCTAGCGCTGCAAAGGAGTGCTAGCCACAGATATATATATATACCATCTATGGAAACCCCTTCAATCTGTTGGTTGTTTCCCTGGTTGTTCCTTAACCTCCTCATCAACATCCTAATAAAAACAAAAATAATTACCTTTTTAAAAACCACACAAACCTTTTTTTTAGAACCAAGATCATCCTTTGGTCTCTATGCTTCTCTAAGCTATGTTGGCCAATGAAGGCCAATGGGACCACTAAGTGCTACCACCACCACTAAGGTGCTAAAAGTAGTGTTTGGAAAACATCACAGTACCCGGCCACAGAACTCCTCTCACATGCCTTAGCTCTAGTGCAAGCGGTGGAATGGCACTTGGTAGAAGTTACAAAAATATAAAAATGCCTTAATGGGTTGAGGTTAGTCTGGAGAAATGGGTCTTCCTAGCCAGGTTTTATTTGCATGCAGAATGTTTTAGATAACACACATTTGAGATGCCAGGCCTCCATGTTAAAAGGATTTATACTAAAGAACTAAATCCATAGCAGTCTATGACCAGCTTCCTTCTTTTCTTCTTCCTAGAGACAGACTTCAGCCATTATTAATGGCCATGTTGGAAATACATATGTCTCATGCATACATTCACCTCCGGCACATGTAAGGGAAATCAGGATCCGTTTTTTTTTTGTTTATTTCCCCGGTGCAATCAGGAAGCTAAAATGGATTATTGCAGAAGGGACATCACCTGCTCCTTTCTACAATAACCACCTGCCTGAGTTTTGGAGTTGTGACTTTATTTCCATTTTAGATTGATTGAATTAAAAGGACAGATCAGGAAGGGTAGAACTAGATAATGCTGAAAGTCAAGGATGGTTAGAATATATAATACAACATGCAGAATAGAGAATAGGTCTTGAATAGTAAAGACTGATCAGATTTGCTTGGAATGTTTCCATGAAGCTAATCTCATATCAGCCATCATCAAGCTGCAGACTTTACTGATCTTCTGTGAAGAATGTACCTTGCACCTCTTCCTGGTTCTACCTGCTTATAAGACTAACTGGAGGATAGAAAACTTATCTGAAGATATGTAACAAGGAAGCAGAATGACTGCTGCTGGCAAAGGTATTCTGTATTTGTTTTCTTAGCAATTTATTGTTTTCCTGATAAATGTATTTAAGAATAAAGCCTCACCTCTTCTGCAGCAAAGCATGTACTCTCTGGTTTACTTTTAGATATACCTTTGCTCCTCTTATACCAGTACTTTTGCATTGTCAATGTATATGTGATGCCAGGGGCAACATGTCAATGTGGAAATATCAGATTTTTCAATGGGGCTGCATCATGGATCAGGAAGCAGAATTCTGGCATAAAATACGATGTCTTAGCACTCCTTCCACTAACCCATAGTCACCCTTCCTGTAATATTGAACCTCATACTAACCTTTCAAGTACCTATAATATGTACCATTACTATAATCCAAAAGCTTTGCACCAACACAGAACCTCTACTATGTAAACTAACCCCCCTATATTACGCATCATCACCGATCCAGTGCGAGAGGTCTCCGTTTCTGCACTGAAAAGGTTAGTTTGTATTTATTCTCTAGGTGATGGCTTTTGTTCATAGGGAACCTGTCAGGTGGTTGTTACCCGGCAAAGAGGACAATGTACGGCAAACTTAGAGGCTTCCATTTCTCAACCCCCCAAAAACGTATTATTTCTGAGCCAGGTAAGTTATTGATATACTCTTGAATCAGCAGCAAGTCTGGGAGTTGGCCAATAGGAACATGCTACACCCCTGGTGGGGTGGCTTCACCAAGTATTGATCACCTCAACAATTTCCCTTCCTTTACCATTTGTGTAGTTTATTTTAAGAACCAATCTTAGCCTATGACTTTGTGGAACCCTATTCAAGAAAATTTCCCATCAGCAGATCAGGATTATCCATTAGTAGGGAGGCAAGGTCCAGGGGCAGCCTGAAGCATTAAAGACCCAAAACCCCACAAACTGAATTTCTGGTAACCATCAATTTTATTGGTGTAGCCCCCTGGCAAACAGAGATTTGTTGGAACATGACATCTGGGCAAGACGGTGCACACATTGGCAAAGACTGGCTTTCTGGAAATATAAACTGACTTTTATTTTGGCAAAGACTCACATTTCCAAAGGTTGCTCTTAGAGCAAACTGACCAAAACCCTTGCTGATTGGCTTGGGCAAACAAAGTATTTGTCCTTACCACTGGGGATAAATTTCCTTGAACTTCCTATGGTTCCGCGAAATTTCAGCAGACACTGTTCCCAAGGAATGTGGGCACGCCCGCATTCATTGAGCAGTTTCCGGGGCACTAGAGGTTTATTAACCTCCAGTGCCCGGGGATTGCAGTTGAACTGCAGAAGAACTCTCAATGGAGAAAATCCATTGAGAGTTCTTCTGCAGTTCCACTGCGATCCCCCGGCACTAGAGGTTAATTAGCTTCTAGTGCCCCAGGATCGCAGTGGATTCTCAGAGCTGCAATCATTCTTGCAGCCCTGGGAATCCTGTTTGCGATCCCTAGCACTAGAGGTAAATAGGGACAAGTC
>NC_092871.1:11106361-11116293 GCF_032062135.1 Pyxicephalus adspersus
AGACACCACACTTTTGTTTTGTTTTTTTGTAATCAAATGAAGCTCCTGAGACCCTCAGAAGAAATTGGCATTTCCCTCAAATAGTGTAAATGATGGTCATTTGGTAACTGTATGTTTTTATGTCAATATTGTTTATTCACAAACCTTATGGTGATGGGAAACAGGATTGGTTCAGTCATAACATAGTTACCATAGAGAGGAAGCATACATAAAACCAAGTGTGCTCAAGAACAACAGTCCATCCATGGGTTCCAGGTAAGTTTGAATGCATGAGAAGTTTCATTTAGAGTACAGGTGAGTTTGTCATTCACCATCAGTCAATTGGGTTTTGTCAATAGCAAAGCAAGGGAGATGTTAGGGGATTTCCAGGCCTTAGCCAGTGCAACAGCATATAATTACATTTTTAGAATATTTATGTAGAGAAATATACATTTTGCTCAAGAGAGCACATTCCAAATTTGGAGACAAAGAAATAAGTAACAGCGATCAGATGGAGAACCCTCTCCCAGTATTCCTGCTCCACTTGGCAGGACCACCAGATGAGTTCTATGCTACCCACATCCCCAAACAAAGGTTAGAGAAGCCCAGGAAGGACCAAGCAATCTTGGTGGGCACTAGGTACCATTGTAACATAACTTCATATTTCAACTATGGCAACATTAAGAGATGTTGTGTGCCACATCGAACCACTCCTCCAGCTTCCAGTAATCCTGCATTTCTGTTTCCCAAGATTTCATGTAAGGGAGCCTGGAAGAAGGAGTCTACAGGGCTCAATATATAATAGAGATCTGGCCATTGGAATCAGCTAAGGATTTGCATGAGTTTTTAAAGGGAGTTGTATTATTGGAGGGAGAGTTCCGAGCCAACTTGGCACAGACAAGTAATTGGATTTGGGCATAAATAAAGAATTCAAAGGGTTGCAGCTCCTTTGACTGCATTAAGTGATCTAAGTGACCAAAGACCAGGTCCCCCACCCTAAGGTACCTGCATTTTGTACCTTACACTTCCTTCTTACACTGCTACCATTGGGCAGCTATATATAGCATGTGAAGTTTTCTTTTGTAGCAGGAAGGTGTCCTCCCAATTTTTGTGGGCACATACAAACTGACTATGGCAGTTTCACTATGAATTTTTTTAGAGCTGATGTAACAAAGAATAATAAGGAATATTTGTGTTTGTTCTTTGTTATGCTAATTGTGGTCTTAGAAAAAATATTTGGGGCTTTATATAAAATAAAGGAAAGGAGAATAGAATAAATAAATAAATAAATAAGGTTTATATTTTGATATCTCCCACACTCAAGACATTCATAGCCCACTTCTACTGCAAGACATCTTACATTCTGCCGTGCCCTTTTCTTCTTTATTGTATCTTAGAGCCTCAGAGCATGAAATTCCAGTGTGGTAACACACCGAGCCTACAATTAATTCCATTCTATTCTTAGTTCATAAGGCTCCGTTTATAGTTCTAAATCTGGCCAGGTTTCAGTTCCTTTTTCTGTTCATTATATCAACTATATGTGAAAGAAGATGTGCAACCTTATCTCTTATTATTCCCCCTAAAGTCCTAATAAGCCTTCCTAAAAGGTATTTAAAGCTTATTCAATGCCCTGGGAACAGGGTGTGTGTGTGTGTGTGCGTGTGTGTGTGTGTGTGTGTGTGTGTGTGTGGGGGGGGGGGGGGGGTTCAAACAAGGAGGCTTAGGGGTGAATAGAAGTAAAAAGTAAAGTTTTGGTGGCCAATGGAAATAAACAATGATCTAACACTTGTGGTCTATGGGAAGAGGAATAATGCCCCATTGTTGGAGGTAAAAGAGAGGAAATATATGCCATCATTGGTGTAAATAGAAGAATAATGCCCCATTGTTGGTATCAGTGGAAGGAATAGCACCCCATCATTGGTGTCAATGGGAGAAATTGTGTCCTATCATTGGTGTCAATGGGAGGAATTGTGCCCTATCATTGGTGTCAATAGGAGGAATTGTGCCCCATCACTGATGACAATGCGCCTGATTTATTAAGGGTCTCCAAGACTGGAGTAGATACACTTTTATCAGTGAATGTGGGTGATCCAGCAATCCTGGAATGGATTTCTCAATTGCTATTTGTTAGCAAATGTTTTCAATCCTGGACCAGATCCATTCAAGTTTTTTTGGATCACCCAGGTTCGCTGATAAAAGTGTATCCTCTCCTATCTTGGGGAGCTTTAATAAATCAGGCCCAATGGGAGACATTCTGCCCCATCACTGGTGTCAGTGTAAGGAGTTATGCCCCAACATCAGATCAAATGCAAGCCACCTATGGCTTATTGGTTGCAGTTTGGGAATTACTTCACTACTTCACTGTTTAAAGAATTGTTTGTGATTATTGTACTTTATTTGTTGTGTTATCAGAAGGAAATTATGAACATCTAAGTTATTTTTACAGAAGTTTAATCATTTTAGCTTGAAACAACTGTAAGTGATCAGTTTGGGTGACAGTAGAATTGAATGAGTGTCCTGTTTGAGGGGAGGACAAGCAGGAGGTGCAAAGCTGAGCATGTTAAATTCATGGGCTGTGAGGCAAGCCCAGGGTTCCACATTTTCCAGGGCCCCAAATAACAGAATATCAGGGGTGCAGGAAGTTAGAATGCTATGCATTTGGGGTCCCCGCTTCATATTTGCCCAGGGCACCATTTAGAATAAACAAGTCCCTAAAAACTATCCTAATTATAGGTCTGTTTTTTAGCAATCCAGCATGGTGGTTAACTAAATACCAATATGGGACAACTCTACTGAAGGTAGATTTTCACCCCTGATGACCCCAAACAATCAAGCAACAAAAGTCTTAAGGAGTGAAGATTCATTAAACAGAGAGACCTTCCGAAATGCTTCTTAAACCTTTCCTGTCCTGGATATGAACCCTTGGTAGGCTCAGGGAAGAATCATGGTGGCCCCAGCCTTCAATGGAACCATATCTGGATTGGCAAAAGACTCCCCCCACTTTCCCAGGAAGCCATATGTCCATCTATGGTCTACTACGTCAAAAAAATTACCTAGGTTAAAAAAACATTTTGCAATAATTCAAACTGTCTCAACAGATAGCTATACCCTGCACAACGTTATTGGCCAACATTCCTGTGATTCCCAAGTGAGATGAAGGCCCTGCCCTACTATCGTTCGATATCAGTTTTAAAAATAGATCCTACGTTGGTGGATAAGGATTTGGCTAACATGATGAAAGTTTACCTGCCTTATCTTCTCCTCCCTGGTCAAGTTGTTTTATACCAGTGTGGGTGGCCCCACCCAACCTCTTAAGCTCCTTCTATTTGATTACCTGCCAACAGGTATACATTTCGAATCACTTTGATCTCACCAGATGTGGAAAGACCTTTAGAAGGGTGGACTGAACATAGAACAGTCTCCCCAGTATTTAGGATTGGGTCCAAACATATTTCTTTGCCTCAGTCCCTGTTTTATTGTTGATTTTTTTAATTGCATGGGCCAATGATCAACCATTTAGAGGTGAGTAAAAGGAACACTGAAAATTCGTAGAATATAATACTTCTGTACTATAGTAACAAACTACAACAAACACTACACACACTATTACTATTAGCCACCTATGTTGCTTTTACTACAACAAATACTGCCACTACTACAACCACTGTCACTACTTATTATTTCACTACTATTATAACTACTAACACAGCTACTATTGCAGCTTCTCATACCACCACCACAGCTGCTTCCATACTGGTATTACCACTGCCCCTACTATCACCAAAGCCATTGTTCCTACTACTATTTCTACTTTTTCTACCACGCTACTATTGCTACATCTACTACCACCAGAGCAACTACTAGCACTACCACCTCTACTATTACTACTTCTACTATTACTACCAACACCATAACCATTACTACACCTACTGTTACTATTAATACTTCCTTTTCTGCTACTATCAGAGTGACTACTACCACTATTACCACTACTACATACACTAATACTACTTCTTCTAATACTACCAGACTACCACTATCACAACTACCATTACCACCACTACTTCTACTACTATCACCAGAGCTGTCACTATCACTACCACCATTACCAATACTACATCAACTATACTACTGCTAAAAACAGAGCCACCACTATCAGTTCTACTATTACCAATAATACTTCTACTACTACCACCACCACAGCCACCACTATCACCATTTCCTTTACCATTAGTTCTTTCACTAGTACCACCTCTACTACTAGTACTTCTACTATTACTACTAACACCACAACCACTACTATACCCAATACTGCTACTATTACTACTTCTACTACTAATACTACCATATCCACTACTACCACTGTTACTACTGCTACATCTACTAGTACTACTACTACCCCTATCTCAAAGACATTTATTATCAGGTGCTCCAGAGCAATCCTCAGTTTCTGGCCTGGAAGAGGGATGGAGTGCCTGGCCCATTCCTTCTGGGACACTCCAGTCCTGGACTCCAAATAAAGAGCTGGAAACCTGTAGTGACACAATTACTCATGGATCTATTGGGGCCCCAGGTGATATATGCGAATATATAAGAATATGCGACATACCTTCTCAGTTTGGTTTCATATATTTCATTCTACTATACTACCAACACCACAACTACCACCGATACTGCTACTGTTACTACTTTCACTACTGCTACTACTAACAGAGATTATTAGTGCCACTACCGTGTTTCCCCGATTATAAGGCATCCCCATCAAATAAGCCACCCCCGATTTTTGCTAAAATAATTAAAATAAGGCACTCACCCGCGAATAAGACATCCTCGGATACCTGATACTGTGTGTGTCCCCTCGATGCTGGCTGCAGTGCAGAGCGAATCTAAAAGTAACAAGCCGGCACACACACCCCCGGGATTCTGCACCAGGAAGCAAGCTGCTGATCCCTGCCCTAACGGAGTTACCCGGCCGTACAGTAGAAAAAATGGTAAGTCAGTGAACAGAAAGGGACAATGAATGGCACAGAGTGATCAGAAGGGGACAATCAATAGCACATGAGTGATCAGAAGGGGACAATGAATGGCACATGAGTGATCAGAAGGGGACAATCAATGGCACATGAGTGATCAGAAGGGGAGAATGAATGGCACATGAGTGATCAGAAGGGGACAATGAATGGCACATGAGTGATCAGAAGGGGACAATCAATGGCACATGAGTGATCAGAAGGAATAAATGTGTACTGTAGTCTTCTTCATGGAAAAATAAGACATCCCCCTGAAAATAAGACCTAGGGCATATTTTGGCATTTCAAAAAATATAAGACAGTGCCTTATAATCGGGGAAACACGGTATTACCACTGCTACTTTTACGACAAATTCTACTATTACTACCAAGACCACAACCACTGCTATCCACAGTGCTGCTACTATTACCACTACTATTATTGCTGTTTTGCTTATTATGCTTTTTATCACCAATAATATGTCTGCTGCTGTCTGTACTAATACAACTACTACTACTGTTACGATTACTGACATATGTACTGCATTTTACTTTTTCTAGTACAGACATCTGTACTACTGCCACTACATCTACAACTGCCACTAATAATACTGCTACTACTACCATTGTTACCACTACTGCCGACACTACTACTATTCCTATTACATCCTCTATTGCTCCCACTACTTTTTTACTACTACCAACACCCAAAACTGCTACTACTTCCATCACTACAACTGCTACTACTACTACCACTTACAATATTTCTACTATTACTACTGCTGCTACTTTGACTGCTTCTACAACTACTTCTATTATCCCTATGTTCATATTACTAATACTGCATCTACTACTTATAATACTAATCTATACTAATAATAATAAAACTGCTAGCACTATCACTGTTTTATTACTACTATTACTATTGCTTCTATTTTATTTACTGCTTCTTCACAGCCACCCTTCTACTGCCACCACGACCACAAACACTAGTACCACTACTACTAATACTACGACTGCTACTATTATCACTTCCACTAATGCTTCCATTATCAAAGCCAATAATACTATCAATAATAATATTACCATCACTACTGCTACTAATACCAATACTTTACCTGCTGTTTTACTCCTTTTCTTTTTTTTTTGCCACTACAACCTTTGCTTCTGTCTCTACTAATGCTATTACAATTGCTACTACTACTGCCACATCTACTGCTGCTATTACTTCTATAAATACATGTGCTACTGCCACTTATACTAATAACACCACCACTACTACTGCTACCACTACTACTTTAACTATTACTACACCTACTGCTTCTACAACCACTATTTCTATTACTGCTACTACTAATACTACTAAAACTAATGCTTTTACTACTGTCATTACAACTGCTATGACTACTAACATTTCTACTACTTATCCTACTAACACTTCTAGTACTTCCACTAGTAGTACTATATCTTCTGTTACCACTATTATTACCATCATCCAGATTACTAACAATACATCTACTAGTAGTAATATGGGTTACTAGCATTGCTGCTTTTATTACTACTATTACTTTTGCTTAGATTTCTTTTACTGCTTCTTCACGTCAAATTTTAATACTGCTACCACCACAAATATTACTACCACTATCTTCACATCTACTATTACAATTATTACTTCCAATATTGCTGCCACTACCAAAGCAAATACTACTACTATCACCACTACAGCTACCACTACTACTGGTACTTTTATTATCAACCACATACCCCAGGTACTTTTTCTATTATGATTACTCATGATACTGCCTCTGTTTCACTCCATTTCTGTGAAGAGGAATTTCTTAATATCATTAATATTTCTGCTACTGCCTCAGCTAATACTTCTACTACAACTTCCATATAACTGCCACATCTACTGCTACTATTACTACTCCAGACACTTGTACTACTGCTAAAAAGCTGCTAAAAACATTACTGCTACTACTACTATGTATTCTAACACTACTGCTGATACTACTATTTCTGTCACAACTGCTATTACTACCACTTCTGCTCTTAATACTATCATTACTACTGCTCCTTCTTCTACCATCACAACTTCTACTACTTTTACCACTTTTGTACTAACATTCCTGTACTTCCACTAGTGATGCTT
Source organism: Pyxicephalus adspersus (assembly GCF_032062135.1). Lineage (NCBI taxonomy): Eukaryota > Metazoa > Chordata > Amphibia > Anura > Pyxicephalidae > Pyxicephalus > Pyxicephalus adspersus. The sequence continues at coordinate 11,113,502 of NC_092871.1, forward strand.
CTACTCCTACTGCTTCTGACACCACTTTTACTATTAATATCGTTAAGATTGCTAACATTTATTTTACAATACAACTAATAATACAACTAATACTACTAATACTGATTCAATTACTACTGCCACTGCTAATACTTCTATTCCTTTTACAACCACGATTACTACCACTTCAGTTTGTAATACTACCAATATTGTGGTTACTACTGCCATCATTACCACTGCTACTACTACTACTACCGCCAATTCCATTACTTCCACCAGTGCTGTCACTTCTACTACTGCTTCTATTACCACTTCTACTATCACTATGATTTGGATTACTAACACTAACTAATACTACTATTATTGATTATTTTGCTACCACCACTATTGCTGCTTTTTATTATTGTTTTTCATTGCTAGGTCTACTGGTAATACTACAGCTACTGCCACTTATGCATACACCACTTATTGCTTCTATTACAACTAAAACTATTGCTGCTTTTTTTCTACTGCTTCTCCATTGTCAATTCTGCTGATACCACTCCCATGGCTGCTGTTACTACCGTAGTGCTTCTCCTAATATTACTGCCTCCACTCTAGTATGGATTCTACCATTGCCACTAGTATGTATTAAGACTTCATGGAAATCCCAGCTAACATCTGGCTATGTATGTGTGGGTCTGTGCAAGATTATTCACTGTCTAGCACCTTAAAATAGATGATGAACAAATCTGCCAGATTGGATTGCTCATAGCACCTAAGGCTAAATGCACACAACACTATTTGAGAATAGATTCAGTTCAGCTAATCTCTCCTCATAGCTGAGCTCCTCCATTCCTTTTATTAGTTTAGTTGTCCTTCTCTGCACTCTCTCCAATTCCACAATGTCCTTTTTGTGAACTGGTCCCCAAAACTCAACTGCATATTCCAGATGTGGTCTGACCAATGCTTTGTACAGGGGATAGGAATCACTAATGTTTTAAAACGTATGGAGCTTTGATTTGAATATTTAGCTGCTAATTGACTTTTAGTAATACTATGACCACTGGTAACATTTTGAGGGTTCACCAGCTTTGCTGTTGGAAACTACAAAAAAGTTTAGTTTTTTTGTTGTTGGTGTCAAGGTTTTCATTTACACAATATATCTCATGTGTGCTTCATATTGTAAAACATATTAAGTCAAAAAAGGAAACTAAAAGAAATGAGGGAATTTCTGTTCAAATGGGGGGTTGTCCCACGAAGGTTTTAAAAATAGCTAAATGTGAGAATCAGTGGCCTAACGCGATGTTGCACCCTTCATAAAATCATTATATATATATATATATATACTCTTGTAAAATCTTTGTTGTAAATCTTCTGTTTATTGATAATCTATTTTTTTCTTCTTGTCTTAGCATTTCTCTGGACCGGGAGCACACAGAACCCATGATGTCCCATGAAAAGTTGTCAGCACATCGTACCGTGTATACTTATGTTTCACATTCTCTCTTCCAACCTTTTCACCCTCAGATTCCCAGCAGAAAACAATGAAAATTATATTGCAGACTAAAAGGGGTTGTCAAAATGTCAAATGCTATTAGATGGGCAGAGCCAGGGCACTTTTCAGCTCTCCCAACCACCCCTATTTAAATACTATGCATTAATATAGTGTGAACAACAGTTTGATAACTTTGCTTTGTCATGCAGTTGTGGTGCAGTTTTTCCAAATGTACAGCCAAGAACAGAACTTCAGAACTGCACTGCACACTGCAGCCAGATGCAAGTGCATGTACTGAAGAGTTCAAATCCCAAATGAGAGAAAGAAGTCAGGAATAGCTGTGGTGGAATGCTGCAGTGATTTGCAAATCTGAAATGGCCCTGACGCAGCTTCTCTGTGACTCTGGTGCTCGTCTTTGCACAAAGTGGCTTCATACCCATCCGGGGAGCGCACACAATAAGGTGGCTACAATCGGGCTCCATAGAGTTCTCAATCCTACTGAAAAATGGCTTAGATTGGGTCCCACACCATCCCGGAATCCATACTTGGCTGAGGAAGTTTCAGGTGCCGCCATCTTTTTTCTTTTTCCTTGGAATGGCTATGTCACCCAATCTCCCACTGCACAGGCCTGGGATCAGGTGACGTAGCCTGCTGTAAACGGGGGAAAAAAAGTTTCCTTACCTTTAATGTAGGAAATGGTCCCTTCTGCGCATGCCGGATTATAGGCACACAGAGAAGGAGCATCCAGGAGCCCCCTGGGATGGGTGACGTAGGCATCCCAGGAGGCTTTGCACTCACATTCAATCTTTATTGCCGCAGCTTCAAGAGAAGTTAGGGGCTTAACTCTCTTTTTTTTTAAAAAAGGCGTTAAGGAAAAAAAAATTTACTTTACATCAGGGGTGTCAAACTCTGGCCTGGGGGCCCCCAACGTCCTTTTTTTTGGCCCGCTCCAGTTACAACAGACAACAGGACAAATAGAAATAGTGAACCACTCTATTCAAGACAGAACTCAAAAGACTTACAATCTTCTCTTCTCTACATTTTACATTTATTAAAGTGATTTTTATATCCTATAAAACTTTTTGTCATTAGGTCTTGCAGTTCTTGTAATATGGCAGGAGCAGTTCATAAGGACTTCATGGATTCTGAGACGGTTGTAACTGCTATAGGAATCATAATGAAAATAGCTGGGGTAAGATTGAATGCCCAGATAAAGACTGAAACCTCTGATGAATCAGATAACAGAAATCACATTTGATACAATCTCTCCATTTGTTAACATTTAGTGAATCATTATTATATTATATAATAACCTAGCAGTCCTAGCAGGTGCTGT
>NC_092871.1:11118162-11160717 GCF_032062135.1 Pyxicephalus adspersus
TTTTTTTTTTGTAATAAAGTGATGGTTTATATTCATGTGTTTCATCCTTATCCTACAAAATACATAATGGAATGTTTATGATATCTCTTTGTATGGCATCCTAGGCTTGCCAATAGGAAAACCCATCACTGACTATTGACTTGGCAGATTCTGCAAGCTACAAATCTGGGGATGATAAGAGCCCCTTCTTGGCTTTTCTACAAGCATGTGTAGTGTGATCTCCTGGTAATAACCAAACCACCTGTCCCTGTTCCCTTGCAGCATGCCACAATATTCTTCCTTCTTCTCTTCCTCCTTGCAACCTTTGCCATATTGGTTGGCCAGTCTGGGCTGGCCAAACTACCGTGCCGGCGTGAGGGAGTTCGTTCATTCCCAGCACGCGCAGAAGAATCTGGGAATTCCAAACTGATGTTGTGCATGCTAACCTGGAGTGATCAGGCAGGTAAGACAGAATATTACAGAAGGGACATCGCCTGTCTCTTACTGCAATTATCATCTGCCTGATCATGTATTCTTTACTGCAAATCTTTAAAAAATGCTGGGCTTGTTACTTTAAGTTGGTTAACTTCTAGGGGTAAGTGGTAAATACTAAATATTTATATAATAATATATAATACCACGCCATGTATCTGGTAGGTATAGCTTCTACGATGAATGAGGAACATTATTAGTCTTTACCTATTTAATGTACAGTGCTGCATAATATGTTGGCGCTATATAAATCCTGTTTATGAATAATAATAATAATAATAATAATAAAAATAATAATAATACCTGGATGAGAAATGCATCCCTAACCAAGCTTTATTAATGAATTCCTAAAGCCTACCTCATTACTGGTCATCATAGCGATAACGATCTCGCTGCAAATTCAGCCATTCTTGCTTACCGAAATTGTAAGCGAGAACAGCCAGTGTAAGTTTGGTGTAAATTGTGAAGCCGATCGAGCTTGAATTTTATTAAAAAAAAAAAATTGCGGGCTGTGCTGATCAATGAATGCAGCACATGAACACTAGAGGTTTTGAATGGGGAGACTTGTCCCCATTTAACCTTTAATGCCGGGGATCGCACACAGGATTCCTGGGGCTGCATGAACGAATGCAGCCCTGAGAATCCACTGCGATCCTGGGGCACTGGAGGTTAATTAACCTTTAGTGCCTGGGGATCGCAGTCACAGGGGAACTGCAGATAAACTCTCAGTAGAGTTTCTCAATTCCCACGGTACAGCCCAGCCCAGTATTGGCAGCCCAGCTCAGCTGTGACTGCAGACGAACTCTCAATGGAGTTTCTCAATTGAGAGTTCATCTGCAGTTCCACTGTGATCCCAGGGCACTAGAGGTAATTAACCTCTAGTGCCAGGAATCCCAAACAGGAGGATTCCCAGGTTTGCAAGAATGAATACAGCCCTGAGAATCCTCCTGTAATGATTTCCTCGATCTTCCGATGGTTTCGCAAAATCGGTTCGCCGAAATTTTGCGGACCTATCAAAAGAACGAGGAAATTTTCGTGCTCATGCCAGAGGCATTCTGGCTCATCCCTATATCTAAAGTGGTACCTTGAAAGCCTTTTTTATACAACACTGGAAAGCTCCACAACTTTACCTTGCTTCACCTTTCAGCTCTGTACTCTTGGCTTCCACCAATGTTTAGTGTTTGTCAGGCTGGTGACCTTTGGACTTTCTTAGATTGTTTGCTTTATTTCTCAGTCCAGTGCCTGTCCCTAGACTGCAGTACCCATGTTTGAGCAGATAAATGGGGAAGTGAGGGGAATTCATCAAGGAGGGTCTGTGTGACTCAATATAGAGTTCTATACCTGCTGTAGGCAAGACATTTAAGCTATGCACAGCTGTTAAATGATTGTCACCTAAGAGGAATTATCAAACAGCTATCCTCCAACTTGAATCATAAGTCCATTCTTGCAGACTGATGAATAACTGCTTAGGTGTAACCCCCGTACTTTGCTATAGATGGGAGGACAGCAGGGTGCTACTCACTTACCCTCCCATTTTCCTTTCCTTTGAATGGATCATCCCTGTACAGCATTTTTCTCCTGTGTTCTCCTTTCCTTCACCTCATTACAAATGGTTGTAAAACTTTTCCCTTCTACCTGTTGCAAGAATGGATTGAGAATCAATATTGGAAGACAGCTGTGCACAGATTTTGACTATTACTCTTAAGTGACAATCATCTAACATGTGTGCGCAGCTTAAATTTCTTGCTCTATATTGAGCTCTAGCTGGCATCTACCTGACACTTCACATTTGTCTTCTATTCCTTTACCATGTACAAATACCTGGTATTCACCATCACAGCACAGGATAGGGCTTATTTAGGATAATGATAAACTCATAAGTGTCAACATGGAGCTGTCAACACATTACAAGTAGTGTTGGTGTTCGAATTTAGGTTGTCCTTTTATTCGACCCGAATATGGCTGTTCGAATTTGGATAGACCCGACACGAAAAACAAGGGATTTGACGGCGCAAATTCATGCGTAAAAAAATGTGTTAACAAAATTAATGTTAAAGTAATTTACTGAATGTGTGTGATTTGGGTAACTAACTTCTATTTTTTTACAGGTTATCCCACAATGACAGTATGATCCCCACAGCTGCACAGCCTTGGAAATCCTCCTGTCAGTGTGGGATCCCCGGGCACTAGAGGTTCGATGGGGAAAAGTCTCCCCATTCATCACCTCTAGTGCTCTGTGATTGGCTGAGGAAAGGTAAACCCTGATGACAGCTCAAGCGTCATCAGGATTTTCCTTTCCCCAGCCAATCACAGTGCACTAGAGGTGAATGAATGGGGAAACTTGTCCCTATTTAGCCTCTAGTGCCCGGGGGATCATCTCAATGAATGTGGCCGTGGTCACATTTATTGAGAACAGTGTGGGATCCGTGGCACTATTAATATTATTATTATTAATGTTATTATTAATAATAATAAAAAATCAGGATTTATATAGAGGTTAAATGAGGACAAGTTTTCCCATTCAAAACCTTCAGTGCTCTCAGCCAATCAGGGGGTACTATCCCTATTCCTGGATAGAGTTTCTCTATCCAGGAACACAGGACTCCGTGTGTTATTGGATAGAGGAACTCTATCCGGGAACACTTACATCTAGTAAAGGGCTGCAAGAGTAATCGGGGGAGCCGAGCTGTCACCTAATTCTCCCACCATTAACTTTAATAGTGTTTGAATTCGGCATTCAATAACCCGATTAATATCTCCCTATTCGATTTAATAGCTGTCAAATCGAATAGTGAGATATTCGACCAACACTAATTACAACACAGGTGAAAACACTCCTGACCCATTTCTCCTGATGCAACTCAACACAGAGTAACTTTGTGCAACACTTAACTGTGAATACATTCCTAGGATCAAACCCTAATTATCTCATTATAAAAATATCAGTTTCTGGTGGGCTGACCCTCAAGAGACCAAGTACTAGCTAATAATATTAATATAGTCTTTTGAATTTACAAATACAATGATCAGCTAATTATGACATCAGATTATTAATGTTTTAAGAACCTTGCATTTCAAAATTTAGTTTGTAATAATATACATATAAACAGGGGGAATCATGTTCTTATTTAATATATATCCAGGCTCTGCATTCCGCTGATTCCCTGATGTCACCATTAAAGTCTAATTAAGGAAAGCAGTCACCGAGCAGTCTGTTCTAAAGTTTACTGTAAAAGAAAAACATCCATTTTTGGTGGTGCAGCTGCCTATGCATGCTGCTAGCTGTACTAGAAATTATGTTTTGATTCATTGAGTGATTTGTCATTTCATCGAACATAACAAAGTCTAAAAATAACACAAAATCCAGACTTACATCTTAATTCATAAACGGGGCTAAATATAGACACTACAGCAGGAAATGATTAATGGATTAAATCACACAACAGGATGGATTTGGAAATGAGAGAGAAAGCGTGGGTGCATTCCTTAATAGAGAGAATAGGATTAGTGAAGGAAGTAGAAGGGTGTGTGAAAAAAATAAGATAAGTGCAGTAAATATTGATAGGAATTGGAGTCTCTAGTCTTGCAATGGCCAAACTCCATGCCAATTGGACTTTGCTGCGTTGACTGTGCAATCAATAGGCTGCATAATGATCCTCTAGAGCAGCCTTTATCAACCGTTTTCAAATGGGGGAACCCTTGAAATAACTTTCAGGTCTTAGGGAACCCCGACTGTAATTACTATATCTACATCTCACAGTATGTCGGTGTGGTGTTCAACAGGAGGAAATCCTCTTACATTACTGGCCAGTGGAAAGAATGATAGACAAAAAGATCATTGGTGTCACTTAAAACAACCCGAGAGGCACAAATTGCTCATTGCTCAAGGAACCCCTGAAATTAATTTTTAAGTCTAAGGGAACCCCTGTATAGGATTATAAAGTGGAGGATTTTGCACATTGAGGAAAGATGCCCCCATGAAATGGTGGTCAGAAGGCCATCATTGGTGTCATGCCACTGGTTCTTCCAATTGGTGTTGGTCCCAGAAGTAGACAGTCACCGTGAGATGAAAAAAAAGTCAGAAACAACTCAGGAAACCCCTGCTAACCTCTGGAGGGACAGTGGTTGAGAATGACCACTCTAGAGTGGAACTATGAATGATCTTGATATCTACTTGTTGATAAAATCTTAATTTCATAGATATAATTCTTTAATTTTCCTTTTTCTCAGTGATAACCTTGTGTGTGCATTTTGTCATCATGACTAGGGATGAGCGAACACCTGGAAGTTCAGGTTCGCCATGTTCGGCTCAAAGTTCGGGTACCCAAAATCGTAAAGTTCGGTACGGACCCGAACTTTACAGTTCAGGTTCACTCAACACTAATCATGACCTGCTATGTGGTGGCTCTGAGGATAGGCAGGTAACTTCATGTCAATCACCTTTTAACACTTTTTTTTACAAAATTAAGATGATGCTACTCAATTCAGTTTGTAAGGACTGGATGGTGATTGTGATGACTAGGGGCAAGTTGGACCAGTAGACATCCTGCAATGGTGTATTGTGTTGTAAGGTCCCTTTTCTATGAAAGATGTTTGACATCTGGGAAGAGGGTACACATGCATATTGAAACATAAAATAAACAGAAAGGAGGTGAAAGGCTTAAAAGGCAGTTAAAACATAAGTTGTACCTATGCAAAAAAAATAGTGAAATAGTTCATATGAATTGAATGCTAAAGGGCCAAAAAGGCACTAGACAAAGTATTGCTACTGATTTCAAATAGATTTGGAAATAGATAATCAATAGAAACTACAGTTGTCTTTGTCCTGATGCGTTTCGCTGATAGGCTTCCTCAGGGAAGGTGCACTCAACATAGCCATTTCCAGAAAACCTTGGCGATTTCAGTGAGGAAGAAGGGAGTTCCATCAAGATTTAAAGGTGATGGAAGAAAGGTATCAGGGCAGATGGGATAGACACATGATGGCAGACTACTGCTGGAGCCTTCAACGTGATTGTTCTGATCATCAGCATATAAGGAAATCATACAAACTTTTTTCAATGACTTCTTTGTGATTAGTTATGTAAATATACTAAATATAGAATATATTGTCATTAAGTTTTTCAAAAATTAATTTTTTTTATATGTAGGCATGTCTTGTTTAATTTTGCCTAATTTTCATGTTTCATTAGTTTTCCATGAGGTTTTTATTGAGGTTATTATTTCAAACACTAAAGCCAATCTAGCAATGTGAAATCTGTGCATCAAACATTTACCCTAAAATGACTTTAAACAGTTTGGCAAGAAAATATTTGTTGACCAGTGTTGTCATATAAATGTGATTACAATACAAATGATATACAAGAAACGACCTAATTCAGCTATATGTGTAAACATTTTGTAAGGAAGGCACAATTAACTTTATGTTTCACACTTGCATACTCTACTTTGCCTCCCACAATACTGCAACCCTTTGCAACCTATCACCAGGTCACCTGTAGGGGGCAGGGTTTGAGTCTAGATCCAGGCAAATGCCGACTTTCGGAAAGTCTGTATTTGCATAGGATTTTAGGGGTCTCCCACAGCTGGGAGGTCGATAGGTCTTTCCAGGAAAGAACCTGCACTTTGGAAAGCTGACTATACACCAGCTGCATTACTTGATTTAGTAGGAATTGTTTACAGGGTCGCTTTAGGCTCTTTAAGTATAAATATGTATATGTTGATCCATGTGATGGGTTAATATAAAAATGATTGATTATATTCATCTATTTGCAAGTCCTATGACCATTAAAAGTACACTGGCTGAGAAACAACTTATGAAACAGCCATTATGCTGAATAATTCATTATAATAAAACAACGACATTTCACCGAACACAGCAGTGTCATTAAGTGGAAGCAGCATTTTGTTTTGCTTTGAGATGGCACAATATGTTAACCCTGGGATGCTTTACAGAATGGCCACCACTTTTTGGCATACAGAGTTTCTCTTCCTAAAAAGGATACATATCTATTATAATACATTTAATGTGATTATATTGTTCTTTTTTTTTCTTACACTTCTTTTACCTGGTGATTTTTTTATTTTGTATATATCACGCCAAACCCCATTTAGCACAGTGGAAAGAACCAGACAGGATTTATTTATTGGTCCTGACCTGATGGCCTCAATGGATCAGATATTAGACCCAAGTTCTAAAACAATTTTCCATTTTGGAAAATTGTCTCTGGTTTCCAAATCTCATTTCCTGCATGGCGAGCTTCTTCCTCTTCTGCATGGTATCTGGTGCGGTTCAGTGTTGTGAAACAAAATATGAGTACAGGAAATCTAATACATCAGGAAATGTAATGCTTTGTAGACTGATGTCAATGTGTGATTGGCTGAACTTTCCCTTTAGCTTTAAAGATAAAGTTGTTGCAGTGAATATGTTAAAGCTCCAATTGAACTTTTTACTTTTTACTTTTTACAAAAACTTACATTTGGCATGACAACAGCCTTTTGTATTCCCTATAGGGGCATAGGGGCAGCAGGATTTAGACTGGGAGAGGGAGGGCAGTCCCAGGAGCCAATCATGTGTGACTGATGCACATGTGCTTAGAGAAGCAGAGGAACAAAGCCGCATACACACTTGCAATTATAGTCGTTGGAAAGGATCTTTCACGATCCTTTCCAAAAATAAGAACCGCATGATGCATGAACGAGTGCTGTACATACAACACCATTCTGCTCTATGCAGAGGGGAGGGGGGAGAACAACGGAGTGGCACCCCGCTGCGCGCTCTCCCCCTTCCTTTGCATTAAGATCGTTCGTAGGTCCGCCAGGACGGTCATTTGGACGATGAACGACGCGCGCTGTACACATGCCAGATTCACCTCCGACATTGGCCCTGAGCTGATTATCGGGCGAGAACCATTGGAAGTGTGTATGTAGCTTAACTCACTATTCTGCACCTCCTTATTGTTCAATCACAGGCTGCAGGAAAGGGTGACCAAGCTATTTTGATATATACTAAAATGAATATTATATACTCTATGAATATTAGATCTCAGAGCACACAATTCTCTAACAAGGGTAAATATGATAAGTGTTTCCTTATTCTAGTTAGTTCATTCAGAGTGCATATCCTGGCATATACTTAGTGGACCATACCTGGACCTCAGTTGGCCTCTTCTAAGAGCACCCCGCTTGGTATAGGAAACATCAAGGTGGTGCCATGGCTTGTCCATACTTCTGCTGGGATTTAGGTGCCGAAAACTCAACACTTGAGTTTCTCCAAGATATAAGAACTATAAGAAGGGTGGTTTAACTTTCCAGTATCTACCACAATCAGACCCTGGTGAAAACAACACTAGTGATAACCATAACGTTCAAAAAGCCCAGGAGGAAACCATAAACTATTAGTTTCCTGCCCTCAAATCAGTGCAACATTATTATATTTATTTGAGGTTGTGGGTAATGATGAACTAGTCAATTTACAAACCGCAAATATTGGATTTATACAAGTCACTAGTAGGGATAGGTGGAATGATTTTGGCAAAGCCAAAACTCCCATTTCTGCTCATTGAGTGGCTACGGCAAATACAAATAGTTTCTTTTCTTCTAATATTGTTCTACTTGTAAATGCTTCCCTTTTTGTGCATTTGATTGTTATTAATGTACAAATTGCTGTAACTTAACCCTAAAAGTGTAAATCCTTATTTGTAGTGTGTTTGATATATATATATATATATGTTATACAGTATATATTTATATACATACATTATATGCTTTCTGCTTTATTATTACATTCAAAGGACCCACATGTTATGATAAGACCCAGCAAAGAAAATGTAACCTTCAGGCAGAGTCAGAAAATTTCCCTGGAATTTTCAACTGTTGAAGTGCTCACACGATAAGAAGATTTACATTAAGCAAACATTGCACAACTCAGAAGAACCTTTTGAATATAACCGGTATTTACATGTGTCACTTTTTTTATTTACAGTCTAAAAACTATGATGTTTTGTCCTTATTCTAAAATACTCAGCGGACACAACACAAATCATTCCTCATTCCCCAGGCTAATTCACCATCAATATATAAATGTTAGATTACACTGTTGGACCCAACAAGACAATATCATGTCTCCCAATTTTATTGAATGGCTTAGCAGGTTGGGTTATGGAATGTGTAAATGTGTAGGCAAAGGACACTCCACCATCAGTTAGGTGAACCACAAAATGATTGTATAAATTTAACTTACAAGCCTAACTACAAGTTCTTTTAGTAGATTAGCTGTTTCCTTTTTTTCAATAAAGATCTATACATCAGACCTAAATAAGGGACAATTTAGGAGAATGAGGGAAACTATAAGGTATAACCAGGTAGGTTATGGAAAGGTCCAATGATAAAAAACAAAAAAACAAAAAACAAAAAGTCCTTCACCAAGCAAGTGTAAAACACAGCAGAGCTTACCTGGGCAGAAATTATAACAATCTTCACCTAAGCAATATTGATAAAAGTGTGTCCTTTGTCTAAGCAAGGCCTTGGCTCTCTGTGCCTTCAGTCTCATAGCTGTAAATCTGTAGAGCAATCTTGTCCAAGGCAATGCTACCTTTGATTGTTGGTATCATCTACTTTCTAAAAAAGAACACCACCACCTTGCTATTTACTGTTCTCCTTGCTGGAGAGGAAACTGTACTTGGAGACATGCAGTGCAAGGATATACCTGCTTCTACTTTATTCTATATTTATGTATATTCCAAATCTGTGCTTTCTCATTCTCTCATGCTGCTTTTTGACCATTAAGTCATCAGATCACCAGTCAATGAGGGCGGAGGAGGACAGCTCTTGCACTAAGAAGTAAAGCCCTCCTTTGTTTCCAATATGGTCATCGTAATACGTTGGATAGACATGGACATTTTGTCCTGATGAAGATTTAGCTTAATAAGACTGATCAATATTGTTTTTGTGAAGTCCCATGCCCCCTGAATAAGCAATGATTGTGAAACGCGTCAAGAAATGAAAAATGGGAAATTTTATGGTAATATCTCTAATCTATTGAAAAATTTCAACTAAGTATGCCATGTATGCCTTTTAATGAATAATACTTTTTTTTATAATTTATATTGTGTAAAGATTAATGACTTTTGGTTCCTTAAAAGTGCAATAAATATGGAAAATAAACATTGTAAAATTGTTTTCTTAGTTGACTATGCTTTGGTCTTGGCAAGACCCACTCCCTCCATTTCTTGTGCAGGCTTCCTAGGACCAATAAGTAGATACAATGAGCATGATTTATTAAAGCTCTCCAAAGATGGAGATGATACGCTTTCATCAGTGAACCTGGGTGAACCAGCAACCCTGGAATCGATCTAGTCTAGAATTGAAAACATTAGCTAACAAATAGCAAATGGCTTTTAAGAAATCTATTCCAGGGTTACTGAATCACACAGCTTCACTGATAAAAGTATATCTTCTACAGCCTTGGAGAGCTTTAATAAATCAGGCCCACAGTGGGGTCATAGACCGAAATAAAGAACAGACAGGATTTCTAACTATTCCTCATTTTAACTCAAACTTTATAAGAAAAAATAAGCAGAACTTGGACTTTTTAAGTATTTTTGGACTAAAAGAGATTGTGAGCTGATGGGTGTGCCTGGGAGCTTCTCCAATGTGTTTTCCTGTATTATGAAAGCAGCACAATGTTTCTTATACCACAATCAAATCAGCACTGATGATAATTCCTAATCCTAATAGCTCAACTGAGATTTGCAAATGATTATTGCATGCGGTAACAGATCTGGCACTTAATGGAAATACCATTGTACTCACACTCACACTTTTTTTTTAAAGGGTGCTAATGCTGTACTCTTCTTCCAAAAAATTCCTTATGCTAAGTTCCCATGCTAACCTTTTGGCTTTGTTTTTTTCTTAACGAACCTACAAAAAAGATTTTAGCTCCACCAGTGATCATTGCTCTACATGCATACCTATCATCTGTTTGTCAGTGAATAAAGCTGGTGGATTAGCTTACATTCACCTTTCAGAGAAGTCAGCTTACTCCGAAGGCTACGCAACTACACCCCTCTACATTACCACACAACAATGCACATAATGCAGGGACATTATTTAAAATGGAACACCAACACATCAAAGAAATATTTCTACATTATAGCATGCTGCAAGGCATTAGAAGTAGGTCAAGAACAAGCAGAACAAAGAGTCTTTTGGTGCATTGGTAGCCCATTCATATGCATAGGTCTAAATATGGTCTCAAGGAAAAATTAACCCGGAAGAGTAATAGAGACAGCACAATCTAAGGACTGGCAAACCAAATATATCCTATTTTGTTTTTTTTTATTTGGATTTTTAAGGAGTGTCATAGGTGAGGTCCCATCTAGTGCCCATGGCTGTTCCTTCGGCATATGACTTAACATATTTTGTGAAGAGGAGTCATAATACCCATGAGTAAACAGGAAATTGGGGAGCCTTTTACAGAGTCAGCTCTATTTTCTGTGTGGGTTATTGATAAAAGTGTGTCCTTTGTCTAAGCAAGGCCTTGGCTCTCTGTGCCTTCAGTCTCATAGCTGTAAATCTGTAGAGCAATCTTGTCCAAGGCAATGCTACCTTTGATTGTTGGTATCATCTACTTTCTAAAAAAGAACACCACCACCTTGCTATTTACTGTTCTCCTTGCTGGAGAGGAAACTGTACTTGGAGACATGCAGTGCAAGGATATACCTGCTTCTACTTTATTCTATATTTATGTATATTCCAAATCTGTGCTTTCTCATTCTCTCATGCTGCTTTTTGACCATTAAGTCATCAGATCACCAGTCAATGAGGGCGGAGGAGGACAGCTCTTGCACTAAGAAGTAAAGCCCTGCTTTGTTTCCAATATGGTCATCGTAATACGTTGGATAGACATGGACATTTTGTCCTGATGAAGATTTAGCTTAATAAGACTGATCAATATTGTTTTTGTGAAGTCCCATGCCCCCTGTATAAGCAATGATTGTGAAACGCGTCATGAAATGAAAAATGGGAAATTGTATGTTAACATCTCTAATCTATTGAAAAATTTCAACTATGTATGCCATGTATGCCTTTTAATGAGTAATACTTTTTTATAATTTATTTTGTATAAAGATTAATGACTTTTGGTTCCTTAAAAGTGCAATAAATATGGAAAATAAACATTGTAAAATTGTTTTCTTAGTTGACTATGCTTTGGTCTTGGCAAGACCCACTCCCTCCATTTCTTGTGCAGGCTTCCTAGGACCAATAAGTAGATACAATGAGCATGATTTATTAAAGCTCTCCAAAGATGGAGATGATACGCTTTCATCAGTGAACCTGGGTGAACCAGCAACCCTGGAATCGATCTAGTCTAGAATTGAAAACATTAGCTAACAAATAGCAAATGGCTTTTAAGAAATCTATTCCAGGGTTACTGAATCACACAGCTTCACTGATAAAAGTATATCTTCTACAGCCTTGGAGAGCTTTAATAAATCAGGCCCACAGTGGGGTCATAGACCGAAATAAAGAACAGACAGGATTTCTAACTATTCCTCATTTTAACTCAAACTTTATAAGAAAAAATAAGCAGAACTTGGACTTTTTAAGTATTTTTGGACTAAAAGAGATTGTGAGCTGATGGGTGTGCCTGGGAGCTTCTCCAATGTGTTTTCCTGTATTATGAAAGCAGCACAATGTTTCTTATACCACAATCAAATCAGCACTGATGATAATTCCTAATCCTAATAGCTCAACTGAGATTTGCAAATGATTATTGCATGCGGTAACAGATCTGGCACTTAATGGAAATACCATTGTACTCACACTCACACTTTTTTTTTAAAGGGTGCTAATGCTGTACTCTTCTTCCAAAAAATTCCTTATGCTAAGTTCCCATGCTAACCTTTTGGCTTTGTTTTTTTCTTAACGAACCTACAAAAAAGATTTTAGCTCCACCAGTGATCATTGCTCTACATGCATACCTATCATCTGTTTGTCAGTGAATAAAGCTGGTGGATTAGCTTACATTCACCTTTCAGAGAAGTCAGCTTACTCCGAAGGCTACGCAACTACACCCCTCTACATTACCACACAACAATGCACATAATGCAGGGACATTATTTAAAATGGAACACCAACACATCAAAGAAATATTTCTACATTATAGCATGCTGCAAGGCATTAGAAGTAGGTCAGGAACAAGCAGAAATAAGAGTCTTTTGGTGCATTGGTAGCCCATTCATATGCATAGGTCTAAATATGGTCTCAAGGAAAAATTAACCCGGAAGAGTAATAGAGACAGCACAATCTAAGGACTGGCAAACCAAATATATCCTATTTTGTTTTTTTTTATTTGGATTTTTAAGGAGTGTCATAGGTGAGGTCCCATCTAGTGCCCATGGCTGTTCCTTCGGCATATGACTTAACATATTTTGTGAAGAGGAGTCATAATACCCATGAGTAAACAGGAAATTGGGGAGCCTTTTACAGAGTCAGCTCTATTTTCTGTGTGGGTGGAGAGGAGAATTGTGAAGTGAGAAGTTTGTGGTAGATGAGGGGAAGCACAAGAATGATTCGCTTCTGCTTGTCTGCAAAGGAGAAGATGGTGGGGACCCTTCTGTACTACAAGCCAGGGAGGTCCATCACTAAACATGGATGAATCACAAGTTCCAGCACTCTTTGATTTTTCCCAAATATTGCTATTTAGATCAGCCTGATCTGTAGATAATCGCTTACTCATGATTAAGAATTCAATCAAGATTAATCAATGGTATGATTTTCGAATTGAACAATTAGAATTAGCCACATTAGGAACCAGAAAGCTGAATAGGTCAGTTTTAGCCAATAAAACGTAGCATTTAAACTTTGAACATTCCACTTTGATGGCAAATATAAGACTTCACTATTACAATAGACCTAAGACTAGTGGAAAATGGTCCCATGGAACCCCCAACAACCATTAGAGAATTCTTAGGGCTCCTCAGAACTATAATGAAGAAAAATTGCTCTAGACTTTAGATTATTTGCTATCTAGATCTACCAATAAGGTATTGTACAGTATATTTACATGCCGTGGCAGAATTTGTGAAATGTTGGCCATTATTTGGAAAATGTGACTGATCATGCAGAAAACTTCCTTTTATTTTATGAGTATGCTCAAATGAAGCAATTTATAATGACATAATTGTATGTGCTCTATTTAAATCATAAAATGAAATCATCAAATTACCCAAATGGACCAGTCAAAAGTTTACATACTCTTGAATGTTGGGGTTGTAGTATACACGCAAGCTGACACACATAGGTTCCAATTAGGAGTAATTAAGGGAAAATTTCCTGACCTGTAACTACTTTAATTGTAATCAATGTCAGTGTACAAATAGACAATGTCATGTCATTCAGAACAGCAATGACTTTGCTGGATACCAAGCCATGGGGAAATCAAAAGAACTGCAGGAAAGAGGTTGGTAAATTGTACAATTAAGGAGAAGGATCAAAAATGATTCAAAGTTTTGAAAATAAAAGTCAGTAGTGCCTAAACATAAACAAAAATGAAAAGACTGTAAAAAAAGGAGAACGTTAGTGGTTTAGCTGTTACCGAGCCATGGTCAGGTAGACCAATCAAGAATTTAGTAACAAATGCCAGAAAAATGTTGAGATGCAAAGGAAAACCGACAAGACACTTCAGCTAAAATTTAGGCTTCTCTGCAATCAAATGGTACTACTGCTTCAAAATATAAAGTCACGTGGTACTTAAGCAAAAATAGGCTGTATGGTCCATTCTTTTGGAGGGATGAGATCAAAATTTCCTTTCATGGCCACCATCCTAAACACTTTGGAGAGGACACAACAAGACCTATGATATGATCACTACATTAAAGCATGTAGATGCATCTCTCATGTTCTCAAGGTGTGGAGTCGAAGGCAAGATAAATGTAACATGTTACCCAAAAATATGGGAGGACAACTTCCAGGCATTAGTCTGGCAGCTGCATATGGAAGGACATGGATCTTCCAAATGTTTTAAAGCACACAAGGCCTAGGCTACCCTTCAGTGGAGGCAACAGAGAAAAGTGAAGATGTTGGAGTGGCCATCATGGCCTCCTGACCTCAAAATCATTGAATCACTTTAGAGAGAGATTTCAAACAATCAAATAATTCATGGGACCTGGAGGCCTTTTCCCAAGAAGAATGGGAAGGAAGAAGCTTGAGAAAAACAAGGGCCTCATCCACAACTATCATGAAAGACTACGTGCCATCATTGGTGCTAAAGAGGCAATACACAGTTTTAGAAAATAAGGGTATGCAAACTTGTGAACATTGTTGTATTTTCAATAATAGTTGTGCTATTTACTTTGGATCCCATTAAAAGTAAATGAAATGTGTTTTGTTTGATCATGTTTCAAATTCCACATGATACATAAACCTATTGGCACAACCGTGTATTTAATAAGCTATTGTTTTTAAATGTTATGTAAAAAGTGAGTATGATATAAAAAGTATGGTAAACGTAAGTATGACATAATTATTATTTTGCATTAACTGGTAAACAATGGAGAAAAATTGAGAAAAAACTGAGTATTAACATTTCTCATTTATTGTCAACGTATGCCAAAATACATACAGGATGTGGAAAATGTTCATTCCCCACAGCAGTTTCCCCTTTACTGGGGGTAAATAAATAATACAAAGACCAGAGTATCTGATTTCAATCACAAACATACAGAGATGATAACAATAATAATCGCACTGTAAAGAGGAAGCCATAAAAGTGGCTCCTGTTGCAGTAAGATAAAAGTCCCAGCCTAGCTAGTGTTACATGATATGAGAACTAAAAAAAAACATTGCTTAGCAATATACGAAAATACCTAGCCCCATTCTTGTTAAAATGTATGTAAACACGAACAATGAAATAGGATTTAGATACACTTTAAGGCAATAAGATGGGGTATAGGAATTTTTAGGGGTAAATAGGGAGCAACCACCTGCAACAAAGAGTCCCCATAGGGGCACAAGTCTACTTTGCCACTGGCCGCTGAGACATTCTCTGTACATTCTCATAGAAATTTGTTTCCAGGAAAGTGTAGCTTTCTACTGTTAAACCCTTCTATAACTATTTGTTTTAATCTTTTGTTCAGCCATTGTAGAACTAAAAGACTTTTGCAAGGATTCAGGTCCCACAGCCACCAGTAAAGCATTGAAGTCAGAAATCTGGCCCATGACATTTCATAACAACGACTTAACACAACACATAGAAGTTACATACACTGTATGTGTACACAAAACCAAATAACATATATCAATATCTCAAAAGCAATAACAAATAAAATATACCATATATATATATAAAATTAAATAAATAATAAATAAATAAATATTACTATAAGGGTTGAGAGAGTGTTTTTTTCAATGTGTGATAGGAGTATGAACCAAGGTCTTGGAAAAGGAGGGAAAAATGTATTTTGAAATCTAGAAATATATTTCCATTGCATCAAAGTTCCAGCTTTGTGCTACCCAGGAAATAAAAAACGGCAGTGAATAAAGTGATTTAGATGAGGTCCAACGGCTATGTTTGAAGAGCATCAAGGAGGTTCCTCAAGGCTGTTTTTATCATAAGGCAAGGACACCAAAGTAAACTTGTCCTTTGTTCAGGTTCAGAAGATGAATGTGTGTGGTTTCAGTTGAAAGAATGTCTCCCTCTTCTAGCTGGAATATTCCTCCTTGGTAGATGGGCTGGTGCCAGATGTTTTTTGATGCCACTTCACATGCTGTTTTGGTGGAGGTGAGGAGAGGAGTGACTTTCCCATATTCACCCTTTCGGTTCACTGTGTGGGTCAGCTCGGTGGATTTTACCTTCTCGCACTCTCGGCCAGTGTAGACCACCTGGGTGTACACAAAGTAAAGGCCATCTTGTGGGATCTCCAGAGAATTATCCTTAAGTTTTAAATCTGGGGTTTTGAAGGTGTTCATTGGAGTGAATTCCCAGACAATTTTGTCACCATTGAGTTTTCCTGCAAAAATCAAGGAAAAAATGTCAGTGTAAAGAGCATGAGCAATGGAAACGTAAAGAGGTGGCTAGACATCTAAATCAAAACATTTATAAAACTGGGAATCTGACATTCCTTCAGACATTCCCTGGTGGGACTAAATTACCACCACTGAAAAACACGGACCTAGAAGACTCCCACCAGGAGCGGCAGATTCCCTACTTCATAAATACAGCCCAAAAATTTGCTTTAACATTTGATTGACTATTAGGTCTTTTTTGCTTTGGTTCAGATACAAATATGTAATAAAATTGCTCACTTTTTTGTTTCAATCTCTGACCTAATAGTGATTTTTTCCATCACTGTGACATGCAATGGAGGGGCTGCTTATCATGGAGACACCATAGACAGAAGTTCTCACCTTTCTCCATGATAAATGCGTTGGATACCCACTTTTGGCTTGAGCTGGACATTAAAGCCAAGCAAACAGAACATTTTTAGGGAGTCATGGAGTAGAACCTAATGGTGTTGATGGTAGTCCCAATATAACCAAAACACATTCAATCTAAAAAGTAAAACCAAATTCAATATAAAGAAATCTACCTGTTAAATGAGCAGCCAATCTTCTTCCAGTCATGGCCTGAGCATGGGGCGCTGAATCTGTATAAAATAAAGAGCAGTCATTAGCACAGTGAACTTTATATTCCTTGTTAGAAATATATATTTTCCTGATTGTATTCCTAATTATACATGGAAATTATTACTAGCGAAAAATACTATGATTTACAAATATAAATGATAAAGAGCAACCCTGCTCAGATTAAGGGCATCTGGGTATGATTATTTGTTATGGCTGCACCCATCCAGAAACTTGTTAGGGATATTTCTTTATCTGAGGCCGGATGATCCCAAAAAAATCAAAGCTCTGTAACTTTGATAATTGCTTTGCTGCACATAACTGGAAGCGCAAATACCTTATAGGTGGCATTCAATGTGCTAATCCGCAGAAACCATATAGCAAAAGACTTATATTTTTTACACTGATTTAAATCATTTTGTGATATCGGATTGGGCATTATGACCTACTAAGCTAGCCACATTGGATATTCATGCCAACTTTCCTCCAACTCACCTAAAAATGTCTTGATGTGAAATACTTCTGGAACTTGAAATTCTTCCTGCAATAGGAGAAAAATAAAACACAAATTAGTTCTAATGTTCAAGTATTACTTCACAGTTCTGTGTACTAGTTATTAATCGAGGAAGTAGTTAGAACTTGAGAAACCGGTAGGACAAGAGGAGCGGCAGCCGTTCATTGGGGAAAGTACTGACTTGGGAAACTCTCAGCCTGCCAAGCCGGCCAACCTTGCAGTACTTTGACCTTACTCTGCACACAGATCACAGAACGCAGAGTAATTAAAATTCATTGAATTATTATTTGCAATAAAGACACAGCACCGGTCAGATTGCCACGGTTCCTAAGATTTAATAGCACTTTCTACCTGCACCAGGAGCTGTGTACACTGCATAGGAAGAGCAGTAAACATTGCTAGCCGGTTGGGTTTATTCATAACAATAGTAGAGCATGTTGACTTTATTTCAGTGAGTCAACTGAAACACAAAGTTTAGCTGACTTTAATCATCCAATCATGTGCAAGTAAAATGCTGTGTTTTTTATTTTCCTTACATGTGATTGGATGCTTTTTGCAAAGTGAATTTTCATTTCAATAAATAAGTAATAAGTAAAGTATCCATGTATATTAAAGTGTACTAATCCATCGCAACCAATTCTTTTGTGAATTGCAGGAAACTGAATTCCGAATAGCTGCCAGTAATCATAGACTGATCAATACGAGCACAGCCAGGTAAATAATCAATATCTTGACGATATCAATGGGTTACCACCATGGACCCTCTGCTCTGATCACCCATATTGAGGACCAGACCAGTAGGAGCGCCATGGATCATGCAAAGAACTGGAACCCTCAATCAATGTTTAACTGATAAATCGATCGGGAATGCCTGACTTTCTAATAGATTTGCAATAAATTAGATGTTTCTATTGGTTCTAAATTCAGAATATCTGTGAAAATACACACCTGTTTGCCAGGGGTTGGAATGATCTGAAAATGCAGCAGAGCGAAGACAGTGGTGGCCACCAATAAGAGGGCGAAGGAGCAGACGCTGAGCCAGTGGAAACATGAAAAATTGCTCCTGGGTGTTGCTGGTTGCAAGAGAGGCACCTCGCTTTGTACTTGTGTCAATTCCATCTTTCACTCCTGCTTTGCTACAATTTCTTCTTGTGCCTTTTTTCTCTTGCTTCCACTTTTCTGTGGATTGTTTGTGAGTTTATTGTAGCATTATGGACTTTGTGCTCTGTATATAAAGCCAGCATTGCAGAATTTCCCCTGTGACATCAGGGAGGGGAGGAAACTTATCACCTCAGTGCTGTTCAACTTGTCTTGTCTCCTCCTCCGTAGTGGAAAGAAAACTGGCCTCCGTTTTGAAAGAGAAACTCCCTGCAATATTGGAAAAGAAAAAGACTTCTGCTTTTTTTTACATTGTGCTGTATGGAAACTGTCAATGTGTCCTCTGCAGCGATTGGGAAATGGAAGGTTGTCCAGAGTCAGCACACATTAAAGAGGGGGGTAGATTAAATTCAAATCTACAATCGTGCTTTATAGAAACCGCTACTGAGAAAAATCAGATGGCGTCAATCGGCTCGCCTTAAGAAATAGAAAACCCACAATATGCAGAATACACAGTATGCAAAAAATAAAATAACCAAATATAGCGATCACATCTGAAAACTAAAGTACGCCGTACAAATACTTTCTCTGCAATGAGACCTCTGTAGGATAAATTAAAAAATGTGTGCAACACTTTTAGGTGTTTATACCCTGGCAGCAGTACTGCCCCTGACATTGGCCCTGATTTAATAAAGCTCTCCAAGGCTGGAGAGAATACACTTTTGTCCGTGAAGCTGGGTGATCCAGCAAACCTGGAATAGATCTAGTCCGGTATTCAAAACATTTTCTAACAAATAGCAAACAACTTTGAAGAAATCCATTCCAGGTTTGCTGGATCACCCAGCTTCACTGATGAAAGTGTATTCTCTCCAGCCTTGGAGAGCGTTAATAAAATAGGTCCAATGCCTTTATCAGCTGTTCTCTCTAAAAGGAAGGAGACATCTATTTTCAGGCACCATCCAGGTTTGACCACGGCTGAAATCTCAGCACAACTGAAATCTCAGCACAAAGATAACTCAATCCAGGGATATTTTTTCCTATGGTCACCTGACACAGATTAGCCTATTTTGCAACCTTTAACCTTCATGCAAAATAAGTTACAATGTTGCAGTCTGATCACTGGGCTTTTGAATGGGAATAGGTGCAGCTGTTTTTTTTATTATTACATTGCATCTATAATGTGACATGTACTCAGGTAAACCAGAGATTTCCAACCAGGGTTCTGTGTAACCTTGGGGTTCCTTCAGAACTTGCTAGTAATGAGCATTTTGTGCCTCTCAGGTCTTTTTACTGACACCAATGATCTTTTTGGATGACATTCTTCCCACTGTCCACCATCATATACTATGAACTATGGAAATAGTAATTATAGCCGGGGTTCTCTGAAGTCCCAAAAGTGTTCACAAAAGTTCCATAATGTTAAAAAGGTTGATAATGGCTATTTAAACAGTACTTGATGAACCTGATGAAAAAAAGGCATTTTTAATTAAAGAACTTCCTAGAACCTCTCTTTTTTATTTCTATGTTCTTGTTACTGATTTTCCTGGTGAAACCTATGTGATCAGGACAGGAAGTAAGGGTTAATATTTCCTAATAGCACCCTGGATGGCAATAAAAACCCAACAGTGGTTCCTTTAGGAATTTACTGATTTTGTCTTCGTCTGGCTTTGTCTGTTTTTCCCTGATGCCGTCCAATATAATCCTTGCCAATTAAAGTGGATCTATACTAAAAAAACAAAAAGTCACCAAGAGGTAAAGCCAATAGACAACAGAGATGTGCAACGTCTTGTTTTTCAAAAATTAAAGTCCTGGCTCATGCTTTAGCTGTACATTGTATGGTGCAGGTGGTGCCGAATATAGATGGACCCAGCGGGCACAATTCACAGAAGTTATCGTTAGAGGGCATCCAATGGGTAAGCCGAAGGAAGATGGTGACCGCCTTGGAAGCAGCAATGCCAGGCTCCTGGACCTACCATCACTGCATGGCACACAGGTTAGCCAGGGCCATACTTGCCTATTATGGCACAAGCTCATGAGTACAGCTCTGATTTAAGCTTTGGTGTTTGTCCATCCCTATCTATGTCTTTAAATATTGAGATTTATTGACAGACTTGAATCTGTTCACCTGTTTGCTGGCAGTGCAGTTAATTCTAAACATAGACAAATGTTTTTTTCTTTTGGCAGAATAATTGATTCATATTTACTTAAGGTTAAGATAATTAAAAATTGCAAAAGAGAACATATATAATTATAGCTATAGTATGAAAATTACAAAAAATTATAGCTAAATTCACAGCTGTTTTTGGTGTACAGGAACAACCATACATGAAGTATTTTGTTTTTTTAGTCTCATTCAAGTGATCACATAGAGTAGCGTTGTGTCTACCCGACGCGTTTTACCAATTGGCGACTGTTAGAGAGTTAAAAATGTAGTAGTTGATCACTTGATCTTAATAATTGAAGGAATGGTTATGACGAATAAATGTTTTACTGCATAAGGAATAGTAGCAGAGAGTTAATGGATTTTTAGGGTGCTGTTGTGACAATAATTATCAAGGGAGTTGGTAGAAGGAGAAGTTTCCAAATTATTTTTTGGGTGTTACTGCAGGCTACTACTGCCACAAAAATCCTCTTTGCCTATCTTTTTTTATGATTTATGTAATAATGAGGTTGGCTTAAGTACTAATACCCATGGGAATAGATGAATACCCCCTTTTTTTTTTAATGTATATGGAGGTGAAACCTGAACCTTTAAGATCCCGGACAGGAGGAGCTCCAATGTTTTTGAATAATGGTGTTGGCGGCATATTCTGCCATGTACAGCCATCACTCATGGTGGTTTTGTATATATTTTCTTTATATTCTTCTTCCAGGTTATTCAATGTGGGAAACGTGTCCTAAAAAAGTCAGCAGGGTTTCTGGGACATTTTTCCGATGTCTGACTTCCCCACTCTCTGCTACAGCTTTCCTGGTACAATTTACAAAATGACAGGTGGGAATTGCTCTCTATCACACAACAGAATGTGGCTGCCCTTGTGTCAAGGTTGTGTTCACACTGGCCATGAGCTTGTGGAGCGGTTACCACTTCCTTATGCCAAGGAAACTCGGCTTCTGGGGAAATGCTGCAAGTAGCTTCTACCCATGGCAGCGCCATTGAGAATGAATGGGGGCGGTAGTGAGCCGTACCAGTACTGCCCATTGCCAACAGCTGTCAAACATGCCGAAGCTAGTTCTTCAAGAATCAGAGCTCTGGTGTGAAAGACTGAGCTGTGGGAAAGGAGCCTGAAGCAGGTCTGAACCTGTCCTTACAGATTGTCCACAAGTATCCTTGAGTAAATGCAATGCAACAATGTATTTTTGGTAATAGTATTTACTTTAAGTGAATTAGAGGTGTGACCTTTGACTACATATGAAAGCAGTAAAGAAACCTTACAAATTTTAAATAAAATGTATTCTGATTTAACAGACCTACTTTACCGCTTCTTCACCTTTCCCTCTTAGCTATTTTTCAGTTTTTTATTTTTATTATTAGTGTTGCATAAAAAATCTGCAAAATAAAAAAATGCAAAGAATGCTCTGTATTAGAAACAGAAATTTAGAGGTCTATTTACAAACAGGGAATTCTTAAGTTAATATCAGATTCCTTTTTTTTTTTATAAGTAGTGGTATTTCAAATTAAAGAATAAAATTTTGTTTTTTTTACATCACGTCATTATTTTTCACATGTTACAATTTTAAAAAAAGCAAAAAGTAAAGAAAAAAGCATATGTGCAAATTACTTTGTTATTTTAGTTTATAGCAAATGATTGTTTTTGATGGTTTGTTGGTCCATGAGGGACATACAGGTACCAGCGCTGAAATGGGTAAAATTAAATATGTGTTTTTTCTTTGTTGTGTTCATTGCATATATGATGTAGCCATAACAGGTTTATGGAAGAAACACAGTGCAGCTACAGTCAGCTATGGTGCATTGGCTGCCCTTTTAAAACGAATGGACACCCTAAATGCAACAAATATTAGTATGCAACATAACTGCGCAGCCTGCATACATTAACATAGCGCACCAAAGTGGACAGGAGAAAATGCACCTTTATGGTTTTCCCTGATCCTGCAAGATATCATTCACTAGATCACCCAGCCAGACCCCAAAACAAGGGTCTTCAAAAACATTCCGTTACCCTTTTTGTTAACATAAAACATTTTTATGACACACGTAATCAAAACGGATGTGAAACCTACATTTTCCATCTTGACCTGACAACCAAAATTCCTGCTTAGCATAGTGCAATTTAGGAAGTGAAATGTATTTCATGCCATGTTGAAATAAGAATGATGCAAAAATAAAAACCCTATAATGGGACTAAGAAAAAAAATATATTACATGAAGAAAACCATCAGCCTAAGGCAAGTGGAACTAATCTGCCTTTGTTTATACAAACTCAATAGGGAATTTTTATTCTCTACCAGATGATCTGAGTTTCACTTTTAAGAGAAATACTAATGCAGCCTTCTTTGGGGTGCATGGAGTGAAAAAATTCCAAGTTGTAATGGTGCAGAAATTCGAGTTGCAGTCAGAATTCATGCTTTATAAAAAAAAAGTTATTTTTTTATTGACTCCTACCTGGATTGGCTGAGGTGTGCACTATACCTGTAAGTAAAAGATGTGGAGTTGACTTTTTTTGCTTATAGAAGAAAGAGAAAAACTACAGAATTCTCCATATATACCTCTTTGTTTCGCAAAACTCTACTGACATGAGTGTGAGTATAAAAATGATAGATAAAAATGAAAGAAGAGAAACTAGGTCTTTTGGTTGGCAACATGATTTGTATTAGTTATAAACAGGTATTAATTTACAATAGAACCAATAAACATAAATTAAATTTTGTGTATTGTAAATGGTCACATACCCCAGTTGCTTGAATGGGGCTGGATCTATTACAATACCAATTACCCCCATGTATATATTTAATTTATGCTTATTGGTTCTTTTGTAACATATTACCTGTATATAAATAATACAAGTCTAATTACCAACTAAAAGACTCCATCCCTCTTCTCTCATTTTTATCTATCGTTGAATTTGTTTGTTAATATGAAAAAATTAAATTACAAAAAATTGCATGAGGTCTTCTTCAGTATTTAAACAAGACCTTTTTATAGAGTTAGGACATTCTTAGATAGGAAATAGCACAAAGTGTGTGTTCTGCCTTGGATTCACAAAAACTTCTTTGAGACCTGGCTTGCCAAAGAAGAAAGGGGACACAAGTGTAAAGGCCCCTTCCTTTTGGCAAAACCAGACCCCTGTAGCTGTCAACATCCACAGGCTAATTTCCTAAGCCTACGCTGCTATAACTGTCAATGCGAGCTTGGAATTCAGTGGGAATTCTGAGCTTCAATTCGGGGTCAGAATAACTCAAATTTAGGTAAGAATCAACTCCAATCATGACTACCCAACCACTACCAGTCACCACAGTGTCAAGCTATATGGTCCACCATTAAAGCTAACCTTTCTTCTGCCTGGGCTAACAGCAACTGGAAAAGGAGAAAAATTACAATTTACAAAAAAAGAAAAATCACAGCTAATATGTGAAAATAGGCCGTAAATTGAAAAATAATCAGCAAACACAACCACAAGATCAGATATCGACCTCATTGACTCAACCGGGGAAAATTGTTCACAGCCAGCTTCAGTAAGGTGAAACTTTAATGGAAATATCCAGGATTATGTTACGGGGAAAAGTGAAGGAAAAGGCTTAAGTTTCCTCCAGATTTATTTAAAAGTAGCTGGATGATGAAGCAGATGCAAGAAAAGCAGATCAAGGTTTCACCAAGACACCACTTTCTGGGAATGTCCTTCTTATTGATAATTTCATATTTTGGGAATACCATTACTCATTTCATTTATTGTTATCAGCTATTCCCTATCTCAGTGTAGTTTTTTGCCCCCTGGAAAACCAAAGAACTGTTATTGTGCAAAATTATCATATGAGCTCCACAAACAGTTTAGGGGTTCAGTTGCTGACATTGGCATTTGCCTTGATTTAACCAAGTTGATCCCATCATCATATTCCCCAACAGTCTAACATGCCCATGCATTTTTGATTTGGGCTTTTTCCTGAATGATGCAGAGATCGCCTACAATTCAAAAACCTGCCGATAGGTTAGCCAGATTTCACACCAAACTGTCTTATAATTAGCAATCCGCGTAGGTCAGGTGACAGGTTTCCTTCAACCACAAGTGCTCAGCAAATTCACAAGTGACTCAGACGGTCTCTGGAATAAGTCAGCCGAGTAGCTACAAATCATTTCCTGAGTGATCCAACACCTAAATATGATACTGCAGATTTTCCCTTACTGGTACAATGTAAATGGTTTAGGTAGACAGCTCATATAATCTGATGTAAGAAAAATGCTGGGGTGCCCAGAACAGCCAATCAGATTCCATTTTTGTGTGTTTAAAAATTATAAAAAAAAGTTAGAATAAAAAGTCAAACTTTAATGGCTGTTGTCAGCAATTCACAGAAATATTGGGAGAGGTTAAGGTCATTGTGAACCCTTGGATCCATTGTATAAACAATCTAAAGTCTTTTGTTATATCTGCCTATTATTGTTTCCAGCTCCCTCTGAGGACTACAAAGCATATCATCCTTATGTTAAGAAGATGAGAATAGAAGAGTCTGCAACGTAAAATTATACTACTGCTTGGCTTTGGGTTTGGACATTGGCACATTTTCATGATGCCTAAGGTAATTTTTTAATTTTAATCAGTGCAGTCCAAAAACAATAATGATGAGGCAACAGAAAATGAATTCAGGAAGAGGTTTAGAGATGAAAACTGAAACAAAAATCAAAAAACTAAATGACCTAATATTGGGTCAGCTGATGTGTAAGCTATGTTGAGATGCATTTCTGTACATTGGACTAGTAAGTAATGTATTGAAACCCAAACGTGAAGGGTATAATGACCAAAGCAATGAAGGGTTAGGGGCAACTTTTATTCAACTTGCCAAATTTGGCCTCCATGCATAATATATGTTTATAGAATTATAAAACACAGAGTGGGTAGACATTTTGCTTGTATATTTCTTGGCCTGGCAAGTCAACCCAGTAGCCCCCAACGTTGGTGCTTCCAGTGGTCCTTTAAAATCCAGTGCACATCACCAATAGCACCTCCATGTTTAGGGCCATTTTAGACCCATGATAATCACAGGATAATGCCTCCATCCCAAGCTTCTTGATGGCTTCCTTTAGGGCAAAGATAAAGGCAGACACTCATTGGCCTGCACCTCTCTAATGAATTGTATACCCAGCTCTGTCCGAAAGTGTACCATAGATCTATATCCATTCATTTGTTGGGGGATACTTTAACCCGTTTAGCTTATATGACTTGTAATCTTTTTGGAGCAGAAATTTTATTGATTTTATTTTATTGTAATTGAGCTTTTAAGCCAAGCATTTTAGAATTATTTATTTTCAGAGGGTTTGCTTAATGTTTTATAGTATATTGAAGGCCAAATTAAGTTAAGTGTTTCCTTGAATGTATTAATCGATATTGCAGTGCAATGGCCATTTCAAGCCATCACTGAACTGCAGCCAATTGTGTTTCTCTTACTACTTGTGGTCCCTGGACATTTATATATTTATATATATATATATATCTATATATATATTTATATTTACAGTATATACCCCATCTGTCCTTGATTTGAAGGAACTGTCCCTCTTTCAAAACTAAATCTTTTCTCAGTTGTCCCTGTTCATGGGTGGATATATACACCTGTATGTGAAATGTATTACTTACCATATAATATTTTTAAATTTCCTAAACTGTGTTAATAATACAATACTCACCTTCTTCCTGGTGCCTCCCATGCAGAAGGTTCAATGAGTCCATTAGCTGCTGCCCACTGCCAGGTTGAATGGCTCACCCAGCACCACCTAACCCAGCACGGGCAGTCATAGCTCTACTCTTTGTGATTTTTCTGGGCTACCGAGGGTACAGTACTGTAAAAAGTAGGCTAACTTTTATTATTTAAATAGAGGGGGAAAGGTAAATGGAAAATGCATCTGGAGTCTCCAGAATTATTGCCTTTCCCGTCTTGGTGTTTGGTTTCATTATATTGGTTTTTATTGGTAGAGTAGAGGGAAGGCTGGAACCCTGGTCAGAATTATATAGCTGTCCTTGGCTCTGCAGATTTCCTCTTACTTCCTGTCTGGTGAAACAATTGTCAGCAGAACAGGAAATGAGGGGAAATCTCTCCAATGGTGTCCCTGATAGCAGTAACTTGATGAGAGTCTTGTTCCTTCTATACTCCATCAAATCCAAAAAAAGAAAACCTTTTCTTGATTTACACAAAAATATTATCACAATAAAAAAATATTAGGGATCATCAAAGCTTGCATTCCAATCCTCTATTGGTCTCAGCTCCGTTAATGTACTGAAATGCGCTGCATTGGTTTCCTGCGTCTTGGTGACCATGACAAGATGGTGGTGAACCATTTCCTGTCACTGCTGTTTCCTTTGCTGTTTCTCAAAGCCTATTGTGATATTCTTCAAAAAATTTCTAAGAAAAAACAAATTCTGAATAAATACATAGACATTTTTGTCCTTTTTAGGTGTCTAAACTACATCTGACTCAGGGACATAGGACGTAGGGTGCCCAATGTGATATTTTTGGATGGATTGCCAATGATGTCATGTCTATGGGTTAGAGACTTATCCGGAAGAGGAGTCACTCACCATAGATAACAGCCATAGCTTGCCCAATGCCTTATCATGTGTTAGGTTCACAGCTACTCAGTTGCAAAGGGTTGAAATTCAAAATGCCATGGGATGCCATCCAAAATCAATGGCAATGCTGTGCAACAACACGTTTATAATGCATTATAATGCATTACCATAAGCTGCAGTAATGCACTCATCAGACAACACAATCCTGTTATGGCATGACCATTATCTCTCTATAATGCTTTTAGAGCTGTCACCTTGTCCTTTACACCCTTTATATTCAATACCGAGCCGTGCTCACATACATTGTGAAGGTGATTCACTGTTGTCGCCGAAAGAAAATCAGTACAGGAAAATGATGTACGGCTGAATTGACTGCCTGCAGATAGGAAATAAACGGAAGAGGCTGGAAGAAATTGCCAGCACGGAGAAAGAAAAAAATAAAATAAATCACAACATAAAAAATATTAAAACAGTGACAATATACTGTGATTTAGTAAAACGAGGGAAAATACGTAACACGACAAAAAGCTGGGTTTTTTTTTGGAACATATATTAAATTGCTATACAATGTTATACATAAACCACAATCGTGAGTATAGAGACAGGTGTCATAACAAAGCATTAAATAGTATTATAGATAAGCGTCTCACGATTTCACTGGGAGATTCTGCCAAATCACTATACAGAGGCAGCTAAATAATTTCAAAACAAGAATAAACGATTGTGCACAACGTCTTGAGCCCGACGAGTTTCGCCGTTAGGCTTCCTCAGGGGACATGATGAGACCGCTATAACGTTATTCCTCAATTTCAGAAATTTATGAGTATGACCCCCATGGGATTGGTGTAGTGATGGGAAAAGGATCTTTTGGTTATATAAGTGATAGTTTTCTTCTGGCAGGACTCCTGGCTAGATGTCTGGCAGCAGAATACTATCACATATAACCAAGAGATCCTTTCTAAAATATTATGTGATGCTTTGGTGACACCTGTCTCTATACCCACGTTTGTGGTTTATGTTTAACATTGTGTGATAATTTAATACATAGTTACATAGTAGGTTAGGTTGAAAAAAGACATAAATCCATCAGGTTCAACCACTAGGGAAATAAACATATCCCAGATATAAAACCCTATAAGACATAGTTGGTCCAGAGAAAGGCAAAAACAACCCCCATTGTAAAACTTGCTTCAACAGGGGAAAAAAAATCCTTCCTAATTCCATGAGGCAATCAGATGTTCCCTGGATTAACAGTCGCTGTTATTTTACTTTACAGCCTTAATACCCAGTTATATTCTGTGCTTCTAGAAATCATCCAGCTTTTTCTTAAAGCAATCTATAGTAGTTGCTGAAACTACTTCCTGAGGCATTTTCACAGACCTTACAGTGAAGAATCCCTTCCTTATCCGGGGCTTAAACTTCTTTTCCTCCAGACGCAAAGAGTGCCCTCTTGTCTTTTGTAATGATCTCAAAGTGAATATTGGGGAAGAGAGTTCTCTATATGGACCACATGGAAAATGAGTGGCTGTAAAAAAAAGTTAAAAAGTAAAACCTATTCAAGTAACCTTTAAAGGTGTCACATGACCAACTTTCCTCCAGTCACAGAGCTTTCTCTCTACTCTAGGGAACCAGGTGCAGTGTAATGGAAGGTGGGCAGCCATGTCCACATGAAGGTGGGCCCCCTATGGCTATCCAACTAAAATTTATATCTTCTATAAAATGTGGAAGAAATCATACAGGGAGCCAGGATAAAGGAAGGGTACATATAGGTAAATATATGTCCTCTTTTTTTCTGTGCTTAGCTTTTTAAAGTCTGTGCCCTAGAACTGGCCCACTTATTATATCACTTCTTTGGATTACTTGAAGGCAAGGCTCATACCTACTGCAACAGGCAAAATCCCCAAAGTAAAGTACAATCAGATGGTACTTTCTGCACCTTGTAGTACTTATCCTCTCCACAATTACTGCTCCGGATCATCTCACCCGCCCATATAATTGAACATTAATATTTCCTTCATGAAATTTAAATGTGTGAAATCGCCTCCAGCAGTTACAGGAAGCTCTAGAGGGCCGGTACAGCAGGTTTGGGGAGGTACTAAAATAGCAAATCTTGTCTGAACTAAATATTTCTAATTGTTATATAGCAAACATTGGAAGAATGAAAGGGGGAATTTCATTGGATGCCATCGGAAACAAAGACAAGGTACTTTTATCAGTGAGGTCTCCTTCATTGCATAGACCTACTAGAAGGTGAAAGTGTCCACACCTCCTAACTTTTGGAAATAAGGAAGAAGGACATTTTTTTTTAGCTTAAACTATTTGTGCCAATGACACACCCTGCCACGCCCCCCATAAAATGAAAACACAAAAACTGATTGGTTAAACTGACAAGTTCTTTTCCAAATAACAAATTGAACAATGTGGAGTCTTGATGAGGTATTACTGAGTCATTTTATTAGAAAAATATTTTCTTTCATATACTCAGGTAACACCAACAGATGGAGCTGTTTCCTATAAAAGGTGTGTAACAAACTCTTGCCATCTAAAAAAAGAAACATGAAGTTGTCACATACTTTACACAGCTCCATCTATAAGCGGCCAAGACCAATGCAAAAAAGATCATTTAAAAAAAAAAATAAGTAAGTAAAAAATACTTTATTCTGTAAAAAGGGGGGGGGGGGGAATACATATACAGACTGAGCCCAAATGATTTAAAAAATTATTGGCATTTTGTATACTGTTATGAATGTTAGCAGTGATAGACAAATTGTGGGCCTTGGATTTATACTCAAGTCAAAACATTTCCTTTCTTTTCAGGTTAAAATAAACAATTTTGATTACTCTGATTTATATTTGAGTATATTATTAATATTAATAAACAGTAATATAAACAATAAACAGTTTTTATAAAGAGCCAACATATTACTCAGCACTATACAATAAATAGGGGTTGCAAATGACTAATACATACAATGACACAAGGGAGGAGAGGACCCTCCCCCGAAGAGCTTGCAATCTAAGAGACACAGTAAATGTATAACATTTTTA
The DNA here is from genome assembly GCF_032062135.1 of Pyxicephalus adspersus. NCBI lineage: Eukaryota > Metazoa > Chordata > Amphibia > Anura > Pyxicephalidae > Pyxicephalus > Pyxicephalus adspersus. Next base: position 11,148,649 of record NC_092871.1, read on the forward strand.
ATATTCAGCTTTTCATTTCTGATTTCGTATACATTTAATACCTTCATCATTAATGCATAAAACTCAACTTCAACTGATTTATTAAAGCTCTCCAAGGCTGCAGAGAATACACTTTCATTAGTGAAGCTGGGTGATCCAGCAAATCTGGAATAGATCTGGTCCAGGATTCAAAACATTTGCTAACAAATAGCAAATGAGTTTTAGGAAATCCATTTTAGGTGTGCTGGATCACCCAGCTTCACTGATGAAAGTGTATGCTCTGCAGACTTGGAGAACTTTAATAAATCAGGCCCATAGTCTCCAACTTATTCTAGTCTTAGGGTTAAATTAGACTTTTGGTATACAGTGGTCCATGTACACAGATATGTACGAGGTAACTACTATTAAATTAATAAAATCAACACATTCCTGCATATAGGAAACACCAGCATGTATCTTGCCTTTACTTACAGACTTGTGCATGATGCTTCAGTCAGCCTAGAAAACGAGCTGCAAAAAAAGACATCCTAAGGAACAACTCCAAAAATATGGTGGGCATTACAGAGAGATTTGGGATAGGTGGGCTGACGATTTTATTTTTTTTACTAGGGCTACTACTGAATTTATTGAAATCTTGCCGCAAACCTAAACAACTTTATTATTTCAAAGAAGAATGTAAAAATAAGTTTCCTTTATTGGCAATAACAAGCTGAAAGGATTGTAAAATCCAGAGATAGAGGCCGCTAAAGTTATATCTAAACTCTTTCCCAGCCCCCAGCCCATTTTTTGCCATGGACAGTCTCATTGACAAGTAGGGAGCCTAGAGGGTAAGGTCCCTGAAAAGAGATTTCTGTGGGAAGAGAAAAGAGGAGACGCTCCAAAATTTTCAGATCTTTTCAGCCTAAATTTGCTGTCACTGTAGACCAGCCCTGTTTCTTTTTCGAACATTCTAACTTTGTTAATGCAGCCAGAATAGATGGTAATAGAAGTTAATGAATATTTACTTTGTAGATGAACGTTCTCCAGCATGCGTCCACCACAAAAATAGATGATCAGTAAAAGGTGAATGCTGCACTTTAAACAACCAAAACTAAAAAAAAGACTCAAAACAAATAAAGAAGAGAAATATAAACCTAAAAATCCAACCCTGGAAAAAACCTCACACCAACTTAAAAAAAAAATTATTAGAGGGAAAGGTGCAAATAAAAGTGGTTGAACCTAAAATAAAAGTCCTATTAACACAAATGATAAATGAAATACATTTTATAAATGAGAATGTACCCTGAAGAGAAACTTAAACCACAAAATACAACACACTGAAACAAAAGCTTGCTTTGTAAAAGGAAGCCTTGAAGCAAATCTAACTGCTGACATCAAATAAACCTCAGAACCAAAAGCCCCCAATAAAAACAAGCTGAACAAACACAAAAAGAATGATTGCCCAAAGGGCTAACAATCAGTAATAAAGTTACATTTTTTAGCTGACCCCCTTGGCTCTACAGCAGCTTGCCCAATAGAGTGAAACCATGGTTGTCCTGTGCCATTTATTTTATAATTGGGGGTTGGCATATTCATAAGTCCCCATATTGGCCCTCTTAACACTGTTGACTATAGTTCAAATGTCAAGTTTATTATGTTTTGTTTTATTTATCCTAGTCAAAGTTTAGGATAAATTCCAAATCTTGAACCCATAAGACTTTCTTCAAACTCATGGTTGGGGCAAACAGGAAATTCTACCCTACTTTGTATTTGACTTGGTCACCATTGTCACCAGTAGTGGAAGTAGGATCAGTTTTTGGAATTGATAATGGACCAGAAAAATCTTTTATTCCTCTGACTTCCTTTTGTGTCTACAGGGTGAAAAGTGAGGAGAAATAACATCAATGGTGTCCAAAAGTTGCAGATGTTTGAACTATTCTATATACTACCCAAAATGAATGAAAAAAATGAATAAAAAAATAATAAATAAATGAATTAAAATTTGCTTTTAGAAATGATTTTTAACCGATATGCTTACACTGCTAAAACTGATGTGGGTACCCCTGGTGATGAAGGAAATTTTTTTATGGACTAACACACCGCAGATTCAGTAGAATTTGGCATTTGATATCAGCGGTTCCCAGGGTTCGCTTTTAAAATAACTTCATTATAAGAAATAGAAAGAATAAAGTTGCGTACATTCTAGTTTTTGGAATCCATTGTCTGAGAAAAATTATAGGATTTTCTTGGATCTATTTATAGAAAAAAGGAAGCTTTGGAATGAGGCAATTGTAGTTTCAAAACCTTCCTGAGAAAGGAAACTGCTCAGTAAGTGTGAAGATGGTGATCTTTCTTGTGCAATAGATACCACCAATAATAGAGCTAGAACTCCAACTTCCTGTGCATGACAACATCCAGTGCCCCTGGGCAATTGCAAGGTTTGTATACAGGCTATGTAGAATCAAAACATCACGCATTGTTGTTCAATATATTGATGATATTTAATATGGGATTTCTATTGACTGGTATAATCTCCTTTCATTTTTAGTGCCTAATTAGTCACAGAATAAGAAAAAGATGAGCCGTCGGATGGACGCGTTAATACCAATAGCTCCATTTTATTAGTCTTAACTTAAGTCTCCTGTTAGAGAAGCTTCTTTTTTTGTACCGGGAGAGGAGTTTTCCCTATGTGCTTGTATTCTGATCTCTCTGGATTTTTAAGGCTAAAGTAGCAAAGGTTTGATACAGGGCATGGAAATAGCTACTGTTCCCATTGAAGATTACCATCTTATGTGCAATACTTCAATACAGAGGACTATTTAGTCCTGGTGGTTCTCCTACCGTAAGGGATTCCCTTGCTATTGGACAGCAAATACAAAGTGTCTATATCATGAAAGAAGAAGTCCTCCTCCGCTAAAGCAGTACGAAGACTCGTGACCTGTAGCGTCACCATGACCAGTTATTGGTGGACAAGTGGGAGGTTGTAATTTTCAAAAGATTAGCTTTAGCGTCCCAATCAAATCTCCACTTAGGGGTGCATTGCGGTGTTAAGCACATTACTGCCGCGTATGTGGGTTAACGTTATGTGGCCACCCAAAGGCAACAAAGCCCCAATGCACATTACATTATTGCAATGCACTGCAGAGGAAACGTGTGCTTGGCCCTATAAAGCAAAGCAAAATAAAAAATCCAAGCAAAAGTTATTGGCAGGAGACATGCAAAGTTCAGGCCAAATATAAAGCCAGATTTTTGGGACAATGTAACCCTGGATATTAGCAGACGTTATTTCATCATTGGCCCAAAAAGGAAAGCCATTGGGCCCAGAAGATTCAGTAGGAAAGACATTGCATTGGGGGATTGAGAGATCACCGGAGCCTGGATTTGTCATCACCGGAGAAGAGCACACTATGAAGTAATTGTGCCATGATTATACCAAGCTCCCACTACTTAATATAAAAAAAATTAGGAAGTCCAACGCATTTCAGTTGATTATGTTACGGCAGGATATTCATGAAACATCAATGGAACCCACAGAGATCTATTTTTAACCTAGATTAGTTTACATAGATGAGTATCTAAAAAAAGCAGAACAAGTGACTCACAGGATTCTCTTCAAGAAACTTTTCCTGGATTACAAATCTCATAAATTTTGCAAAACTAATCAGACATATTAGGATACAATTCTTCTATATGTTGTCACCCAGGAAGACACAGTCAAGGTTGAAGTGTAATCACTGGTGCCTGGGGCCACACAAGTCTTTGCTAAGAACTCTTCATCAATACGGTACATTTTGTGGTTTTACTGCTCCGGATCTGACTTTTGACAACGTGTTGATAAGTTTGTTAGAGATGACTGGACTTCTGCTGATGATAGGAAAAATCTTGTGATCAGCAAATAAACCCAGGAAAGAAAACCCTGTCCATAATGTGCCGAGTGACAAATCTGGCCCTGGTCACAAAGAAAACTTTTGTGCAAGACTGGCATAGCTGGGGCTTCACAACTCATGGCACACAATTTAATGGCATTAAAGGGCAGTTTAGGTATGGACCTGACACTGACATGAATGAATTACTGAACAAGATCTAATTCATAAGTCTTTGGGCCTGATTTATTAAAGTTCTCCCAGACTAGAGACTATTATGGGAGAATCTGTGTGATCTAGTAAGCCTGGAATGGATTCCTTAAAAATCATAATGTGTCATTATTTGTCAAATATTTCAATCCTGAAGCAGATCATTTCAAGGTTTGCAGGATCACCCAGGTTCTCCCATAATAGTTTATCTTCTTCAGTTTTGGAAAGCCTTAACAAAGGCCAATTGTGTAGGAGCCTGCTTTAAGGTAGTTTAGTTGATTATTCAATATTTATTTCATGCTATAACTATGTGATAGGAATTGGGGAAGGCCCTTTTCTGTTCCAACCTGATGGAAAAAGTCCTTCCACAAAAGGCCATGCTAGAGCAGAAAAGGGACTTTACCAAGGTGTTACCACAGGGTTAAAAGTGCAGGATATGTTTTTATATTTTGTAGCATTTAAGAAGTTCTAAATTGAAAAGTAAAAAGAAAATCACACCTACCTTTAACCCCCTGGGCGGTTCATTTCTGTCCGGATTTCTAAAAGAGGTACATTGTTTTTCATGAAAATTTATATTACAGTAAAATATAATAGTATGAAAAAGTTTGAAACACAAAATCATGTCAAAATAATAAATTTAATCAATTAAAAAAAAAAAAAAATATAAATAAATGTTATATTTATACTATTATAATATACTGTAAAATAAATGTTCATGAAAAACAATGTACTGGTTTTACACATATAAATCCAATGTATTGCATTCAATACATGTATTTTGAATTGAATGCAATACAAAATAGATTTGAAATTCCCGCCACCCCCTGAACGAAACATCCGCACGCACCTACGTCACCGGGAACTCCCCCATGACTCATCGGATGCAGAGGACGCCGGCCAGAGGAAGCAAGAAGACGGGGATCGTGGAGATTTATTATTCTATTTCGCTGTTTTAGCTAACCTGAGTGTGACTCGGGGTTACTGCTCTCAGCATCATTTTTTTACCCCAAGTCACACTCAGGGTTAACACTGGGGCGGTTAATCAAGTTCCCTCCATCCCGCTAGAGAAGTCCTCGATCGGGTCCCATGCTGTCCTGGAATTCTCCTTTATCCTGGGGTAGAGGAAGTGCCAGGCGCTGTCATCTTCAGACTTCTTCCTTCTTCTCCCGTCTATGTCACCTGATCTTGCACCGCACAGGCGTGAGATCGAAGGACTCAGCCTGCTGTAAAAAGGAAAAAATAGAAGCTGATCTAACTGCATATGTGTGAGATCGGCATCTCTTTCCCCTTTCCCCGAGATTGAGCATGCACAGAAGGAGCAGCCAGGAGCCTCCCGGGATCTGTGACGTAGGTATCCTGGGAGGTTCTTTGCTTCCATTCATTCTTGAACGCTGTGGCGATCAATACAGAATATGAGGGGCTTCACACTTTTATTTAAAGTAAAAATTTGAGTTTAGGTCCACTTTAACAGTACCCATACTGGAAACACTTGTACACAATAATTTGTTGGGTCAACCTCATACTTTTTACCATATAGTGGGTGTGCTGGCCAGACCGCCATAAACCTTTGACCATATACTACTGTGTGTTCTGTGAAATAAAAGTCCTTGGCAAGAGATAAACTTCCAGCTACCTATTACTAGATAATCTATTGAGTGTGACCTCAATCTCGTCTTTTCCAGTGGGCCGCAGGTACATGATTTAGTAGAATAGTGATATTGCCATGCACTCACCAACCAAAAAAAGACTTTGTATCTCCTCCCCAAAAAACTGTACATCAGTGACCTCTGGAAATGTGATTGAATCAGAAAACACCTATTTATGGGCAGTGCTTGGTTCTGTATAAAACAGTGGTGCTCCAGCTAAAGACACCTAAGGTTCCTCAAATGTGTATACATCTCCACCATATCCCCATCCAGGTTACATCAGCACATTCATAGGAGGATGGAGCCTTGAAATGTGAGGTTGCCTTGTAATGAGCTTAGAGAAGGATAATGTGCATGCCATGATTTTCTTGTTATTCTTGATCTACGGGCCTTTCACGCTACATAATCCACCATGAGACAATTCTAGTGTGCTCCTTGTCATAATACATGTGTGATTCCTGTACTACTGGTGCAACTTTCTTTTCTTCAAGATTTCTGAGTGTGTAATCCTTCCCCATGCTAATAAATAGCTTTTCAATCACAAGAATAATATTTCCTAGATTTTGGCAGACTGATAAATGCAGAACATGAAGTAAACTGGATGGAGATGTTTTAGATACAGCACACAAATAAATTCACATTCACCTGCACAGGCTCTTCAGTAGAAATCCCAATATGCCAAGCCAGACTCTACCTTATTACACCAAAGCCAACTCTGACCTTCAAATCTGCCCTCATAGTTTACTCTCAGTGTGAGTTCAATGATCTAAAACATTTTTATATCCACCTAGATTCCATTTCCTTCATCTAATGATCTCGTTGACCCCAAACTTTCCATTATGGACAATAATTCCATCATCACACCTCTGTTTTATAATCTCTGCTAGTCAACAGGCACATTATTATTATTGCGAGAGGGAATGGGTTGGAGTTTGTGATTTTGTTTTAATTGCTTTTTACACATATTTAATCTATATTTATATTTATATCTATTTAGGCTATATTAAGCTATATTTATATCTACTTAAGCTAAGACAAAGAAAGCACACCTACATTCGATTCTAAGGTTTTGTCTATCAATAAATATTAAAAAATTATCCAGTCTTTAACAGGTCCTAACTAGTGTTGGTCCAATATCTCACTATTCGATCGAATAGGGCGATATTGTTCAGGTGATCGAACATCAAATTTGCACACTATTAAAGTCAATGGGGGGAAAACTCAAAATATTTTTCAGGTTTGTGTAGAACTGCAAGAGCAATCAGGGGGGCAGAGCTGACAGCTCCACTTCCCTGATTGCTCTTGCAGCTCTAGCGTAACTTTAGTATGTGTTCTTGGATAGAGATTCTCTATCCAAGAACACAGGAGTCCCACGGGATCCCCGGGCAGTGGACGCTAAATGGGGACAAGTGTCCCTGATGACACTTGAGCTGTCATCAGGGTTTACCTTTCCTCAGCCAATCACAGAGCACTTGAGGTGATGAATAGGGAGACTTGTCCCCATTTAACCTCTAGTGCCCGGGGATCCCACACTGACAGAAGAATTCCCATGGCTGTGCATGGATAACTGTGGGATAACCTGTAAAAAAATAAAAGTTAGTTACACAAATCACACACATTCATTAATTTACACAAATTTGCAGAGTCGAATCCCTTGTTTTTCGGATCGGGTCTATACGAATTCGAACAGCCATATTCAGACAACCCGAATTCGACACTAGTTTTAACATTAGGTAAATACAACCACAGATGAACAACAACACATAAAGCATTACACTGTGTCATTATTTATTTAACAATGATTAATTCAATACGCAGAAGCAGTGTGTGAAAATGTACCACTTACATAGTAAATAAGAGGGTAAGTAGCAACCAGGTTCTGGTAATCAATGCACTAAATGAATAATTGATCATTGACAAGTGTGACCATCACTATAAAAGCAAAAGTTTGATCAGTTTGCTGTTCTGGATTATTCAGGTGTGTGTTAACAATGTGCCAAAGAGGAAAGACCAAACAATGATCTTAGAGAATCAACTGTTGATTCCCCAAATTCCTTAGAATTAAAAAAGAGTGTACTTTTTTTTTCTCATGAATGTATCCCTTGGTCTATGTATTATCTATCTATCTATCTATCTATCTATCTATCTATCTATCTATCTAATCTACGTAATATATATTTATTTATTATAATATAATTCAAATGATTATGTAATATAATCATAAATATATACTAATGTAATATAATAACTATATATGATTATTTTATTCTATTATAAATATTATTTTCTGCAACTTCATTCTACATTATGTAATATGAATCACACTGACAGAGGATAAAATAGCTATCTGGCACAATTTATAACTCCTACAGTCTGGTCTGGAGCCTTTCTGTAAAGTGAAGATCGATATACACTCTTTTCAATATTTTCAACCCATTAGATTAAAAATCAATCAGTCATTTCCTTTTATGATCATTCACAATCAAATATTTAGAAGGTTAATTAAAAAATAATAAGGACAAAGTGTTTTTATTTTATTGAATGGTAAACAGTTGTATTGAAATCAAAACTACTTGTTATAGATATTTTGATAAGAAAATGGACATGCACATCAAACACTCGTATGATCACAAGGATTATCTAAATCAATTGTAATTACAATTGTAATATCAATATCAATTGAAATAATAGTGAAGGGCAAAAGAATTAGGCATGGCTCTTAGATTGTAAGCTCTTTGGGCAGGGTCCTCTTTTCCTGTGCCACTGTCTGTATCTGTCATTTGCAACCCCTATTCAATATACAGCACTGTGTAATTTGTTGGTGCTATATAAATATTTTTTATTATAATTAAATATTATTAAATATAATAATAATAATAGTAATAATAATAATGTCTAACATTACTTTACCGTTAACATATGTGTACTTAGAATGTAACTCAAATAAAAATCATGCTCTGCTGCTGCCACCTAGTGTTCAGAGTAGGACTTGCATTAGGAGAGGTGTGGACAGGCATGACCAGCAGCAATAATTCAGCAGTAGGGGGCGCTCACATATGTTTTATTTATTTCTCTGGCCAGCTAGGCATAAGGGAGGGTTGCTTTATAACTGCACAGAGGAGCTGTAAATCCAAAGCTGACCAATAAGAACACTAACATTCGTTGCATGTTTAAATAAACTTGTAATGGTTGCAAGAGTACAGGTCATATATAAAGGAACTTGAAAAAATAATTTATTGACAGTTATTTTAATGCATATTACTGTATTCGTCTTTGCATATTGGGCCAGTGGTTGCAGGACCACCATCAGAAATTTCTGGGCCGATTCTAGGTAGGCATCTTGGCCCCTCCCTCCCAGCATTGCAAAAAGTCATGTGCCTTTGATTGGGGAAAAGTGCCTTCTGTAAGACATACCCCATGTGTCCCCCCGATGGCAGCCCTGGGTGGTCGTATACAGATTGATGGCTGTCATTATGGCAGGACTGAGCAGAACTTGTAACTGTGCATGTGAAAGACTGCTTTCAATGGCAGATGAACAACATTGTGGGCTGGGCAATGAAAATGGAAACTTTTAGTTTATAGATTTATAGTATTCCGAAACCAATAGACTCTATTAAAGTATTTAAGAGGTTGTGAATCTTCTCCAGGTGCTAAAAGCAATGGCTATAATGTGCAAATATGCTCAGCAATTCTTTTGTGCCACATACCCTGACGAAGAATCACAAAACCGCAAAACGCGTTGGTGATCTAAGCAGAGAGCACATTGAAACAAGTGTTATAGTCTAAGCATATGTACAAACACGCAATGATATTACAGATTTTATTTATTATTTTGTACCCTTTATAACTGATGACATGAAATTTTTTTTACTTATACTAAAAGGTTTCTTGCCACTCATGCAATATATAAACTACAAAAACATCTGGTTACCTCTAAATACCCAAAACTGCAATGCCAACCTGATGGACATTTAAATCATAAATAAAATTTATATAATTAAACCACAAAGACAGTATATCTGCCACATGGTTCATAGCAAATCAAAAAGTGGAAACCTTTGGGGTGTTTTTATAAAGCAGGAAATCTGACATTCATCAAACATTCCCTGGTTGAGAATCATTCACTGCCATTGAAAACACATGTATCGGGTAAATTCTCCACCAGGGAATATTTGGTGAAGTAAGATTCACAACTATATATATAAACTGTAATAGTTGTAATTAGTTGTAACTAGTAATAGAGTCATTGAAGCGTGAGAGTTTGATCTGTAGGCACGTGGCAGATATAATGAATGATACCACGTGACTACAGATCTAAACTAAAATGTTTTGTGGTTTTATTTTATTAAAATCTGGTATTTGTATAGCAATTTTGGCTATTCAGAGGTAACACTGCTCTCTAGTTAGTCAAATTGAGGTAGGGGTCTGTATGCTGTCATCAGAGCAGGAATAAATGCCACATTTGCCTCCTTGTTGGTGGCATTTGCCGGTTGCAGGACCGATAAATAGTGAGCTCACCTTCTTTTCTATCACCTACAAGCAGAATCTCAATGCATAGTAAGGGGTAAATAGAGGAGGCCGCATGGGAATGACTCTTGTGGGTGAATGTAAGTGGCCCCCAGAAGCAGGGTTGCTAGTAGGACCCTGATCCATGTGGGGTTCCTTGGCAGATTTACATTTATGGGCCAACCAAAATTTTTTTTTTCTATTTTTTCGTAGAGTTGGATGGGGCCTAGATCCTCCATCAGATTTTTGCTGTCTAAGAAATGGATGTCTAAGAAATGGATTCTCCTTGCTTTAGATAGAATTCATTTCACTATTGTGCCTACTTGAGATGAAATGATATGAATTCTCCCAAGAAACAAGAGTTTTAATCCCTCTGTACTTTTTTTATTAGTATTAAATTGCTGTTTAAAGAAAACTTGTATTGGTTGAGTGATCTGAACATCCAAAATCAACAGGGTTTCCCAATATTAGTAAACCATGTGCCCCTTTGACATGACAGGGTAAAATACACTTTCTGCCAAAATACTAAATCTCCAAATGAAACAAAAACTAAGCAAAGAAGCTCAAACCCTTCAACATATATGTGGCCTTCAAAAATTCGCCAGGATGATAAAATTTAAGGATAATGATAATGAAATTTAAGGAGTATAAGGAACAGCCACTCACTTTGGGACGGGAAGTACTCAGAAGGAAGAGCTGATGTTCCTCAATGCTCTTTCAGACCCCCTCCGACATCCATCTCCTCTCCAGATCCCAAATTTTGGTTTGCCATATACAGAATATCATTCACCGTCAGGAAGAATTGTTTCTTATGAAGGGATACCCGGCGCTGTGCTAATTGATGTAAATCCTGCTGCCTGTGCAGTTCACATGTTTGGAGTAAGTGCTGCAGCCCTTCATCTTCTTACTCATTACAAAGTTTCAATCAATCTGATCAATGAGGAAAAGATTCTCCAGCCTGCAGGTGACCGATGACATTACAAAAGTCACTGGACTGAGGGTCAAAGGTGACCTAGAAACTTATATGAAGCATTTTACCTTTTCCATGTATTGTGATATGTCAAAGAAGTTATCACAAGGCTCACAATCGTTTCCTATAGCATGTGCAAGTCTATTGGTGTAAACCTAACCTCCAAGGTATTACAATACTGAAGTGGCATTACTTTGTGATCCCTGTAGGTACCTATGATAAGATGGCCATACATGTTTAAGTCTGATTGTTAAATCTTAGTCCAATATGCTTTAGGTTTAGCTCTGTTGGGTGCTTGCTAACCATACACCTAACACCCCCCCCCCCTCACCCCATGGTTACCCATTTTTAAACTGCTGGGCATCCAAAACCTTTCAATACCATTTTTGATGGACATTTGTTGAAAAGGTTGGAGGTGTATGGAAGCAGCTTTAGCAGCCGGCCGCCCTAAGACTCTGCATGAAGCATTTCAAAAACTGCACTGCATCCCAACCAAATGCTTGCACAGAAGGGATTTCAACTGTGCCCAATTCTTTAAGTGATAGCTAAGGCTTCAGGAAGCTTTGGACTGGATAACAACTGTGAACTGCAGCGGTACTGCAATGGTCCCAAGCCTGAACCTAGTCTTAGTAATGCATCATGAAAATAGGTTATATGCTCCCCTATACTTTGATTATACTCCCCGATACTGATTTATTAAAGCTCTCCAAGGCTGGAGAAGATACTCTTTCATCAGTGAAGCTGGGTGATCCAGCAAACCAGGAACAGATCTGGTCTAGGATTGAAAACATTTGCTAACAAATAACAAATGCCTTTTTAGAAATTCATTCCAGGTTTCACTGATGAAAGTGTATCCTTTTCAGCCTTGGAGAGCTTTAATAAATCCCATTATGTTTTAATAACAAACTAACTGATT
>NC_092871.1:11161964-11175744 GCF_032062135.1 Pyxicephalus adspersus
AAGTAAGTTTTCCTGAGTCAGAGGATACATTTTGAAGAAAACCTGTTATTCTTTTCCATTATGGGCAAAATGGCCGGTCCACCTTAAATCTAATTCTCGGATATACAAATAATTTATGTCCATAGTATTGACTATGACAATCATATGATGAAGCAGAAATATATGACTATAATACCGTCCATAATCTGCTAATACACTTATATCTCAGCCAGGACATTATCTGCATGGAGTTTGCAGGTTCTCACCATATTTGCGTAGGTTTCTTCCAGGTATTCCGGTTTCCTCTTACATTCCAAAAACATGCAGTGAAGTTAATTGGCTTCCTCTCCTCCTTAGACTGTAATAAAGACATATGACTATGGTAGGCATTAGATTGTGAGCTCCTTTGAGGGACAGCTAGTGACACAACTATGGACTTTATACAGCACTGTGTAATATGACGGCGCTATATAAATACTGACTAATAAAATTAATAATAACAGAAGCAGACTTTCACAAAATTTTCACAAAAAAAGTTTTATTTCGGGATTTATAGCTGTATAGGTAAAAACAGATGAATATAAAATAAACATGAACAGTGTATGTAGAATATCTTTCTTGACTTATATTATATTTTTGTTCTTGACATTCAGCCCCTCGTTGCCCCGTGAGAACATTGTCCATTATAACGCATAAACATGCCTGGAATATTTCACGTAGGACTTTTTCTTTTTCTTTGGCAGCCATGACAACATCCATCACAAAAGTATAAATAAACTTTAAATAACACATAAATAAGGAGATTTTTTAGGCTCACATTTGAGAATATCACTTAGAAAAACACATTCAGGCTTAGTGCATATATAGTGTGTCATACATTTTTTATAAACAGCATAAAAAATGGTTCATAGGTAGCTTATGATCTTTTTTTTTTTTTTAAAAGTGACTTTTTAAAAAATAAAAAATATATATTTTGCCCAATGAATACTGAGTTTATGTGAATTCTGCCCACTGCTGGAATATTCTCTCAAACAATTTTTAATATTGTCCTATTTTCAGGTGTATCTGATGACTGTACTCCCCCGCCACCTGCAATGGTTCCATCCGCTGGCCCCTGCTTATCTATAGGACACAATAGTGACTTAGGGCTGTTGGGAGGAACCACAGAGGGCAGTGGGGGTCACCAGCATTTGGCATAAAAAGTGAAGAATCCAGGAAGGGGCAGCAGGGCAGATAACAATAAATACCATTTGCAGGATGTTTTTACTTTATTTTTAAACAAGGACATAGTCACTTTAATATTCATAAATACAGTACAAAATGTAGAACACCATGTTAAATATTATTTGTTTTTAAATAAAAGTCAGTTCAAAGAGCTTTGGGACTTTTTACACTGCTACGTGTTGTTGGCATATAGGGGGTCTGCCATTAAAATGTTCGTTCCCTGGTCGTCTCTGTCTTCATTACCTTTAAGTCTGATCCCAAACAAGCCCAAGCGTCACAAAAAATCTGAATTCCTTACTTTTATTGAGGCAATGAGTTACAAAGCACTGAAGGTCAGCAAAGCTCTGAAAATGAGGTCAGTGATGGCAGCCCCCAAATCTCTTTCCCTTAATTAAGATTGAAGGAAAACTACCCTGCTTGTTGATCCTTTTTTATTTGAATATTCAAGTTATTTTATGTTTATACTTTACAAATAAATATTTAATATTATCACTAAAATTTAGAAAAAATGCCAAGCTTACTTGAAGGAAAGCCCAGCACTACTATTTCACTTTTTGATTTCAACCTGACTAGAAGTGAAGAAAATATCAGAAATACATCATATCAGAAAAACATCAGAAATATGGTACCAGGTGCCTGGGTGTTATTCTGACCCTAGGGCGCGATCAGCTGCCAAATTTGAACTCAGTTTTCTGATCGGTAATGAATCGGCACTTTCAAACATTATTCTTGGTATTCTGATCGAACTTGATCAATTGTTTGTACATGATGGAGATGGCCAATGTGATGCAAAAAAATAAATAAATAAAACATTTATGCAAATCGCATGTAGAATATATGCAAATTATATTTGCATGCGATTTGCATAAATGCCCTTTTTTTTTTTTGCATCTTATTTATTTTACCATTGCTTTAAGTAAACTGGGAAAACACAGTTGCCCATGAAACTCAGCCCCTTTCCAGTTTACAAGGCATATAGGCCAAAGTAGGTCTCTCCACCCTCGTGCAACAAGTTGGACATTTGTAAGGTGTCGGTGTACAACTTATCTCCCTTTTCCAGCTGAAAAACCCCTCCTTGGAAGATAGACTTCCTCCATCCCAAGCTTACTGGCAAATTTGTGGACTGGCTTGATTTTTTCTCTTCGCAGACTGTCTTTTGAGCGTGGAGAAGTTGTATTCTGTCTTGCTGCCTTATGGATTTCAGGATCACCGCATGGGAGAGGAGGAAGGATGTCCCCGGACAGTCTACAATTTTAAAAGTAGCTTGGGTGTAGACAAAGTAAAGGCCCTTCTGTTTGATGTAAACCTCGTTGTTGATGAGTGAAAGTTCTCCATTAACGAATGCGCTATCTGTGTCAGTGGTCCACTTCAGAGATCCATTAATGGGTAGGGTAGCTGGAAATAAAACAAAAATTTGTCATAGTTGGTAAATATAAAAAAAACAAAATAACTCTCAGACATATAGGGGAGTGAGTAAAGAACAAGGAAGAGATGAAGGTGTGTGAAGGGTATGAGGGGTACAAAAATGGGGAGGAAGGGAAAAAAGCATGGCAGTTGGAGAAACATGGAGGTAGAAGATGGTAGTGTGGAAAGAAAATGGCGGTGTGAAGAAGAGAGGAAGGTGTGGGGTGAGGAATAAGAGGGGGTGGAGGAGAACAACAGGAGAGAGCGCTCGTGGGGGTTGGTTTGGTGTGAAAAAGCAAGAGTGGGTAAGTGGAGAAAGGATGTAGGGTAAGAAGAGAAGCAAGGGTGGTGGAGGAAATAGGAAGATTGGGGGAAAAAACAGCGAAGGCGGAGAAAGATAATGGGTCTGATTTATAAAAGCTCTCCAAGGCTGGAGAGGATACACTTTCATCGGACTGAAAACATTTGCTAACAAAAAGCAAATGACTTTTAGGAAATTCATTCCAGGTCTGCTGGATCACTGATGAAAGTATATACCCCCCAGCCTTGGAGAGCTATCATTATTCAGGCCCAATGATGGAAGGGTATAATTTTTTCCAATAAAAAAAGATGGTGCGTACCTTCAAGATGAGCAGCAGCTATCGGGAAAAAAGAGAGACATTGATTTAGATAAGCTGTACTACTAGAGAAGGGTCAACATAATTTTCCAAAACATGATTACATTCTTCATAAGAAATAAACATGGGAACTGAGATTGTTATCTTGTTTTCTGGGATAGAAAGTCAAGAGCTATCGTCCTGATCCTTTCCTATTTAGTGTGTTCTGAGAAAAGATAAGGATGTCAGTTTTGGTGATGACATCCCGTAAAAAGTGATAACAATATGGTCCTAACCTGAACACCTAAAGCTAACCATAAAGATCAGCCCACCCAATGTTTTTCCAGTTTGAGGTTGGTGTCTCTTGTTCAAAATAGGCACCGGGCCCTTATTTCTCTATATCTATATAAACTATATCTTCATTCTTATCTATCTACTAAACAGACTCAGTCTTCAAAACAAAAACAGTTTAAAAAATCTATACCTTTTGTGATGTCCTAAAATAATTTTGTAATTGGGTCAACAATATTACCCAGGCACTTCCCTCGATAAGAAAGTAGCTTTAATGTAACTTTATGGTGGTCCTTTGCTAAATCTTCACTTGACATTAATTTAATTTAGCGCTATATACTGGTCACTGTGGTTTCTCCTGCTTAGTCTAAGCTCCTGCAGGACATAAGTGATGGAGAATTGGTGGAAGGAACCAAAGTGGCCAGTGTAAGACAAGCCATTGTAGAAGCCACACGTATTGCCCACACCTGGAATTGGTTCCGCTCCAGTAGCTCTACTACATAGTGAAATTTTAGCAAATGAGCCAATTGAAAAGTATGTATACATCTTTTTCCTTTTCGGGGAATACTTGTATAAATTTCATGATTTCCCGACAACGTCTTTTTAAAGGTTCACTGGAATTTTTAAGTAGAGGGGGATCTTTTTGAAGGGTCTTGTTCTGTAGCGTGCTTCTGGGTCATTGTGTAGCCATGTGTCAACCTCTACTGAATAAAATATGAAAGTCACGCTTGCTGACCTCATAGTTGCTTGGCACTCTAAAGTTTTTTTGTTTTCTACTTCTCTAGCAGATAGCGACTCTTAACCTGAACTTGCCAGCTTACTTGAAGCCATGGTTTGGGTTAGGATGGGTTTGGGACCCCCATTATAGACAGCTAGTAAGAACTACTTGTAACTAGTGTGGACTACATTTGCCAGTTCCTCAATACCACCACAAAAATACCATGTTAACTTAAACGCATATTACGGTTCATTGCACTGAATGACTGGTCTACTTATAAAATATTGAAACTACGGGACCAGCATGAAAGGCATCAACTAGCATTTTGAAGGGAGGTCAGCTGTGGCAGCATAAATATGTCTTTCAGCTTTCTTTTAATAGTTGAAAATGCAATTGCGTTAAGGAGTGGTATTTATTGATCACCTCCAACAGGCAGTGGAAGGAGCCAAAGGATAGACATGCCTCACGCTGGTGCAAGCTACATCTGTTTTGATAAGGACAGGAACTAAAGGTCGTCATGCTTAAAGTTGACCTGTCACTGAGAGATAATGTAAGCTGCCATTGCTGGACTCATTCTAAGGAATGCTAATTACCTGGATGAGAAGCTAAATGTTTGGTATCAGTGTTTTCAGTCTGACACAAGCATGCAGATAAATGTAACACAAAACCCGTGAGCTTAATACTCATTCTGGGTCAGAGATTGAGAAGGAATTAAAGGCAGAAAATCAGAACACCAACCAGGCCAGTTGTATATTATAGAACCCGCTTTAAAAAATTTCTCAGTTTAGATCTTCTTTACAGGAGAAAGTTATACTTCCGGACACATTTACAATTTGACAAAAAGTACATAGTATTAGATGTGTCACATAGGTCAGATGAATCAAATGGCAGGATGCTGAGGTACATACAGGAAACCTTTGATATTACCTTTTTTTATTCTTCTGTTGCTTGTGTCTCTCTGTAAAAAAAATGTAATTTAATACTACCATAATTGCAAAAAATTATATCTCTAAGCAAAAAATTATACACCAAGATAAAAAGTGGTGGGAAATCCCAATTGCTTCAGTTGTCATTGGACCAGATGGGGACACCTGGTCCAGTAACAACTGTTGAAGAGTGGCCCCTAAGCTCCAGTGGTATTTCCGGTACACAAAATGAAAAGATACAAACAGCAAAAAGATTCTCATTTGCCAATTGGCACTTGTCTGTCAATGAAATCAGATGAAATTCTGGAATTTTCTGTAATAGGGAGCAGTACCCTGCAACTAATGTCAAGGCATGGGTCATGAGGTCTCTGCTGGGGAGGAGAACCTTCGGGGATCAACGTCTACAGGAGATCAGTGCCACAAACTTTATATTCATTTACAGATATTTTATATGGATATAAAATAGACAGATATATATATTTTTATATTATACTCCAATGTTTCATCAGAACAAGATAAAACACTAAAAATTGTATTATCATAGAAATGTGTATTGTGTGTTATGTCTTGTTACTCCACTTCTATTTACCTAATTAATCAAGAAATCAATATCCAATAACAAAATGACCTATGTTATAATAATTGATAGGAAGGATGAGATTGATCTGTAAGAGAGTTGGAAATTGTCCATAGTAAAGTAGAATAATTCATGTGTGGTATCACATTGAGGTTGGTTTAATATGGAAAACTAGAATGGAATCTTTGCATAACCAACATAACCCATGGCAAGGCTACATTAAAATTAATTTCATATCCTTATGGTACCTTGATTTGCCATAGTGGTATAAAGAGATATAACCCATGTCAGGTTTATCTCTGTACCCCCACATGCTAACTTTATTCTCAGCATTTGCCAAATTGAACACTGAGCTGCACATGTGCAGATATTTTTACTGGGGAAGGTGGGGATGGGAAGGTTGGAAGATTCCCAATGAACAGATGGAGTATTTTGCATTAGCAAAGGTATAGTTAATCTCTCGTACAGTGAAATTATTGCTTGTTCTTACTTTTTTTTAGGTTAAAGTAAGTTTTAAAGCCAAAATAAGTTATCCAAAACTGAGGAGTTACATTGTCCTGGGTAGTTCAACACAGGTTAGCTGATCTTAACAAATCAATTACACAGAAAGTGGTAAGATTAAATGGACACTAGATAGTTAAGAATAATTAAACAACCCCAATTATGAGAAAAAATAAAAGCAGTGCACACAAAAAAGTAATACATAAAAACACATTAAAAAAGTATGTGGCGCTTATATTGAATATTCAGTATTAATATGCAGAATTTTCAATAAAGTAAAAAGATTTAGTCCAGAATAAGTTCTTCCTGGGAAACAAGAAAATTCATCAACTGATGTAAACACCAGGAATAGATAAATGATGACACCAGGAAAGGATAACTCACCAACGTAATTAAAGTTTTAAGATGTACACTTTAAAGGTGACATAATGAATATATGTTAATCAGATATCATCCTCTACAGTGAACCATCATTGGTTGCGTGGTGGACTTTTTATGGACTAATTCTTTTTCCATCTTGATGAATATTCTAGGGACCAAGTTTGTTTTTTAAGCAATCTTAACAGATTGTCATCCAATACATGTGCCAAGTTTGGGCAAAATGTCTTTTTACCCCTAGCCTTAGCATGCCTTATGTGGCTATGACGGTTGATCTCATTACTGTGATACAGAGGCTAAAAGGGCCAAGGAAAGCAACAATTATAAATTTATCCTATCATGACAACAATAAAAACCCAACAGAAGCCCATGCCACTCTATTCTAAAAACAATAATATTTTTTAGATACCTATATGCCTTTTCCATTGCTTTAGACACCTTATATCATTCCCTACTACCTCCAATACATTTTACCAACATGGAAACATTGTGCCGAAATCTTTTGCTTTTTAATAAAACACACATCCCTGGTAAACATGTGTAAATCAAAAATATTCAGTTCATATAAACTCATCATAAAACCAAAAAATGTGAATTAAACATGTATGAACACCACATTTGCCTTTTTAGCCAATATACTAGGTGTAATCATTAAGATGGGCTTTTTGCTTAACCAAGTACATTGGAAAGATACATTTACAAAGATTCAAAGATTCATGTATTTATTCTGTTCTTTCTGCCTATTAGGAAGAATTTACAAAAGCATCTAATTCCTGTCTAAGTACAAGTGAATAGGAAGCAAACTTACTTTTACAAAGGTACCAATGGCTAAGCCCACAAAACACAGCAGAAAAAGTACAGAAGCCAGCCTCTGTGTGCCCCAAGTGGTTCTGGGTAATGTCCTAGACATGATTCGTGTGAGGTTTTAGCTGCGTCTCGTGGTACAGGATGTAAGAGATAGCAATGGCTAAAGTACCGCTACTAACCTGTCTTATAGACTGCATAAAAGCGAAGGTGGGCGGATAGAAGGGGAAACCCACAACCAAAGCAGGAAACTGACAAACACTGCAGAGAAAATCCAAGTGTCAAAAAGATAAGATTGATAGAATTCTAAGTAATAAAAGTTTGTATGAAAATGGGTGGGCAGCTAAATTAGGCATAAAAAAATAAAATCCAAGAAATGATATTCCAGGGGACAAAAACTTTCACTTAACCATATAGGATAGCAATCCTCTTTGTGTGCAACAGATTCCAATGGATAACCCAGATATAACATTGTAATTGTGGTGGTGATGTCCTCACTCTGCTGAACATAGATCAAGACTGGAGAAGATAGACTATCATGGAGAGCTTGGGTGATCCAGTAAACCTGGAAAGGGTTTCTTCATAAGTATATGGACTGGTTTTGTACCAGACCTCCTAGTAATCTGTAGACCATTAGCGCAGTGGGTGGATCTGTTGGATGTCAATCTTGGATGATCCAGCAAACTTGGAATGGATTTCTTTATACACATATATTCAATCCTGGATGAGATCCATTCCAAGTTTCCTGATTCACCCAGGTTCTTCCGTGATCTCCCAAGTCATCTCCAGTCTTGGATGAATCAGGCCCAGTCTGTACAGGGATCACAGATGAAGTAGGGGCCCAACAGGTCCTCCCACTGTACAGATGGTCTGGAGAATACTAGGGGGGACGATATAAGACCAGTCCACCTAGATTTAAAAAGAAAGCAGCAGTGACTGGTCTAAATTGCAGGAAGTTTCAAAAACAAAGACAAAGATCAAAAGTTGTTTTACGTTGGATTACTGCATAGATCTGGAGGCTGACTCTGAAAAAAGAACAATAGATTGTAGTGGAAATATAAAAGCTCCTCTTACATTCCTTTGGAACCAAATGCCCCTTGGACCTTCTTCCTCCTCAAATGTCCCTCTTTCAGCACTGGTGTGAAGATGTGTTTATAAATATACAATTTATCTGTCAAAAATGTTTTTTTATCATTTTTCAGCCATATCATTGTAAAAGCCCCAATAGGTTCAAGTTTTCAATATTGTACCTTTATTCCATCATCATTCCTGCCCCTTCTCATGTAGGCCAATGCTTTCTACTGTAATACAAGATTGCTTGGGAAATGTAGTCTGATATCAATTGTTTGGCCTTCATAGGGTGTCACAGGGTAACATTTGATTGACCCTTCCACTGTTTTTTTTTATTATCTATTTATTTGTATTTATAGAGTGCCCACATATTATGCAGCGCTGTACAAAGTCGATAATCATGTCACTAGCTATCCCTTAGAAGAACTCACATTTTATTGTCCTTGCCATAGTCATATGTCATTACCACAGTCTAAGGACAAGAGATGAGACCCTGGACGCGATTCTAATCTTTTTATATAGTGAAATAGGTAATCCAAACAAATGGGGACTTTTGAATGGCTACTGACACATTATGAACACGTGTGAAGTGCAGTCCTTGGGGTGCCATCGGTCAGCTCTGCCTGCATCATTTTCCCTGTTGTAAACACTTCTTCTAAGTGGGATAGACAGTTCAAGAATAAATATGGATATATATGTGAAAAACCTAGCTAATCTCAAATTTCTTCTAAATAGATTTCAAAATCTGAGAAACGCGTAGTTATATGAACCAAAACTACGAGTTATACTTCTATGAGAATCTATGGCTTTGGCTTTTGTTTTAATATTTACAGTGACTTTTATGTATTTACTTTTTAAAATTAAAAGACTATGAAGTCTTTTATATAATGAATTATCTGTGATATCATTAATGTCCCATTTGATTTTTGATGAAAGAGTTTTGATTTGTCAGTTGGAGATGTGGGTATCTGTATGTTTAAAGAAATCATTTTAGTTTTTGCAAGGACAATTTTAGAGGGACGCCAATTAACCTAACTGCACGTTTTTGGAATGTGAAGTGAAACCGGAGTAACTGGGGGAAACCTACGCAAACACAGGGAGAACCAGCAAACTCTTTGCAGATAGTGTCCTGGCCCAGATTCAGTCGTCTGACCCAGTGCTGCAAAGGCAAGAACCCTTACCACTGAGCCAATTATGCTGCCCACTAGAGGAAATAGTTATGTAAACTTTTAAAACATTTGGTCCATAACGCACACATTCAGTGCGGTCTGGAGCGGGGAACAGAGTGAAGAATAGTGGAAGGCCTGCATGACTGGGAGGGGTTGGGAGCAGGCAGTGGAAGGGTTATGAGTTAACAAGGAATAGGGGGTTGTGTGAGTTATTAGCATGCTTGGAAGTGACATACAGGGGGGAGGGATAGGAGGGGTGAAAAAGGGGGAGAGGTGGAAGAGGAGGGTCTTTTTTCACCTTGACGGAAAGTTTCCCTTCCCCCCTCCCTGTTGAGATGGGGGAAATGGTAGTAGAGAGGGTTTTGATTGGCGATGAGGTCCTCGAGGGAAGGTGTTGTATTGGACGGTTTTCAGTGGGGGTGAGGGTCTCATCTAAGGTATGAGAACCTCAGTAAGGTTGATGTTTGGAGTTGATTAAAATTGCTGGTGTAGGGCTGCTGGTATTGTTCCTGAGCTTGAGGTTTGGCTGGGAGCATACATACCTAGGTGTGTGTTTTGGGGGGTAAAAGAGAAAGGGTGGGGGTGGGCACTGTATGCGGGAACTAAGCCCAGTCATGTCCCCCGGTTTGCTTCCATGTACTGTTTGTATTTACTTATTGACCTGTTTTCTACTACTTTTCCTTGGTAAATCTTGGGGTTTTATTTTACTTAAAAACTTTTACCTGCCATTACAATAATTTACTGCAACCAGTGTCAATAGGCTATACTGCTACATGTTGGCAGGACGGAGACTTTTCTACTCCCATTACAGTTGTAAAGGTTTACACACTTTTATTGTGATGCATTTTGTAAGTATTTACCTAAACTTCTGTTCAGTTCAGTTCAGTTGGGCTTTGAACATAACATAACCTTTTTCACTTGTAACTCATTCATCACTTTGGTTTCACACAATTTTTAGGCCACATCACACTCACAATCTTCTCACTGGTGACAACCCAACAGGAGGGAAGAATAATATTCATCATGTTGCTCCCACGTTTGCCATTGTGAAGTGTCTTTAATGGAAGCAAGTGAACAATGATTCACTCATCTGCCGGAGATGGAGCAATGCTGTATAGTTAGATTTGTGTTTTATTGTCCCCTATTGGGATTTTGTGGTTGGTGGGTTGGCTTCTATACTAATCTTGTAGCTGATGATATTTTAAGTGTGTCATGGCCATAAATACCAAATTAATGCTAGGTCTATCAAAGAAAGCTTTCAGACTGACATTTTAACCCTACAACTGTCCTGAAAGTAAAAAAAAATAACTTTATTAGTGCCATACACACGGAAACACTGCATGTTTTATGTCCTCATTACATTTAGGAAGTGAGACAAGTCAAGTGTTATTAGGGTATTAGTCACTGTCCTTAAAAAAACACACAAATTCTATTTTCTGTGCACTACAAAACCACAAAGGAGGATAATGTAAAGAGGTACATGGAAGAGTCAAAAGTAGTGCAATACATGGGCAAGCAGGAACATAAAATATATGAAATATATTGGGCCCAACCAATTGAAGCTCTCCAAGACTGAAGAGGATAGATTATCACTGGTGAACCTGGTAATCGAGCAAACCTGGAATACATCTGGACACTTGCCAACTAATAGCAGGAATTCCATACCCAGTTTTCTGGATCACCTCAGTTCTCTCATTATAGTATATCTTCTTCTAAACAAATTCTTCAGCGCATTGTATCAAAACAAATATGAGACTGACTACATCCTACCAGTCCTTACGCCGGTCATTCATGAGCTAGTTTTACAGCTTCGTTGAGCAGCTGATTTAATTGTCTTATTGAATAAAACAATAAAGGATTCTTTATTTCTGAATTCCATTGACCAAAATAAGTTGAATTCAAGCATGGAATTGAAATATTTTTGATTGGTCAGGTCATACAAATTGGTCGATCATACAAGTACCTGACTGATTTTTTGAAAACTCTTGATACTCGGCTTAGAGCTCTTTCTCCTCAGTAAGTTATCATTCTGATATTGTATGTTCCAAAATCACCAGTTTCCTTTAGTTCCTCTTGTAATAACATAGGAATTATTGGTTTAAATGTTTCCATTTTAATGAAGTGCATTTAGGTCTTTTAGGAAGCATATTAGTTTGTACAGATGACTGCAAGGTGTTACTGTTCCTGTGCCATTAAGTAGCCCTTTTTGTCTTAAAACAGCAAAAATATGAAAATAAATAGGCACACATATACAAAAGAAAACCCCGAACAACACAAAATACAAATAACTTCAAATTTACCTTTAGCCTTTCATGGCCCTGAGGAAGAGGCCATGGCCTGTGAAACGTGTTATAAAAGATTACATGCTGGGCAGATTTCTGATTAATAGACATCAGATGTTTTATGTCCATTTACATTCTTATGTCTGTGAGTATCTGTCTGAATTTATGATAAAGATTAGTATATATATTTTTTTTTTAAATAAATTTTTATTGAGATATTCCAATGTTTACTTAAATGGCATGTCACACAATGTATGAAAAACCAATATGAAAACAACGTCCTGAGAAAACACAAGCCAAATACACAAACACATTAGGATAATGCAATGATGGAATAGTAAAATAAAGAGAAACCCCAGTATCTCAGTTTTTTATATATCTGCAGAAGGAAAAGAAGAAAAAAGAAAAGAAAAGAAATAGAGAGGAGGGTGTGGTGGGGGAAGGTGGCGCATGTCTCAACTTACTGTGTCAGTTCGGTCTTTACAATCAAACACAATCCCAAATCACTCTTCACAAGAAGAGTCACCAGCCAATCTATGATACTCTGCAGATGTACTAAACGGAACCCAGTAATACCCGGTCTGGATAAATGTATCGGTCTGATAAATCCCAGCTTTCATCATGTCTTCCATACGGTAAACATCTACCACCCTGCTTAGCCAGGGCCCAAGGGTTGGCGGTTTGTCACACTTCCACATTGCGGGAATGCATGCCTTTGTGGCAAAAGATTGGCATATTTTTAGGCCTGGGTTCTTTATGTGTTTTATGTGTATGTACGGGGTTTTCCAGTAGCTGCCTAGCCTAAAAGATGTTTCAATATATGAACAAGCATGCTGATAAGGGAAAACCCAGGGAGGACCATGGAAGTTCTGTATTGATTCATAATATTATTTAGGGCTAAGAACCAAAAGATTATTTCATGATTTTTATATGTTAGAGCTGATTTGTGGGCAAATAAAAGTCCCTTTCCACCCCATCTAAATAAATGCTGGTATAAGATATTATCTTAAGTCAAGGTCAAGTGAGATTCCAGTCCTAAGTCTTCCTAATTCTTCTGTCAATAGCAGTTCTTCTTCAGGTGTCTAGAACATTGTCCTCATAATATGGACAATTCCTATTGGCTTTCCGGTGGCAGGGACCAGAAATTATAAGAAATACACTGACATCAATATAACAATGCATCAGCAGCACTGGGTCATACCGGTCCTCTGCAACCCCACATTGCATTGAAAAGGGACCTAGATGGAGGATTTAGGGGGTAAAAACCAAACATTTTTTTTTGTCCATTTGTATAGAGTGTGGAATGTTTATTTCCATTAGGTAGCTTTTTCCTCTGTCTTGAAGAAGCAACAAGAAATGAAAGTAAATGGCCATGCCTGGACCTTCTTTTTCTTTGGTCTATTTGCTCTTCAGCCTCCCTCATCTTGTAACTTTCACTATTAATTTATTTTTTATACCACAAAGTGTTTTCATACTTTAGAAATTCTTAGTTTCTCAATGAGATATTATTATATATAAAACCACAAGAATTCTTTAGAATGTATTAAGAATGTCCAGTCAGTAAATTTCCACTATAATTTATTTTCTTGCCTAAAACCACAGACCGGCCGTAATCACAAACAAGGTCAGAGAAGTGACGGCAGCGAAGGGAGGCAGTGGAAAAAAAAAGCTAACTAGCCAATGGCTGACCAATGAATGGGTAAGAGAGGAACCCGTGGGTTTATGCTGTCCTAAATACTAAAGATGTGCGTGCAGGGGAAGTCCCTCATTATAGTGGCTGTGGTGTAAACAAAACATCCTAATAATATGAAACTCAGTTTAAAAAGGCTATCTATCTATCTATCTATCTATCTATCTATC
>NC_092871.1:11177491-11178405 GCF_032062135.1 Pyxicephalus adspersus
TAGGAGGACTAGCCCAATGCAGTACACGGTAGCGTTCTTGTTCAGTCCTTTTTTTTCAATTTCAGACAACTCTAAATGGCCTCACTTCAGCAAAAAAGGAACAAAAAGCATCTTTGTGTAAGCAAAAAAACAACACAACTTAATTTCAGCAAAAACACAAACAACTTTCACAAAAAGCTGTGTAAGGTCCAATAACTCCACAGTCTGGCAGCCGAAACGGCAATGTCAGAAGGGCACCTGGTTCTCGCCGGTTTCAGTATTTCATTCAGCACTTGGGAACTGCCTTTTGTTACTGCTTTCAGCCCCACACCTTCCTCCAAGACTAACCCACCTCTTACTCCCGACTGCCCCAGACATACCTGTCAGACCAAGCTAAAAACCTGGCCTGTACTGTGGTGGGTTAGGAAGGCCCACTAAGGTCTTTCCCTCCTATCCCAAAGTCTAGGCCCTGTTCAAACTAATGAAATAACAACCACAGGTTGCCAACTGAACTTTCATAGACTTTGTCCGTAGTATGTAACTTGTTCTTAGAAGATCCATGACCTAAAGCAGGGGGAAATAAATCTGCTAACCAGGACCAACCCTGAGGTCCTGTACACTCTCTATCTATCTGGACCCCCACCATTATTATTCTGCTGCAGTGTTCCTGGTAGTATTGTTGTTTGGCCAAATGAGCTTAAACATCTGTTTCCATTCTTTGGTAATATGCAGAACATCCCTAAACTCAGGGTATGGATTACTTCCTACTCCATTCATGATTTATGGATTATTCACTTTTGCAGCTGTAGTATGTGCTTGATAAAAGTTTTGGAGTGACTATCTGAAATTGTACTTGAGTCTGGAGCTCTGCCATTTGGTGCCCCGTGCAGAAGTTCAGGCCAAATTCCAAGTAGATATAGATCTACTGAACAGTG
>NC_092871.1:11179540-11181812 GCF_032062135.1 Pyxicephalus adspersus
ATACAAGTTCTAGCACAAAGGTTGTATACCCAGCAACATTTTTTGTGTCCAAACAGGACTTATACCAAGTTGGACTTATTCCAAAGTGGACTTTTACCGAGGTACCACTGTAGTTCAAAAGTATGTAACACAGTAATATGTGTGTCAACAATCAAGTGTATAGCATAAGAAAATCATATCTTATGTTGGAGCGTTTCAAGGGATTCAGGTGTAGTTTAAACATTTATTGTAATGTAAATAAAAATGGAAATACGTTGTAGCGTTGTCAAGGAGTTATTAAAAGGGTACTTACATGATCCTGTGGAGTAATCAGGGATGAGAAAGGGATCAGAATCAATGATGGGTGCATTTGAAAGGGATACCAATGTCTGAGATGAAAAAAAATGGTAAGTTTGTTTAGGGAGTGTCGGATAGTGTAGTGTGGTATCAATAATCAGGTACAGTGGTACCTTGGTATAGGTCCCTAATCAGTTCCAGATCCTTGGACATATACCAAACAAAATTTTTCCATAAGAAATAAAAGGAAAATTATTAATCCGTTCCCATGAAGTGTAAATCCTATTGTTATTGGCATATTATACATTGATGGGGCTGTATGATATATTTAAACACTGCCTAATACTAAAATACATAAATACAAAAGCAATTATATGAAATAAATGAAAATTTATCCTCACTTTACCTTGCTGAGAAGAGTCGAGTGCCTACTAGCATGGTGCTGAGAAGGGAGGAGGAGGAGATGTTTTGTATTTCACAGAGAGTTATAGCGCGGTTTGTTCACTGAATGGTAACAACTGGCGTACTGACGATTGTGGGCAGTCGTGGCTTTGTCTCAAAAGAGATGAATAAAGGGTAGCACACAGTGTTATGACTCATTTTGGCCCATACAAGTTCTAGCAAAAAGGTTATATATCAAGCAAAGATTGTATACCAAGCAACATTTTTCGAGTCCAAACAGGACTTATACCAAGTTGGACTTATTCCAAAGTGGACTTTTACTGAGGTACCTCTGTATATTGAAATACTTGGTATATTTTTACCTCCCCTCTCCTTTTCAATATACCTGATTAACAGGACAGGATAGGAATGGAACAAACAAAGTTAGCTTCCTAAAACATAGTTTGATGAGTTTGGTATAGAAGATCTTTTTTGGCCTTCAAAAAGCCCAGACCTCCCCATACCTGGGGAAAATTAGAACATCAACATCAATACCTGATCTCACAAAAACACTCTTGGGCAAAGGGACACACACACCCACTGCTGTGGAAAAGCTATTGTACCCTCAAAGTGGGGCAATATCTACATTAATGCTCATTTTTTTCGAATGGGCTGTCCAATAAACTCATATAGATGTGATGATCACAGGTGACCACAAACCTTTGGCCATATAGTATTACTGAAGTTGGAGTATTTGTATAGACTAGAAGAAAATTTCTTGGCTGCTATGGGTACTGAAAAGATGCTCTTCCAATTATGTACATTTATTACATTATATAATGCATGTTTTTTGTAAGATTTTATCACAAAAAGGTGTGATAAAAGCTGGATGTAAACTCAAAAGGTGACTTAAACTGCTGGGGTGCTGAGTAATAATGTTCTCAAACAAAGCTTCCTATCTGCATGAAACAGTTTTTTGTGGTTTAAAGTGGAGTGTAACATATGGCTGCCCACACAATGTAAAGTGATATTCTATAAATTAAATACCAAGGTCAAAGATTTGGTAGCCCCAGGTAAAATGTCTTTAAAAGTGATGAAATATTTTTTCCACAATTTCTTTAAATTCAAAAGTCAAAAAAATGTATTTGGTGTTGGTTGGTGGTGGTTATTACCCTAATTTTTATAATAAAATTCTTTATGATATTCTGGTCTAAAGATGGACAAAAACACAAGATAAGGAAATTTTAGCTTTCATTCAGATTTGGAATTTAGAGTTGTCACTTTTATGTAGGCTGTACCTGCTTACGATATTGCATTGGCATTGGCCATCGGCATTGTTACCTGAGATTCTCAAGCCTGTAACTTATCAATCACCACTTGGCCGCACCAAGTCCTACCCATGGACAGCACCTTCTCTGTTACGGAACCCTCCCTCTGTGATCTTCAGTGTCTGGTAAAGGGAGGATGTGGGCAGATTTGGCTCAATTGGGAAAGGTAAAATAATTATTTTTTAATTTTTGAGGCTTGTATATCACATAATAACTGGATTTAGCATTTTCTAAGTGTACCATACAAAAGTTTTTCTTTGCTTTTTATTTATTATGATACCGACAAA
>NC_092871.1:11182360-11213401 GCF_032062135.1 Pyxicephalus adspersus
GCCATGCAAACATTTTCAATGCTTTTGAACTGTATGATCAGTTTATGCAATAAAATAGGAATTAGGAATAGGAATTAAATTAAGAAAAGTTAAAAATTTCTCTGACCCAATTTTATGGGGGTCCGATGGGGCTGCAGGTATTTTGTTGCATCTGTATATAGCAAAATGCAATTGTGAACTGACAGCATTTTTTGTAGGAGCTTCTTAGCTGATCAGATGTGGCTCTTTCACCATCTTGCTGTCCAAAAAGGTGGTACCTCCTGATCTTCACCAGGGATCTTTAGAAGGTAAAGTTCTAGGGTCAATGTTCTGTTCTTTTCCTCTTCCTCCTTATAATGATAGGCCACCTTGATTTGTGGTTTTAGGATGGCATAACTCCCATGCCTGCATTCATTCACTTCTGGAACACGCAAGATAAGCCGGGATGGCCAGGTTCTTTTACAGTTCCTCAGCACAATCAGACAGGTAAGGCAAATTATTGAAAAGGAACATCACCTACCCCTTTAGACTTGCCTAATCAGGACTTTAGTCCTTAGGACTAAAGTGGAACTTTAATAAAGTTTTAGGTCCCATTTATATTGGTAAGTAGGAACTTAAGACCTGAAGGCCCACCAGAAAAAGTTGGAAGGATGGCCCAATATACTATAGCATATAAATATTTGTAGGGTAGCAAAGTATAGGGGCGCACCAGAATGTCAAGCAACTGCCATGTTTTATCAAGTCATTCGGTACACAAGCCTGACCTTGTATGTTTGCTAGTATGTTTGCTCTAGCCTGACATGTACATTGCTCTATTTTGTGTCCATTTGTCCTCATCATGGGTGATAGGCAAATAGGGGCAACATTTCTCCTTGCACGGGGTACCTTTGGTGGCTTTGTCTGCAATAATTCTATCATCACACCTCTTTGTCTTTTTACTATCACAAGTTAGAAAATGTCAGTTGCAATCTAAAGTTTTGGTATGAGCAACAAAATAATTTCCTCCTCCTTTTTATATGTAACCCCCAATAAGATATCAGGGAAAGATAAGAGTGAAAAGGGAACTGAAAGCGAGACAACAGGCAGTTCTTCCCCAACCCTTCATATGTCGAGAAAGTATGGATTTCTGATAAAGCCCGCCACATCAAACAGGTGTCAGTGCAGGAGGGAAAGTTGTCTCTTCAAAGCAAGCTAGAGGAGATCCTACCTGATAAGTGACCACACACAGCACGCAACATGTTAGAGGAAACCAAGATATCATCAGACAGAGGAAATCGACATGTTAGTGGGGAGGAGGGTAGGGGGAACTTTTTATTTTATTTCATATGTAATGTAGATAAACTGAGCATCAGGTAAAGCAGGGAAAGTATGACACAGATGGGGACTTTTGTCAAAGTGAAAATTATCACTTTATGTTTTTTTCGGGGAAAAACATAAATTGTAAAAATAAGGTTACTAATAGAAATGAACAAAGTATGATTTCTGTTGTTTAAATTTAGCAGAAATCAGTTAATTTACCAAAAAGATAAAAGATGTCAAATGTTCATGAATAACAAGCTACATTGCTTGTTTAATACTAAAGGACCTTTCTATTACAACAAATGCCCTGTATTAAAGGAGAACTATACTTACAAATTAATTCTAAATTTTTTTACTCTTGCTGTATTTTTTGTTTTTCTTTCTGTTTTATTTTTAGATGTTAGATGTGCAGGATCCTTGGCTTTACTCCATTACACATCTTCCTTTGTGTTGACTGATGACTATAACCATTCAATCCAATTTCTGTAAAGTTGTCATAGACTCATCCCGGGGGTTGCATCAGTCTGGGCTCATAGTACAAAAATCAAGACAGCCATTCTGATGTCATTGCGTTAGCAAAGCGTTGCAGGCAGATGGGAATAATCAGATTTTTTTAAATGTTGCATTTGGTCTTTAATGAAATTAGAAAACAAATTTGTAACACAGTAAATTTCCATCAAAAGAAAGCACAAATGTAACATTTTAGTCCACATGTTAGTGACCAATAAGAATAAGAAAAGGCACCAATGATTGGGGGAGATGGGGAAAAAGAGTGGAGAGAGAGGAAAGTAACAAAAACATACCAGTCTGGAACAATATTGAATCTATATACAGAGCTCAAACATTGCACAAAGCATGGTTCAGCCATGGGTACCAATGTTTCTGGAATAAACTATTTGAACTATTCATAAAGCATAGAATTTTTTTATAGGAATAACACATGTTCAAAGCAAAACTAAACCAGCCTGACTCACCTATCCCTATTCCATTGTAGGGTGCCACCATCTTCCTTCCTACAATCTTTGGCCATCTAGATTGGCCATGCCAGTATGATGTAACTCCTGCAAAGGAACGCGGGAGTTCATTAATGAACACGAATGGGATTCCCTGGAACCACCACTGAGCTGCACCTCTATTAGCATTTTTGACAGTTTACTGGCACGATCAGATACGTAAGACAATAACCGCCTGCCTGATCCTGTATTTTGCAAAGTGGGACTTTAGTTCCACTTTAAATTAGTCACCAATTCACTATGGTGGGTGATTGCTCCTCCATAATTTAGTTATGTGCAGTTTAGGTAAAAAACATTATGTGAATTACTAGTTCTGACTTTGCAAAGAAATTGACCTATATACAAATGAAGAATTGAGGTTAAGCAGAATTGACATGGAGGCCAACGATGAGGCCAATGAGTCCAACGATCAACTGAAAAATTGTATTCCAAAAAGAAAAAAATGATTTGCAATGCCCTAGTCAGTGGAGAAGAGATCCTATGGAGCCACAATCTCTCTGCAATCTGATGGTTAGCTAGGGAAAATTGATTTTTGTTTTTAATGTGAAGAATTTTTTTTTTGTTAATGGTGATCAACTGCAGGAAGAAAATAGACAATTTAAGTTAGAAAAACCATCGTTTTTGTGGTATATTGCACAATTATATTATTTCCCATCACTGAAGTACAAATGAAAGACAATGGTAATTTTATATAATAATGGATTACAGTTAAATATATTTAGCACAACTGAAAATAAGCTTTACCGAGACATTTCAACTAAGGCGTATATTATGTAAGCAGTCCTGAATGCCACATATTCTTGAAACATTTGCTCAGAATGACATTGGGGTGAAATATGTTAAGAACATTTATTCTAAAAGACAATAGCCTAAAGAACATTCCCTTAGAAGAAAAAAAACTCAAAGTTCTTTCTTTCATTTTTCCACATAAGTTTAAGGAAAGAGCAAACGTCAAACAAGCAGTTCAACTTGAACTCACAGCGGGATGTTACTTGAACTTCTGCACAGGAGGGGACTGCATGCTCGGCTTTTTCTTGCTTAATGAGTTAGCAGACCGAAGGTGGTGTACAAGGCTGGGTAATTCTAGGAGAAGGGGAAAGGAAGCACATTTGCTGGATGTTCAATTTTCTTTTCTTATTAAATGCCTAAATGACATATAACTCTTAATGGAAATACATATGCACAGTCCTGCTGCCATTATGGAAATAACACCGGCTCCACTTTCCAACAGAGGCCATTCCACCAGCCCCTTGGACCTTGCTCAATCCCAACAGATGGAAAAATACTCACAAAAAAAAGGGCCATCATCTGCATTCCATATTCAGTATCGTGGGTGATACAGAGGAGTATGACAGCTCTCTAAAGCATTTCCTTATTTCAGTACTTATAATAACCTATAGTTATTAGGCTAATACTACCTCCATGGAAAGCTGGTGTTGGAAGATATATGAAAAATGAAAATTCTAATTATTCTAAATTAGAAAAGAATTAAAGTCATACCAGTGACTGAAGGAATGGCTTTTCATTCTCTTTCCCCTCTGTATATACCAGCTGTGAGCAAAGGTTGGCTGAGATGTGCATTAGACCAACTGAATACGTCATTGGTTGTGAATATATGGATATATCCATATTGTATAGGACTGCAGGGATTGGTACCGGATGGGAGATATATTTCTCCAGGGTATAAAGCATGGGTGCAAACCAGGTTGTGCACTGGGGAAAGAGTCCAGGATAGTGGAGGCAACTTTGCTAGGGTTGCTGTACTTAGTAGGTTTCAGGGCCCTGGATTCTGGAATGGGAAGGAAGGTACTGGGTGGGCCTTCCTATTCCAACCCAGGTACACTCTTTGTGTATGTAAGCTGCCTTTATGTATTTGTTTGATTTGTTTGCTGCAAGAAAGCTATATTGTTTTAAACAAATTAAAGGGAATGCAAGAGCTATTCCTCTAATATCACAATATGCTACCAAGAAGTTTTTTTTTTTTGTATTACTAAGAGTTTTAGTAATGAATGTATGTTTTTTTTTCTATAGACAAAAAAATGGTGAAATGCTCTGTTTCCAATTACTCGATTTCTTTTCTCA
The DNA here is from genome assembly GCF_032062135.1 of Pyxicephalus adspersus. Taxonomy (NCBI): domain Eukaryota; kingdom Metazoa; phylum Chordata; class Amphibia; order Anura; family Pyxicephalidae; genus Pyxicephalus; species Pyxicephalus adspersus. Next base: position 11,186,734 of record NC_092871.1, read on the forward strand.
TTTCTATTACAATGATGAAGCTGAAGTGGACAATCTGTGAAACGCGTTGAGTTTTGAAGCATTTGCTCTAGGAACAAAAAATCGTATCTGTTCTTGCCTAATGGATAAAAATCAATGTACATGTTTTTATTAATGAAACATTGTTATTAGGAAAGTGTACAATATGTAGTGTCCATGCCAACAATCAACTGAAAAATTGTATTCCAAAAGGAACAAAGTAATTTGCAATGCCCAAAGTCAGTGAAGAGATCCAATGGAGCCACAATCTGTATTGTCAATGCCAATAAAGTCCCCTAAACTTTTTATTTTGAAATATATTTTACAAAGTTCGCCCAAACATTTACCCAAAGATCCTATCGGACTTTCAACATTCAATTATAAAAGTTCACCCATCAGCTGCCTTAATAATATATATAGTAAAAGGTCGGCACTAACTGATGGGTACAATAATTACAGAAAAAATTGCTTCACAAATTAAAGGCCTATTAACGGTAAAATCTCAAATCTCGTTTACTTTAAAACTGTAGAAAAGCATTACATTTATCTACAATTTTTTTTAACTGGCTCCATTTCATCGTGTCAAAGCAAAAGCCCAATATGGGCTGCTTATATAAAGTGCATCTGTTATACTAAATGACCTACTTTGCCATTTCATCTCCCTCGGCTTTTTCGTGGTGTAATTCTCCTGGGAAGCACATGAAAAAGACTAATAGAACAGCAGTATGCAAATATAAAATACAGATTCAATTATCTAATGACCACTGAGTCAGTACCCATACATCAAGAATGACTCAGAACCTGCTTAAAAGAAGTTCAGTCTAATCAGAAGAATGCAGGATACAGTTCTTAGTTGCTGGATCACTAAATATAGATGATTAAAAGGAAGCTATCATTTGGTTTCAGTAATTCTTCATACGTTTACCCGAAAAGTAAGTTTTTACATAACTTTCATATTTTTGCATGCTTGCTTTTTTTCTATTTTAATGACTAAAATCTCTTCTACAGACAAATGTTGACTTCCCACTACCAATTCACTAACTAAAAACACAAAAAAACCCATAACACACCTTTATACCCACCTACATAGGTAATAAAGACTGGTTAATCAGCTCCAGAGACTGGGCTTACCATCACAAAGTCTTGTGGAACCTGAGTGGGGCCAAATAGACAGTTAATGGGAAAAGTCTATGTCACCCATTATTAGGCACCTGCAGAAGGACCCACTCTGCAATTTAGGAGGCAAGGGATTCAGGACTCGATTGTCTAATCTAAACACAGATTAAAGTATGTGGGGCTTTTAAAAAGTTTTCTAATATATATATATATATATATATATATGCAAATTGTTTTTGCATTTTTGGACAGAGTAAGGTAAGCTTACTTATTAATTTTGTTTCTCTCTTTGTTAATTCACCTTATGAATGCTGTCCTGTCATCTGGACACAAGTAAGAAAACAAAAAAGAATTTCAAGTTTAAATCAATGGAATCAGGACAAAAACAGGAAAACTGTTTTTGGGACTGCATAATTCTACATAATGAACACAATAAACATTTACCAATACAATTCTAAAGAACATTTATTCATAACAATTAAAATCCACAGGATTCACATCATATTTGTGTTTCATAAAATGTATTAATCTCCAAGCGGTCTCCTATTTATATTGCTGTTCCACACGCTTCGCGGAACAATGTTCGCTTCCTTAGGAACACAGAGACAAGTACACACTTCTTCAGTCTGTTTGTGTAGATTAACGGAGAAGTTCTCACATAGTGTGGTATGGAAGACGGGCTATCCTGGCATCAACAAGGCCTCTTTAACAGTTATACAAAGAACTTAATCTAAACACAAGTATTCTATGGTTCAATGTTGCTCCTGAAATCTTGACCATATGTCCTTTCCACAATTTTTAATTCATAGCCTTGCTAGTAGTCTAATAATTAAAACTCTTTTGCCCTTCCAGCTACTACTTGAGCGTCAGTTACCATAGGGAATGCAATATGAGGTAGTATTGAGTCAATGAAACACAACTAGATTTTGTTGTTTGAGTTAACGGAACACAACTAGAGGTTAAATCTTTCATGGTGATCCTGTACCAACTCCATCCAAAAATATAAATATATATATATATTAGGCTGATTACTTTGAAATGCACAGTAAAAAAGTAGAAGTATAAAAAAGGGAAAATAAAATGGAATGACTGTGGTCTTTGTACAACTTTACCATAGTAGATAAAGCATGGTCTATGACACACCAAATGGAAATTAATAGGTTGCAAAATGACCAGAATCTTACAGTAAACTAATTTTGGAGTGTGTAGGAGGGATAGAGCCTACAAATTTGATGAGCAAAAATGAGGCTCCCAACTGCTTGTTATTTACAGGGACAGGCCCTCTTTGTTAGACAAATGTTCCTGTCTGATCTGAACAATCTAACAAATATGCTAGCACACTATTGTTGTGGAAAATATCTTTATATTAAATAATGACAAAGAAGCGAATGGGTTTGTGGCAAAGAAGTGACTCTTGGCTTTTCCATTTCTGAACAAATGGGAAATTTTGTGGATCATACGTCTAATATGATATATCATACCAGTGCTTCTCAACCTTTTTTAACATGGGGGACCTTTTAAAATAACTTTCAGGTCGTCATGGAACCCTTTCTATAGTCACTATATCCACAGCTCACTGTATTTTAGTGTGGTGGTCAGTGGGAAGAATGCCCCCTACATTGCTGGCCATTGGTGAGAATTCCACCCTTACAGAGAGCCAAAAAGATCATTGGTGTCAGTTAAACTGAAAACCACAAATTGCTCATTATTCAAAGAAACCCCTATCACCCTCTAGAAGAACCCTAGCGTTACATTAAACCTTGTTAATAAACTCTGAATTTTTTATATATACTCCTTGGCCACTTTGCTAGGTACACCTGTTCTTTCCTGATCAGCCAATCACATGGCAGAAAATCAATGCATTTAGGCATGTAGGCAAGGGGCAGCACGGTGGCTTTTCCAGTGCTGGGTCCCAGGTTCAAATCTCAGCCAGGGCACTATCTGCATGGAGTTTGCAGGTTCTCCGCATGTTTGTGTGGGTTTCCTCCTGGTACCCTAGTTTCCTCCCTCATTCCAAAAACATGCAGTTAAGGTAATTGAGTTCCCCCCAAAATTGCCCTGTATTATAGACATATGATTATGATGAGGGACAGCTAGTGACATGACTATGGACTTTGTACAGTGCTGTGTAATATGTCAGCGCTATATAAATATTGTGTAATATTAATAATGTAGACATTGCGAAGAAAAGTTGCCGAAGGTCAAACCAAGTGTGCCTTGTTCTCATTACAACCAAGGTTTGCAGGAAAGCATCTCTGAATGCACAACATGTTGAGCTCTACAACAGATGGGTTACAGCAACATGGGACCACACAGGGTGCCACTCATATTAGCTAAAAGCATTGGCTGGTCTGATGATTGATTGATTTCTGCTGTAATATTAGAATGGTAGGGTCAGAATTTGGCATCAACAACATCAACAAGCTTTGTATTAACAGTTCAGACTGGTGGTTGTGTAATAGTGTGGGGAATACTTTCTTGGCACACCTTGGGTCCCTTAGTACCAGCTGAGCATGTTTTATATGCCACAGCCCACTAGTATTGTTGCTGACCACATCCGTCCCTTTACAACCACAGTATACCCATCATCTAATGGGGACTTCCAGTATGATAACGTGTGTTCACCATACTTAAATGGTCTCCACAGTCACCAGATCTCAATCCATAGTGCACCTTTGAGATTTGGTGGAATGGGAGATGTGCAGCTGACAAACCTTGAGCAAATGCGTGATGCCATGTCACTGTGAACCAATATCCCTGAGGATTCTTTGCAGCACTTTGTTGAATCTAAGCCAGTAAGGCATATGGCAGTTCTGAAGGCATAAGGGGATCCAACCTGGTGTGGTCACTCCGAATCCTCCTCCAAGGATTTTATTGTTGGCAGTACCAGGTTGGTGCTTTGGAACACATTAGTGCAGATAACTATGGTGTGAGATTTGAAGAGAAGGACAGGACCAGAAATAGGTTACAATTCATAATAGGCAGTGTACAAGCATAGTCAGGAACAAGCATCTGGTAAGACAGCAATACAGAAGATTCGGGGTTACATAATCATGCACAGGGATGGATTTAGAGGGGCCCCACCTTCTCCAAGACCCCAACTAACAGAATGGCGTGCAGGAAACCGTGACCCTGTACATTGGGGCCCCTACTTCATATTTACCCAAGGCCCTGTTTTGCCAAAAACCATTCCTAAGCACACAGATGCACAAGGTTATAGGAACATAACATCATGGGAGCACATTGTCCTAGGATCATAGGTGCACAGGATTACAAGCATGCACAATGGTTACAGATACACATGATCGCAAAGTCAAAGTAGCACATGGGGTCAAAGATGCCAATGAGCCATAGGGTCACAGGTGCACAGAAGCATATGGGGTCACTTTTATATAAGGGTCACTGGATCAGAGGATAGCAAGGCACAAAGAACAAGGAATCCATGGTTCTTCTGAGCATCAGGACCTCTAGATAATGCAACAAGCTTCTTATGTCTTGATGGGCCAACCAGCTTGGTGGTGGGGAGATGAAACCACTGTAATCCTTGACTTTAGCAGGAAAAGTGGTGTCATCATCCTGACTGTGCCTGGAATAAGTATGAATAAGAGAAGTGGCTGGACAAAAATAAAAATACTTTGGAACAAAAGACAATTCCTCTGTGTATTCCAACTGTGCAGCTATATTCCTACAGATAGTCAAAATATGTCACCGAGTTTCTCCTTCTTTCAACCAAATCTCATTTTTATATTTCTGCTTTTTTAAATGAAATATTGTTCTCACAAAAAAAACTGCACATGATGATTAGTGAGCATTGTCATGTCTGTAGAAAGCCTGCTGGAATTTCTGGATTATAGATGACAACTTTTAAGAACAAATGACAAGACCCCATTGTCAGATGACACCAAATGTTGGACCACTGGAATTTAGAACACAGTGACTTCCTAATGTAAAGCAAACCAAAACTCCCCAGAAGTTAAAAATGATAAATAATCTAAAATTATATGAACTCATACCTCGCTTCAGTAATTACACAGCTAACTGTTGGTTTCAAAATGAGTTGCACACTTGTAACTATCAGCCTGACTGAGCTTAATTTTCTTTGGGTGGAGGACGACCTGTGCTTCTCCAGATGTCAGTGAATTACAGATCCCCAGGGTGTCTCCGTTGTTTGGGTTCTTCTCATAATTTGGTGTCGTCCTTATTTGCTCTTCCTAAAGGAGTGTCATGCAACATTGTTGATCATTAACTAAGCAACTGTTATTTCCAAAGATAGTTTTTACAAAATGCATAAATATGAAAATAATCAAAGAGAGTTTTTTTGGCACAAAAAGATATAATCATTTACTTTTGGTGAAAGCAATAGCACAAGAACAATCAGTGTATTATTATAATTCACAAAAGCAAGGCCAGAAACTGGGTCTAAACAGTTTTGCATCTAACTAATACTTGTAGGACCTTATGAATGTCCTTATAGTCCAATAAGGTGCTAGTTTAAAAGGTCATTTGCATACCTTGAGCAGGACTACCCGACACGTTTCGCCTACTATGGGCTTCCTTAGGGGTAGTGGCACCCTTGCGAGGTAGAGTACTAGAAATACATGAGAAGATACGTGTATGTGCTGGTGCTCCCCCCTGATTTTATGGCTCCAGCCTAAGAGACATTGCCAGCACAGTCCTTTCTGAACCTCTCACATCCTGCAGGCACAGGCAACTGCCAAAAAACATAACTACTCTCCTCTCCCCATAAAATCAGGGAGAGATGTATATATTTTATTGTGCCAAAAAACCCTCTCTTTGCTTTTTTCACATTCATACCCATTATGGAGTTTGGCAATTCATTTGATGTATATATTTATTGAACACCGTCTGTTTCCACTTTGCACAATATTCTACAAAATGCATAAAATCTAGCCAGTTAGTGGTATGTAAAATTGAACCCCTCCCTTCCCTGAGAATGCAAAAATAGTGGTATCAAAAATCTAGCTGTCCCAATTAGAACAAAGTGACAATGTGTGCATATAGGCCTCTCCTTTCATCTATACTTGATACTGAACCACAGTTCTTCACCACCTCCCCACCAGTCTCAGCTGGGATCGGAGCCTAAAAGGGTCAATGACATCATTGGCCCCATTATGTGAAGGTTTTCAGACTTGGTGATTGGCCGCTCAGGCCTGAGAACTGTAACATGTGGGAGTTATGTTCTTTCTTAGGCTTACACCGGCTCGGTTAGCAAGAGCTCCAATTCTGCAAGGAAGTTGTGAGGGAACATATCTAGATAAGTGTAAAGCTGCGTACACACGTCAGATTTTTATCTCCCGATAATCGGCATCGGCCAGATATCGGGCGAAAATCTGGCGTGTGTACAGTCGGCGTTGTCCATCGTCTGAACGACCGTCCTGGCGGATCCACGGACGATGAACGACGACAGATCCTAATGAAAGGGAAGGGGAGAGCGCGCAGCAGGGTGCCGCTCCATCGTTCTCCCCCTCCCCTCTCCATAGAGCAGAACGGTGCTGTATGTACAGCATCGTTCATGCATCGTGTAGTCCTTTGTCGTTGGAAAGGATCGTGAAAGATCCTTTCCAACGACAAAAATTGCACGTGTGTACGCAGCTTAACTGCTTGTAGGTTATCTGAGTCAGTCTACCTTCAATGGGCACTGTCACTATAAACACACCATCCATCCAACACTCCATCTTTTCCCAAAATGTGTAGCTCAAGCAGTGCTGGTATAAATATGCAAATTTAGACTTTTTAAAAGTCATCTCCATCTCTAACCACTCCCCCTTAGCCACTGACATGTGCAAAGAGTGACTTACATGAAAGAAAGAAGTGACAGAGACAGGTGGCAAGGGTTGGCAGCAGACCTTCACTTTCTTTATGCCGTGGGAAAGACAAAATGACAGTACCCATTGTGGTAATCCCCGAATCTATGAGGATAGACTCGTGGTAAGTTTTTTTTTCTAATTATGCACTGGTGAGTTTTTTTTTGTACAAATTTAGCAGAGGTTTCTGTAAACACCAGCAAGGGAAGGAGTTGCTTTAAAACCAACTGAACTTTCATTTTAAATCAGCTAAATATATTTCAGGTGCATCAAATCAAAAGACATGAAAAGTGGTAGATTGTTTTCTGAAAGCAGTCTTGGCATGAGTAGAAAAGACTTTTTCTAGAAAATACTAGTAGATAAGAACCTTTTCTTTCTGTGTGGAAGCAGTGGCTTCTTTTCAGTGGACCTGCATGCAGCTCAAACTTACCTATCAGCAGGGAATGTCAGCCTTACTAAATGCAGAGCTAAAAGACCCAGAGCTATAGAACTGCAGAGCCATTGAACTTAGCTATAGTAAACATCCATAGGACTCAACGATAGGACTCAACGATAGGACTCAGCCAAAGGACTCAGCTTTAGGACTCTAATATAAGACTCAGCTATAGGATTCAGCCATAGGACTCAGCCAAAAGGACTCAGCTATAGGATTCAACTATAGGATTAAGCTATAGGATTCAGAAATACGTCTCAGCCATAGGTCTCAGCCATAGGACTCAGCTATAGGATTCAGCCATAGGACCCAACCATAGGACTCAACTATATGTCTTAGCCATATGTTTCAGCCATAGGACTCAGCTAAAGGGCCCAGCTATAGGATTCAGCTAAGGGACTCAGCCATATGACCTAGCTATAGGATTTAGCCATAGAACTCAGCAAAATCTGAGCTATATGTCTCAGTCATAAATCTCAGCCATAAGTCTTAGCGATTTGACTCAGCCATAGGACTCAGCTATAGGACTCAGCAATACGTCTCAGCCATAGGTCTCAGCCAGGGGACTCACCCATGGGACGCAGCTAACTCAGCTAAAGGACCCAGCTATATGTCTCAGCCATAAGTCTTAGCCATTTGACTCAGCCAAAGGACTCAACCATAGGACTCAGGTATAGGATTCAGCTATAGGACTCAGCAATACATCTCAGTCATAGGTCTCAGCCATGGGACTCAGCTATAGGATTCAGCTATAGGACTCAGGTTTAGGACTATGATATAAGACTCAGCTAAAGGATTCAGCCATAGGACTCAGCTTTAGGACTCTGATATAAGACTCTGCTATAGAATTCAGCTTAAGGACTCAGCCGTAGGACGCAGCTATAGGACTCAGCTAACTCAGCTAAAAGACCCAGCTATATGTCTTAGCCATAAGTCGTAGCCATTTGACACAGCCAAAGGACTCAGCCATAGGTCTCAGCCATGGGACTCAGCTATAGGTATCAGCTATAGGACTCTGCTATAGGATTCAGCCATAGGACTCAGCTATAGGTCTCAGCTATAGGACTCAGCTAGAGGATTCAGCTAAAGGTCTCAGCTATAGGACTCAGCTATAGGAGTCAGCCATAGGTCTCAGCTATAGCACTCAGCTATAGGATTCAGCGAAAGGTCTCAGCTATAGGACTCAGCTATAGGAGTCAGCCATAGGACTCAGCTATAGGACTCAGCTATAGGATTCAGCTATATGTCTTAGCCATATCTTTCAGCCATATGTCTAAACTATAGAACTCAGCTATTGTACTCTTGGAAACAGCTATAGAACTGTTGCAAATGGAATGTGAAAATGTGAGCGTAACAAGCATTACTGGAGCTACAAAACTCACAGTACTTTTTTCTGCCCCTAGATGTTTCAGTTTGCAACCCCCCACCATCATTCAACCCCTCTTCTGCTGAGCCCTGGTCATCCAGGACCCAACCTAGGCTATGGCTGAATAAAAACATAATAATCAGCACAGCTCTAAGCTCATCTCCCTGTCACTCTGCTCCTATCAACATGTTTCTTGTCGGCACATGAACTGATTGGCTCCTTGTACGGCATCTTCCTCTCAGACTCCAGCCCTGCTACCAGGTTACATTCCGGTACTTACACTTCTTGCACTTATAAAATAAATTTAGAGCAATAATGATCATAGAGCTGCATTCATTAGAGAAATTTATACCAATCCGGGGTTCAGCTTTAAGACATGATTATGTCTGTAGTTCATTCTAACCCCTGGAACCTAGATACATGGAATAAATAGGAAAAAAATGCTAAAATAAAAATAAACCTAAAACCATCACCTTCATCGTTTGAGTATTATTGTCCTTAAACCTGATTGTGGTGAAGTTTGCCTTTGTGGTGTAAAACAATTCCTTCCGATCACTGAAGGAGGATCAGTGGAAGAAATGACAAAGCATATTGAACAAAATGTACGAAAAAATACTATCTTTGGAAAACAGCCTAAAATGGTTTAAGGGAAAGTAACAGAAACTGAAAAAGAGAAGGCTGACTGTAGCTGAAACAGAAACTCTGATGAATCTTTAGTGAAAGTTCTATAGATTGTTTCATGTGGTTTTATGTCTGAGGCCCTGAAAATCTCCGGCGCCCTTGCAGTTCTCCGCCGTGGTATATTCCGCTGCAGTATTTCCCCACTTTATGTGAATGGAGAGGATAGCCTGCTCCCAGCCGGGGTATTGTACAGTTCTGACAGTTTCTGTTACAGAAACAGGAAGTTTGAGCAATACCTAATATTAGTTTATTGCTGCATTAGAAGCAATTCATATTCAGCATTTGATTTCTGCAAACACACTTTTCACATTTTCAAGCTGTAAAGGAGCTGGTTTATGATGGAGAGCCAATATCACAATTGGATTTCAGATATATGCTATGTGTACCACGACCCATTCTTGTAAAAATCCACACATTTCTGAAACAGAGAACTCCATGATTGAAGGAGACATTAGTCCAGCTTTTTGCAGAGATGACACATAGTTGCACGCCAGTGTTTCTCAGGGTTCCTTTAGAGGTTTCTTGGGGTTCCTTAAATAATGAGCGATTTTTGCTTCTCAGGTAAGTTACGACTGACACCAATGATCTTTTTGGCTATCTCTAAGGGTGACATTCTTCCCCATGGCCAGCAATGTAAGAGACATTCTTCTTATCGACTACCACGCTAATATACTGTGAGCTGTAGATATAATAATTATAGAAAGGGAACTCTGATGACCCGGAAATTATTTCAAGGGTTCCCCCATATTAAAAAGATCAATAAAAACTGAACTATTGATCATTCCATGAACACGTCCATCATCCTACCAATTTAACTCCTAAAGAACTGGCCAGCTAATAACTATACAGAAACCTGTAGTACTCCTGATGCAGTTTTATGGAAAAATCTCAACAGAATACGGCAAAAATAAATAAAAAGAAATCTACAGAAAACAAGAAATAAACTTTGCAAAAACAGCAAAACAAATCAGCAAAGAAACACTTCAGTACATATTGTATATAAATAGAAGACAAATGTAAAACAAAACAAAAAATCATAGAGTTTACAGTTTATACTTCAATTTGTTTAAGTTTTCAAATTGAAAAAAACTAAATAATAAATAGGAAAGCATAAACAAGGATTACATGTTAGAATTTAAAGAATGCATGTCATATATGTGTAACCAAAGAAGAATATAATACACTGATAACTAAATGAGATGTTACCAGCATCATATCACTGATCCACCACTGGGCCTGGCTTTTAATATTTGATGTTATGAGAGATTGGCGATTTTATTTAGATGTTTATTATTTTTAGTGCTATATTGAAGCTTGTGAATGGATCTTTTTTTTTAAATTTTTGTTGGTTTTAAATAAATTGACTATGCTTGATGGTATTTGGGTGGTATTTTTTTTTTTTTTTTTTTTTTTTTTTACCACGACTGCACATACACATAAAGTGAAATTTAGTTGGTTATTATTGACAAAGATCACAATAGAGAGCAAATAATGGGTTCACTAACATAGAAGCATCCAGAGTATTACAATTGGAATCTGTTTGGAATCAAACAGGTCCTAAGGAAGTCATATAGATAATCGTTCCTAGAATATCCACAGATTCCCCAAATATTAACCCAACATATGACCCTGAAATTGTGATCATCCTGACTTCCTCATGGCACAAAGGGAATTTCGGGAAAAATTAGGGGAGGGCAAAATTTCTCTGGGGGGCCCAAGACGTGCCCAGGCCAGACCAAGACAAAAAGAAAGTTTTAACAAAGAACAGACGCCCCAGGAAGGCAGTGGAGCCTGGAAGGCAAAGGGGCCACCTTTAATCCACCCCAACCAAGCTGAACCAATAAACATAATCAAATAGGCCTTCCGGTCTACTCACACTGTGGTCATTGGTTTGTTGTTAGGTTCTGATTGGTCCACTCTGATGTTCAGATTCCCGAGAATATAAAGAAAACGCAGGAAAAAGAAAAAGCAGGGCAGAAACCACATTGGACTTTACTTTACTTTGGTTTTATGATGCATGGTTAATTCTGATAGTCTGAGTCTAGATAGTTTTGCACCAAAGGTATTTTTTCTTATCAATCTTTTACACAGTTGGGAAAAAACATTCTGTAAATAAATAAAAAAAAGAGTGTTATCTTTTATGCTAAGAATAAAGCTTCTCTTTTTAAGGCTAATACGCTTTGCAGAGAGCTGTGATTGGTTGGATCAGAATGATAAATACTCTGGCCATCGGCCATGAAATATATATGGTGCTCTGTGTATACAGAGGTGACGCGCACTGCGCTGTGGGTTAGTGCTACACACTCCCTCCGAGGGGAAATACTGATTCTAATCACTTTCACTGCACTAAAACCTTTCCCTTTTGTTCTTTTATCATTTATTGTACTGTGCAGTTTTATGATTCACAGGGAGGAGGAAAGTGACAGGATGGAACAGTTTTATTTTCCAAAAATTAACAAATATTCTACATCAAATATGTAATGTCACATGAAGTTAACTAGCAGGATTGAATACCAGCCCCCACTTGTGGATTAGGAGTGGGGGCATTTTATTGGGTAAATTCCCCATAAGTTCTACCGATAATTTAGAGGCTCCATTGGTACAATACCCCTACCCTTTCCCTGTCCCCCATGTTATAATCAGGTGTCACTCTTATATCAATGTAATCTCTAATAAATAAACACTATACATATATTGTACTAAATAAATTGTACAAATAATTTAGAAATAATAAAGCACATTTTCAACATTTTGCCTATAATTGTTAGAGAAGTTTGGGGGGCACGTGGGGACATGTCTGTAGTGAAATTAAAGTGTGATTTTTCTATAAATACAAGTTAAAGTTTATATAAAACTGAACTCTGATTAAAATAACTTTCCCCTTTCACTGGAGGGTAATTAACCCATTCTATCTAGGGGATGATGTTTTTGGAGACCTTGCTCCTTACTAGGTGAGCGAGAATGCCTCTGCCTTTCGGCGAACCAATTTCACGAAACCATCGGAAGTTCGAGGAAATTATAACGGGGGGATTGCCTGGGAAACCTCCTGTTTTCAATCCCCGGGGCACTAGAGGTTAATTAATCTCTAGTGCCCCGGATTGCACACTGTTGTGAAAATCAGAGACTTTTTATTTATTTATTTAAAATTCGACCTCGATTGGTGAATTTTCACCGGCCGTTCTCGCTTAAAATTTCAGAACGGCCGAATTCACAGCAAGATCGAGTTTTAAAAACTCGCTCGCTCATCCCTACTTCCTATTCCTGCAGCTGCTCGGCTCTCTTCCACTGAACAATGCTCTGAATTATGGAGCCGATCTAATGGACTTCACTAAATGAGATGACAATATTGGTTAAACCAGGGGTACAGTGAGGCTCTTACCAAATCAGAGGAGAGTGCTATATTCAAAGACTATGAATATCGGGTTGTTACCAAAATTTGGATGGAAGAAAGAAGAGGGTGGGGTTAGGGGACTGGTGGGAAAATATTCCAGATAAAAATTAAAAATAAAAAAAAAACATTATTTATAAGCTGAAATTGGGGGTGAGGAATGGAGATCAGGGATCAGTTGGCACATGTCCCAAGTGTAAACATTACCACAGCTGGCTACATTATAGTGAGAATACTATGTTCAAGGGCTTGGCAATTAATTCAAAGAGGTTTAGTCATAAAACAGTGAATCTGATATTCACTGAAATATTCCCTGGTGGAGGATCAAATATTGCAACAAATGGACCTGAAAGAATATCTATCACAGATTCTTTTAGTAAATGCCATTTCACTGATTTATAAATTGACCCCAAAAAGTCAGTAGGTGCTTTTAAAACTTGTGTTTTCCTGTCTGTACTTTAACTATAATACCCTATTTTTTCACTTGGGATATGTTCCCTTAAGGTTCCTAACAATTTTAATCACACTATGCTGTTACCAGAATGTATCATATTTTAAAAAAATATGTCTTAATGTTAATTTCTCTCTTCCTTAAACATTTTAGGACATATGCTGCACCTTCCATTTGTATACAACTTACTGATTGCCCATATTCCTGCCCGTTATCACCTTAGAATGTAGACCTTTCCTGATATATAGAGTTCTGCACCACCTGTATATCCGCAATTGTTTGTAGAACCGGTAAGAATATTTGCAGGGTGAGTTGTTAAATTGTGTTTTTTCTTTATTTTCTCTCTTTGTTTGTGTAGTTGCTTTTTGCATTTTTTGCATTTTTTTTATTATTATTGTACAGCATAACAAAACATGTTACTGATATATAAACAATAATGATATTTTCTAAACAGAATAAACCAATGTACACACCCCAGATGATTCTCATCCGATTATCATTTCATGGCTGATATTGGATGAGAATCTGACGTGTGTACAGCGCTCATCTGATGCCGTTCATGGATCCAACCTGGCGGATCCATGAACGGCAAAAGATGGTAATACTAGTGAAAGGGAGAGAACGAAGCGGGGTGCCACCCCGGTGTTTTCCCCTTGCCATAGAGCAGAACAATGCACAGCGCTCGTTGATGCATTTTTCAATCTTTTGTTGTTGGAAAGATTTGTGTAGGATCCTTTCCAATTACAAAAATCTAACGTGTGCACACATCCTTAGGCTACGTACTCACGTGAAATGATTCTTGTCCGATAATTGACACAGAGATCGTAGTCCATCGTCCGAACAACCGTACTGGCAGATTAAGGGACAATAGAGGATGAAGGATCGTAATGGAAGTTAAGGGGGAGAGAGCACAGTGAGGTGCTGCTGCATCGTTCTCCCCTCCCCTCTCCATAGAGCAGAATGGCGCTGTATGTACTCCTTCTAACATCGTGCTGTCATTTGTCGTTGGAAAGAATCGTGAAAGATTCTTTCCAACGACAATTATTGCACGTATGTACCCAGCCTTAGGATTTTCTTTCACCTGTTCTCTAGTCATTTCTATGTAAACATAAGACCAAGCTTTCGGCATGTTTTCATGTCTGAACCCCTAGAAAAGTGGAGTGGAGTGCTTTCATTTGTTTTTGGGCTATCCTTGTGCTACAGCAATGGGTCTGATTTATTAATTATTATAAGTCAACCTGGGTTATCCAGCAAACCTGGAATACATTTCCTAAATGTGTTAACAAATGTTTTCAATCATGGACCAGATCCACTCCAGGTTTTCTAGATTGCCAGATTTACTGATGAAAGTTGATCGAGCCTTGAGCTTTAATAAATCAGGCCCAATGTGTTTGTCTGCCAACAATTTATGAAATACTATGCTTAATAATTTATTATTAAGCATAGTATCAGTAGCAAAGTAGCAGAAAGACCTTGGTGCAAGTCTAATGGCTTGTCACCTGTTAGAAAAATATTTATTTCACTATATACTATACTATATTTTCACTATATTTTTAAAAATTGCTGCTTCGGCCCTGTATATATGAAGCCTTCTCATTGCCAAGCCCTCTTCAGAGGGATTTTATTACCTTTCCAACAGTAGTCAGTGCCTTGCTTGGTACATAATATTTATGCACTAAATTACATATAACAGTTATATGTTACATATAGGTTACATATAACTGCAATTCCCAAGCAAAATGTGTCTTTTACATAACAGCACTGCAGGGTTTTTCCTTTTACATGATTTTAGAAAATATGTTGATATTATTTAGCTATGTTATGAGATACATAAATATTTACTTTATAACTAAGTATAGCAATATATTTGTATTATCTTCTGCATTGTCAGATTATAGCTCACTGGGGACATCTTGTGGCCATGTGTTAGACTTACATGCTGAGCACACAGTAATTTTGATTTTATTGCAAAACTGAACAAATTTAATGCATAAAACTATGATTATATTCATATGACAGGGATGTTGGCAGGCTATTTTGCAGGGTACTCCTAAAACTGTTCAAAAAAATCATCCATAAGTGTAGTTACTGAGTTTCTTAAAGACAAGAGATAGATGCCTGGATCATAATATATCTAGGGGAAGGACAGTTATCACTACCCAAGGAATTGGGAAAATATAGGACAAGTACATTAAAAATTATTTAAAAGGTATTCAATATGCCATAAATTAATCACACCTTCTGCCCAGTGAAGACAGGAGCTTATGACATGCAATAGAATTCCTATTTGTAGTTTGCACTGGAACAATTGTAGCCCTTCAATTTAGAATTTAAATGTAGTTTAACTTTAACTGTTTCAATGCCTTTGTCATGTGAAGCTATGAATTCCACTTCTTGCACTGATGAGAAATTACAAGCTCAAAACAGTTGCATAAAAGTTACTTTCATATTCTAGCCTGTATGGATGTCATACAGTCCTGGATGCTACATGGATATACAGGACTGATATAATATAACTTACCCTAAAAAAAGAAACATACTTCATATCTTAAAGTGACCTAAGCACAAAAGTATTTTCAGTCTTATAAGAAACATCAAGAGATATTTATTGTTCCCAAGCAGTACCCTGAAAAATTCCACCATTTCTCAGAAATTCCTCCTAAAAATATCAGTGCACGTTCTGTGCTTCCAGTATCATAGTTGTATATCCACTGTATGAATCTAAGGCATTGCTTCCTCTGGCTGCAAGTCTTACTGGAACCAGAATCAGATTTGGCGATGTCAGTACTGGCCTGCTCAATGATCTGCTTGCCGGAGAGGAAGCTGCACCTGGCGTCCTACAGACAAGCATCTCCCTGCTTCTGAGGATCTGCATTATCTGAAACACTGCTGCTTCTGCTTCTTGAATATTCTCTAACTAGTCATTGGGGGTCACCTCTGACTTTAGACAACAAGGATTTGCTGAATGCTCAAAAGTCCCATTAGAATATTTGTAGGCACCTCAAAAGCACTGCACGTGATAAATAGATAATTAACATGCAAGTTCCTTCATTTACATCAAATATAAAAACATAACTACAGATAACCAGCTTATGACAATGACTACGGGCTTTGTACAGCGCTGCATAATATGTCGGTGCTATCTAAATACTGTGTAATAATAATAATAATTATAACCAGGCTAATAAATGCAAAATAACATGTACAAATAATATCCCACTAACAGTACTGCCATATTTATTAGACGGACAATTCCTTACTGCAAAGTTGATCCACACTGCAGCACAGTAGTATACTGGGAAAGTCAACTCAACACGTTTCTCCATCATTTAGCTTCTTCAGGAGTAAGTACAAGTTATAAATTTGTGGCGTTGATAAATTTAACTACGGGTTTTTGGAACTGGACGCCTACTGAAAACCCAGACACATTTGAAAAAGTATTGAAGGTGCAGGGAAAGAAACAGAGACCTGATCAGGGAAACTGATTAATATCATTATTTTTATTAATATTATCATTAATAATAAACAGGATTTATATAGCGTCAACATACGCGGGGGTGCAGAGAAGTTCCTGGCTTTGCCCCCTTCCAGATGAAATAGAAAAATGAGTGTGGGGGCATATGACAGCCTAATATCTTAGTATGTAACTGTGCAAATATCAGGTCTTTGAGATTCTTAAAACTGTTCTTTCTTTTAGTGAGAAGCTGTGATGGCAGAGGCACAAGCAATTTTCTCATTGTTGGATTTACGGGCCGTCATGAAGTTTTTGTTTCTCCAGGGAAAGTCAGCAAAGGACATTCACACCGAGATGTCACAAACACTGGGGGAGAAGTGTCCTTCCTACAGCACTGTCATAACCTGGACATCTCGTTTCAGGTCTGGGCATTTCACCGTTGAAGATGAGCCCCACAGTGGGCGCCCCCAACCTCAAATGACCCGGCAACCTGCAATGCTGTCCATCATGAACTGATTATTGAGGACCAGCGAATGGCAAATAGCGCCACAGCAGGTCCCCGTGGCGGAAGAAGTTCCGAACCCCAAAATCGACCAAAGGGACCAAATCGACCTGCGCACACATCCAACGTTGTGGCTGGCAAATTGAACGCCCTGGGCTTCCAATTGGTCCACATTGGTCCACCATCCCCCATACTCACCTGACCTGGCCCCTTAGGACTATTATCTGTTCCCGAATTTGAAGAAACACCTGAAGGGGCAACGTTTTGAGGACATTTCTGACGTCAAAGATGCTGCTGAGAGCTGGTTTGCGGCCCAACCAAAGGACTTTTTTTTGAACGGTCTACAAAAGCTGCAACTACGCCATACCAAGTGCATCAGTCTCAGGGGGGAATATGTTGAATAAATGTGTTATTTCATAACTCTGGCTCTCTTCTTTCTGGGCAAAGCCAGGAACTTCTCAGCACCCCTTGTATTATGTATTGCAGTGCTGTACATTAAGTAGGGGTTGCAAATGGCAAAGAGGTACAGACAGTGACACAGGAGGAGGAGAGGACCCTGTCCCGAAGAGCTTACAATCTAGGAGGTGAGGGAAGTATCACACAATAGGACGGGAGATATATAGCGTTGGGAAGTAGTGATGGTTTCGAAAGAGAGAAGAAAACAGGTAGGCCAATTAAAAAAATGGGTTTTAGTAGCTCTATTAAATGAGCAGAAAGTAGGCGCAAGCTAAATATGAAGAAGACCATTCCAGAGAGTCGGGGCAGCTCTAGAAAAGTCTTGGAGCCGTGCGTGTGATGAGGTTATGAGTGAGGAAATCATTAGTAGGTCATTGGAGGAGTGAAGAGAGTGCCTAGGGGAGTATTTTTCTATCAGGTCAGAAAGGTAAGTAACTAATCTAGGAAAATACTTTTATATAGAAATGTGAACCGAGTAAAGAAACATTCGCATGTGGCCAGGCTCACAGACCATGTCAGCTATGAACACATTCAACATATTTTTGTAATCTGAGAATGGCACCCATTTATTTTTGGTGAACCCAAGTCAACCCTATATATTTCTATAGAAAACAAAATCCTTTTTCCAATAATTTCCTCCTACTAGGCATGGTGAACTGGGAAAAGATCAGCTTCAGAAAAAAATACAGGTGACCAGTCCTTTAAGGTTTGTTTTAGAATGTACCTGTACCCACCTGCTTGCTTGTCCCAGGTCAGTCATTAAGGAAGCACTACGGCCAAATAGGACCAATTACAGGCATTTTTAAAAGTGGGTCAGCAATGGCAACCTCTGTATCTCTATCAGTTCAGGTTCACTTTAAGAAAGCAGATCTGTTTCTGCACATAAGAGATGGATTTAAGTGGCATTTCCAGCATGTGTAAGAATGTTCCCAGGCTATATTAATGAAACATATGGCTAATGGGATTTCCAGCAGAGAAACAGCTCATTAGTATAGAAAAATAAGCAAGTATTAAAGCATGGGAGCTATAATAAGGCTTATCCTGACAGCCGCAATAAAACATCTGGTATAAAACTGCTGCTTTTGTAGTTTCTATATTTACCGGCAACTTATCTGTGTCCGAACCGTGTCCTAGTTTTAATTTGTTTTCTATTGCTCTGCTCAATTCTTTCAGTATTAACACATTTTAATATAAAGTGATATTTTAAATGGCCCCAGGGCCCCAAGATGACACAAAGTCAGCAGTTTAGCAAAGAATAGAATTTCCTGCGTCAATGTTCGTATTTGTCACGCCTGCAGGTTTGTCATCCGCAGACCTTATTTATTGTACAGAGCTGCGTCATATGTTGGTGCTTTATAAATAGAAGTTAATAATAGCAATTCGGATGTGTGAACCATAACTGCATTACCTTTCTACACTTTTCTGTTTTTCAAACTTGCTCGATTTGATGAAACCAGTACCTATATCATAACAGCGATTGGTATTAAAACAAGAAATTGCATGGCAGCTTGGGTCTAGGGGTCCTTGCTGTGTACTTGCACCTTAAAGAAAACTCATTACGATGTTCATGCCTACAAAAGTTCAAAACTGCAAGCTCTTCGGGGCAGGGTCCTCTCCTCCTCCTGTGTCACTGTCTGTATCTGTCCTTTGCAACCCCTATTTAATGTACAGCGCTGCATATTATGTTGATGTTATAAATTATTATTGGCGTTATAATATCAACATTATTATTATTAAAGTTATGTAAATCCTGATTATTAAAAATAATAATAATAATAAAAAACTACTTCTAACGATAAAGTTTGACCACACATTTTGGGCAGCACGGTGGCTCAGAGGTAGCACTCTTGCCTTTGCAGCGCTATGTCCCAGGTTTGAATCTCAGCCAGGACACTATCTGCATGGAGTTTGCAGGTTCTCCCTGTGTCTGCCTGGGCTCCCTCTGGGTACTCTGGGCTTTCCTCCCAAAAACATGCAGTAAGGTTAATTGGCTTCCCCTCAAAATTGACCTTGGACTACATATATGACTATGGTAGGGACATTAAATTGTGAGCTCCTTTGTGGGACAGTTAGTGACATGACTATGGACTCTGTACAGCGCTGCGTAATATGATGGTGCTATATAAATACCATGTAATAATAATTGGGGAGAAGGAATGTGTAAATCTGAGCTTAGCACCAAGTTATGACATTACCTGGAATTGCTGAAATTTTGCCACGGCATTCAGACATTATAGAGAGGTTTAGGAGGATGCACAAGTAGGAAGGTGTATGCACCTCATCTTGAAGTTTGACCCTCTTCTTCCCAAATGGGTCATTGGCTTGCTTGATGTTTTTTTTACTCATTTTGGGTTTGTTCCCCTATTGCTGTGCTGGGGTGACATGAAATACCTGACACTTCTGGTTATGGTTATGATGTGACTCCTTTTCCTTCACAAGGCTGAGGATCAACTTGCTAAGCCCAAGAGCTATTACTTGAAGAGAAGTAGAAAGGCCTTCATCTTGTTTGAGCTGTAAGCAGATTGAATTTACCCGTACACAGGGCATTTGTCCTTCACTGGCCAGGAGACATTGAGCTACTGAAGGGACGGGCAGTAATAAATGAATCATAAGGCATCATCATTATCATAATCTAATCATGGCAAAGATATCCCAATAAATACAAGCAATGCAATTGTCAGGACACTTATGGTCAAGCGGGCTTGGAGCTGGACAGAAAGATTTTCTATCTTGTTCTTCCCACTAGTGAACCCAATCCATAGGCCCTGATTTATTAAATAAAGTTCTTCAAGGCTGGAGAGCTGGAAAGCTAGGTGATCCAGCAAATCTGGAATAGATCTGGTCCAGGATTGAAAACATTTGCTAACAAAAGCTTGACGTTTAGGAAACCCATTACAGGATTGCTGGATTACCCAGCTTCACTGACGAAAGTGTATTCTCTCCAGCCTTGGAGAACTTTAATAAATCAGGTCCATAGTGTCAGTCTGTTCAAACTTATTACATACCAATAGTATTAACCTGATTTAATAAAGCTCAAGACTGGAGAAGATATACTATCATGGGCGAACCTGGGTGAACCAGCAAACCTTGGAGAACTTTAATAATTAGGGCCTTATGTGTCCACTAAAGTATGCTATGTGCTTGGTGTAGGAAAGGGGCATGGATCACTCATTTGATGCAGCTGACGAGCTTGAACATGTTTTGCAACCTGAGAGAAGCACTAATCATTGTTTATTAGTAGCGTTATTTTAGTAGTGTGTAATGGTATGTAGCATTAAACATTAATACTTAGAAGTATTGCCAGTGCTCAGCAAAGACATTCACTTTATTTATGTATAGCCTGGTTTTAAAAACCCATTACATTTAATTTAATCGATTAGGTCCAGTCTAAAACGTACTATAAAAAGCAATGGCTGCCTGGCAGAACCTGAAGCGAGCCAAGCAGTAGTGGCCAAACATTGCAGCCTGGGTGAAGATCTGAGCAGATCAGTCCTGCAACAATCAACATGATTTCATGTTTGTGTGGAGAGTTCCACTTTTCTTTAGAAACAAAGTTTATTTAAAAAAAGTAAATTGAATTTGTATTTTTGGCCAAATAAATACAAAAAAAGTTTTAAGAAGTGCAGTCTGGCTGAACTAACTGGGTCACTAAGCTTGACCCAAAAAAATAACTTTTAATTGAAATACCAGGCACCACCGGATCCTTCAGCTGCACATAAGTGATCTTGCCTAGGTTGAGATAACGATTTGGAGTACAATGTTATTCTTCACTATCCTTTCCAACGACTAATGTCTGAAAGATACATGAATGAGCGCTGTACAGCACCGTATAGAAAGGCGAGGGGGGAGAACGAGAGAGCGCCACCCCGCTGTGCTCTCTCCTCTTTACTTGTATTACATTTGTTCTTGGACGTCATTCATGGACACCACATTCTCATCCAATGTCAGCCCCTATCGGACGACAATTATCCGTTGTGTGTACTTAGCCTTAGTCACCTTTTAGCATCTCACAAAACTAAGAGGCTGCTGTTCTGTGCCACATTCACAGATACCAGGATTTACTAATTTATCACGTAAAGGGTTTTTATTTGAGAATGTAGATGCTGCCACTGGATAATGTCTAAACCAAGATGGCGGTGGCATTCAGAGCAGAAGGGAAAAGTAAAAAGATTTTGCTGTTGAAAGTATTGAAAAATGACCTGTTGATCCTACCAGAATTCCAGGGCTCCTAACTTCCTGTAGTGGGTTGACCATTTTGCCTCACTAATACTAACCACTATCTCCATTTATGCCTGACCTTTCCTCCCCTGGACTACAGAATATTTCCCCTAACATTACCGAAATGGGAAAGGTGTTCAATAATCTGACAGGTGAGAATTTAGGCAGGACTGATAACCTTGCGTAGTATTCAGTGCAGCAAGGGAAACATATTGTTATGTGTCAACTGTGCATGTTGTGTTTCTGTAACATAAACTGTTTATGTGCTGACAAGAAGCATGCTGATAGGAAGAGAAAGTACAGCTGCAGAGAGCTCGGTACTGTCTCTCCTTTCACTGTCCAATCACAGGCTGGGGTGTGCCCAGGAAAATGTGAACTTGGAGGAAGTGGGGTGAATGACGTTGACTATAAAAATGGAGCCATTTAGCTTCTTTATGTCCTGGGATTTCGAATATCCAGCAAATCAAGCATTTGTGCTCAGCTGTCCAGTTCAAACTCAAAACATTTATACACACATGGCATGTCATTTACTCTGTGCCAAATCTGGTCACAATTTTATTTCCAAATTCAATGTTTTTCACATTCTTTTCACCTTCATATTTCTTAAGATCACAGTCAGGCCTCAAGTTACGTTTATAAAGATTATTTTCAGTCCCATTGACCCCTACAGTATGTAAGACATATGTCCCAATGTCCAAGCCTTCTCAGAAGAAACTATCTAGAATGCCAAAAAAAAAGAGAAATTAATTTTGTAAAACATTATTTATATGTATTCCCTACAACATCTGTTAAAGGGGACAGTCCTCCTAGAACTCATTTAGCTGCATGTAGGTTTGATGGCCTGGCTTCTTCTATCTTTGGTGCTGAGATATCATTCTTGGCTCACTTTGGAGTCTTGGTATGTTCTTGCCCACCCCGAGGAGTCTTTACTTCATGTGTCCCCCACCATCTCTCCTGGGCTTCTGAACCCCTTCTGTGACAAAAAGATACCTGCCCAAAAAAGAGTGGAATTATCTAATCCCAGACCTGGACCCTTTACTATCTATAAAGTGGTCAAAAAGGGAATCGTAAAATAAAATTTAAGCTAGCAACAAAGATACTGCTGCCCATGGTTGGGTGACTTTTGGTCCAACGCTGCACATTGGAAACTCCCCATGCCCCCCCTTGTTGGGAGGACCAAGACTTTAGGGACATTGGGGTTGATTTACCAAAGAAATTTGGACTTCAAGGTTGCAAGGTATCTACTCCTTGTGGGAGGATAATTTATTTTATTATGGGATCAACCAATATTCCATTAGTCACTCAACCCCCCATCATCAAACAATTCTTTTCAACAACAATCACCCTTGTGATTATGAGTACATTTTTTTGTATTTTATACATGTTATCTACCTGTAAAAACCTCCCTTATGTATACCTCCAAATGTCCTTAGACAGCTGTTAGGTGCTGCCATCTTGGATGCCATATTATCATCCCCAGATTCATAGCTATCATTCAAATGACACCCTGGAGCTGTCTTTCTGAATTTTTTTTTACCTAAGAGGGATTTTTAACAAAAATCTGTGTGTGTGTGAGGGGAACACCTGCTAAAACTAATTAAATAGTCACTCTGATGGTTGCTCTGATGCTCACAATGATGGTTGCTCTGATGCTCACAATGCCACCTGCATGGCACCAATGATCTAAAAAGATCATTGGTGCCATGCAGGTGGCATTGGTCCCCCAACTAGGCAGGAGCCAACAGATGGGAAGTCAATCAGACACAGCTTAAGGAAACTCTAAAGGAACTCTAGGGTTTTACATACCTTGGATACCTTGGAGTTATTAGGGTTTGCATATTGTTTATCTGATACATACTAACAAAGCTAAAGTTGGCTTTTAATGAAATCTGGTCATATAGGAGTTACCTGTTGGCCATCTTGTGATCTTGCACCCTGTAGCTGCATCTCTTACCTTTACGCCTCTATAAAAGTCACCGGGATGGACAGACAATCTGCATAGTGCTTGAACTTTTGAATGTCGTCAGGTTTTACTCCGCCAGGCTTAGCTGTAACAGATGTGCATGGTTACACACCGCAGGACAACACTACAATATTAATGGCACACAGGCGTATATAAACAAAGAGATAAGATATTGGAATGGTATGCTGACAAATGCACAGTACCTACCATAGTGCCATCCCTGTGTTTTGTTTAAGCTATGAAGCTGAATCAAAGATAACCTTGCTGACCTTGGTAACATTTTAGGAGCTTCTGCCCACTAAGTATGCTCTCTCACCATTGCCAATAAGTACAAAGGTAAGAATTTTGATTGTCAGTGGTCAATGTTGAGGTGGGTCACCCTGATACCAACACTTACACGATGTGAGCTGACTCTTTGGCTAGGTCAGTCCCCCAATTACCAGCCCCCCCCAAAAATGCCTTCAACTGCTTTCACTGCCTTTTTATTCCTGTAAAAAACAAAATGAATGAGAGAAATTCTGATCCAGTTTGATCTTAACCCAACTTATTTCTGAACGGCAAGACTACTCAAGATACATCAACTGCATGAGGTGAAGATCTGATTATTACGGCTCTGTTTTTATCGTTGATGGGCACCACGGTGGCTCAGTGGTTAGCACTTTTGCAGCACTGGGTCCCAGGCTTGAATCCCATCCAGGACACTATCTGCATGGAGTTTGCAGGTTCTCCCTGTGTTTGCGTGGGTTTCCCCCCCCCACATTCCAAAAACATGCAGTTAGGTTAATTGGCTTCCCCCTAAAATTGACCTTAGACCAGGCGTGGGCAAACTACAGCCCGCAGGCCGTATACGGCCCAATAGGAATGTTTCTGTGGCCCTTGCTCTGGACCCCGCCCAGGGGAGGTGCACCGGTCAGAGCCCCCAGAACATGTCCCTTGCGATAAGAGAGTGGGCGGGTTTGTGTGCAGTGACAAAGCCCGTCCTGCGATGGGAGAGTGGGCAGGGTTATGCCATCATGACGTCATGCTCAGTGGCATCATGATGGCATAACCCCGCCCTCTCTCCCATCGGCCCGGCTCCTCTGTCAATTTTTTTTTCAGATTGTGGCCCCAGAGTCAAAAAGCTTGCCCACCCCTGCCTTAGACTGTACTAAAGACATATGACTATGGTAGGGACAAAAGATTGTGAGCACCTTTGAGGGAGAGCTAATGACATGACTATGGACTTTATACAGTGCTGTGTAATATGTTAGCGCTATATAAGTACAACAACAACAACAGATAATAGGATATATACTGTGTAATAATAGCACAGAGAATAGGATAAGACACTTACAAAATAGGACAAGGAAAAATTTGTGTTCTTCTATATTTCCAACCCAGATCAGCAAGGTATCATCCAGAGGATCATGAAATCTCATCTCCATCGTACTCTCCTCCCCTGGACAGATAAATGATCTTTAATGAAAAGCTGGACCCATTACTTTTCAATATCAGTGCTCTGCGCTGTGATCTCATAATACCTTTTGCATATTGCAGCCGTCTCTCCTCTATCTTCAACGCCGGACTTTTCCTGTAGTCACACAAAACTGAAATCAATCATTTGGAATTTCCTTCTATTACAAAGACACATTTCAGATTTTTAAAAATAGATCAACAACACAAAGAACAATAATTTGCAAGAATCCAGATCAAAAAAATATATTTCTTTATTTAGTGCAGAGCAGTCAAATGGGTAAATGTGGATATAAAGTCCAGTGAAAAGGAAAACAACAACAAAAAATTGGGCAAAAAAGTCATTCAAAGCCAAAAAAAATATATATATATTTTTTTACCGTGCCTTCTAATTTTTTTAGTTTTGATGTACACTGCAAGGAACATGTAGGAGGTAAAAGTTATTTTTATTTGTTTGGTATGAACCTTTCATTCATGCCTTATTAGCCTTGAATGCATGAAACAAGAGTGCAACAATTTGACAAATCACATTTTGCAATTGTTTTACCACTACATAGAATTATCATGTTATATAATTTATTACTAAAAGATGTCTGTCAGTAGTGCACCAATTGTAGATATTCTGACACTGGAATTTCAATATGACTTTACTTTTTCTGTACCAGTATATTTGTATATGAAAACAACACAGAGTTCTGTGACAATTAGTTGATCTTCCCAAGTAGTTATTTGTTTTAGTACGAATCCAGAACACAATAGGTGTCTGGGCCTGATTTATCAAGCAGGTGCGCGGAAGCTCGCTGCGCCGATATACGAGGCATATTTCCGCAAGCCAGGGCCGAGTGCTAGGACACTCGCCTTCACTTGCCAGCCGGATTCCTGCCTTGATAAATGAGCAATAGGGGTCGCGAATTTGCCAATTACGGCGATTCATTTGCAGCCGCACGATTCAGGAGGATCTGTTAAGCTCTGTCAATGGTGAGGTCATAGCAATTAATTAGCGCACACCAGCTCCCTGTTCTGTGTACTACAGTCCATTACAGGACAATTTGAATCTTTAATGCTTCATCTTGGGTAAGTGCTACATTTTTACGTTACATTATAATCATTCACAAAATTCATTCATTTATTGTTACATTTGTTGCATGGTTTTCATACTTTTTTGTTTGCTAGCAACACTGCAAACTAATTGAGATCAAGCTGTATAAATACTAATTATCACTTTATAATATATTATCACACAATAGTATGAATTGTAAAAAATTGTCACCAAGCATTTGTGATCTAATTAAAATGTCATTGTAGTTTGGTTTGATGGAAATCAAATATTTGAAAAAAGGATTGTTGCCAAAGATATTATAATACA
>NC_092871.1:11214040-11215357 GCF_032062135.1 Pyxicephalus adspersus
TAACACACCTGATGGTGATGGAAGGAGGTCCAGGTTCCAAGCACAACATCAAAGCTCATTGATTGCCAAGCTCACAAGCAGGGTCAGACACACTTAAGCTAGGTACACACTTCCAATAATTATTGTTAGAAAATGAACGATTACGACCGATCATCGATTATGCATGATTTTATTGGAACGATTGTATTGTGCACAAGTCTGTACATGCTGTAACAATACAATTGTTTAAATATAATCCACCAATAATGTACACACGCTAGATACAATCGTTTGAACGATGCAGAGAGTGACATGTAAAGGAGAAAGTGTATTGCATAAACATGCACAATCACTGAAGATCATACACAGGATAGAGAGAGATAGTCGTTCGTTTCCTACGTTCATCGGCGTTGTTGGTTAGTCGTTGATCAACTTTTTAGTGAACGGTTTTCGGACGATCAGTTTTTCAATGTTCGTTTCCAACTATAATTATTGGAAGTGTGTACTGCTTTAGAAATGAACAGATGTTGTGTTGTTGCTCAACCTAATTTTGCTCCTTAAATCCTGGAGTGTATGCATTTTTTAGGTGTTTACATAAAACAAATAGTACTAGTAAATCAAACTTCCAGGGACAAATACACTTTGTGCCAAACATATTTTCTTGCTTTTCCATCCCTTCAGGGTGTTTATGTCGTTTAAATGACATTTTAGACCTTGGCCAATTATATATATATATCGACTTACTCACCTCAGCCTGGTCGTGGAAGCACATAAAGGTGGATTCCTTCTTTTAACCAGAAGCAATATCCTCCATGAATGTTGCTTGTAGCCAAGCCCATGGCATCAGAAACCATAGGAAAAAATAGGCAATCTTTTCAATTTGAAGCATGTTAAGTAATATGCCCAAAAAATCCTATTTTCCTATTTCTTCCTATAATTTCTCTTTTATATGTATATGTACACACATAAATGCATAAAATGAACAATATACATACATTAGTGCACATGAAGCAAAACCAAAAATATACACATAAAAAAAAAAAAACTTACCAGAATGATGATCCTTCTCTGGAAAATTGGTGGACTCATTTTTTAACTGATAGAACACAGTTCATGTGCACCTAGCGGTTACGCCTTAGAGCACAATAATGCACATAAGGTTTGGCACACAACTATGCGCATCAAACAACTGAGTTTTAATAAGCCAATTGTGCTGTTTTAGACTTTCAAACAATTCATAGAAGGGAACTGCTTAAAATCAAGCATAATAAACTTTTAAAATTGTAGGTCCTGGGAGATTGTAAAAAAGATCACATAAAAACAAACTACAAAATATTT
>NC_092871.1:11216610-11253087 GCF_032062135.1 Pyxicephalus adspersus
ACACACACACACACACACACATATACCGGGTATATATATATTTATACACACACACACACACACATATATATATATGGAAGTAAGGAAAAACTTGGGTGCATGATCTAGTCTGCTGGAAAAAGCGAGGTCTCGCCTGCCAGAATTTGCTAATATTTATCACCAGGTGGATCCCCGGGTCTGGCATCGTAAGCATTTAGGCGCCTATCAGTGAAATTAGTGAACTCTTTCCGAACCTGAAAATATTGGGTCATTTAAAAATAAGCCTATTTCTTAGCTAATATATATGTTTGAAACATTTGAACACCACAAACAATTTTATTGAGGTCTAAGTGAAAGATGTGTGCCATTAGACAGAATGATTTTTTAGGGGAAGGGGGAGTTTTAATGCAAGCTCGCCAGTGTCGAGCTGCCGGAGATGTGCATTTCGGAGCGAGCGATCATTTTAGTTGATAACTCCTGTGAGAATACACCAGCGTATTCTTGCCGGCCAAAATTTGGTTGATAAACAGGTTTTTGACGTCCGATTTCGGATCCCGTTTACACGTGCGTATGCGAGCTCCCGATTTGGCTTGATTAATCAGGCTCCCCGACTCACATTGTGCCTGATTATTTAAAGCTCTCCATAACAGAAAAAGATAGACTATCAGGGGAGAACTTGGATGGTTAAGCAAACTTTGAATAGATTTAGTCCAGGATTGAAATGTATTTGCCAAAGAATTGCAAATGATGTTTAAGATATCCATTCTAGGTTTGCTGGATCACCCAGGTTCATCTTTGACAGCCATTCTTCAACTTTAATAAATCAGGCCCATAATCGAAAGTACAATAGGTATGTTAGTAGTAATATTCACAGAAAATACACAGCAACTAAAGCAAAAAATATTTAGGGTTTAGGGATATAGAGTTTCTCTTACCAGTTACCATCTGTTATGGCCACCTCACCATCATTGATGATAAACTCTATTTCGGACGGTAAGTGCACATCCTCCTTGGGTACATTAGACGCAAGGGCAGTTAGCTTCCACTTGCCTGCAATCTAACATGCCAGAGAAACCATGAACACAGAAGCTCAGACTAGGTAATCAAATAAGATCATGCAAGGGAACATATGGTGAGCAAATGGCATCCAATAGCAATACTTCAAATCTCTTTAGATTATTTGTGATAACCAGGGGTAAAAATCGAACATCCTACATAGGGTCTCATGACATCATTTAGAGATCCAATGTATCAGATCAAAAAATGACAGAACACTAAGAACCACTTATTATTTCACTATTATATATATCTATACTATATTACTATATCTATATATTTATACTGTATCTCTATATATGTACTATATTACTATATCTATATATTTATACTATATCTCTATATATGTACAATATTACTATATCTATATATTTACACTATATTACTATATCTATGTATATAAACTATATTACTATATCTATATATTTATAGTATATTACTATATCCATATATTTATACTATATTACTATATCTATATATGTATTCTATATGTATATATATATGTATTCTATATTACTATACTATATCTCTACAGCAGGGTCCCTCCTGTTCCTTCTCCAACCTCCATAGATCAGAAAAAATTGAATGGCAAAAGAAAAGCAGCCAGTCTGTACAGCAGTTGTTTATAACCTTATCACCTTTACCAATTAATAACAATTGCTTCAAATAACAATTATCAATCCTCCTTATGTAGCTTTATAGACAGCTTTTATTGTACAGCATTTAATGCAAATTGAAGTCTAACACCCACCTTGTCCACATCCAGAACTGCAACTTCATTGGGCCAATCTGAGCAAGAAGAAGCTATAACAATAAAAAACAATTAAACAGAAGAAAACTTTCCAACTTCACCAAAAATATTTGTTTTAGAATTTAATTTATTTCCTTTTAATGATTTATTAGTGGTTTAAAGAATACTTAACACAATTTTGTCACTAGAATAAATGTGTTAAAAGGAAGTGTTATACTTGGATAAATATTCCAAGTATAACACTCCTGGAAGCTCCAGATATCTTGTATCCCCCCTGTAATAATTGGTTTTGACGGATGAAGAGCGGGAACCACATTAGAGGGAGCAAGAATCCCTGGGAATCTCCATGACCACTTTCGCTCTCCGAACAAGAATGAATCTTTTTTCTACATATATTTTATCAATGAGATGTGGTAAAGGCTAGAAAAGTGATTAAGAAGTGAAAGCATTTACCACTGTGTGCCACCTAGAAGCACCAATCAGCGGGGCTAGCAGAACTTGGTGTCACACCTATCCTGCCAGTAAATAGTGGTGAGGCAAAGAGGCAAACCACATTGTGAATAGCAAAGGGCAAAATTCTCTCTAAATGTAAATGCCAATGCATTCGTATGGACCTTTTATGTCATATATCAGAGCTCCAGAGAAGGTAAGACAACAATCAGGTTTGCCAAAATCATTCCAATGTATGTATGTAAGTCATCTAAAAAGGTTTGCTTTTGTTCTTGACTAAAGGTAAATTATAATATAAATCACAGACAGACCTTGAAACAACTTTAGTGTATTATCTGTGCATTGGCAATAGATTTTAAATAAATAGTGTCGCTATAGCAAAAATCGAATGTCTTCTTTTCTTTCCAACCTACAAAGTACACAAGTTTCTGTATTGACACCCACCAATTATAAATTACACAAAGTCACCACGAGTAGCTCGCTAATAAAATGAAGTACACATACATGAATGTCTTCTTAATACTATGCTGTTAAATCTGCGACAATTTGCGTACTGTACAAATTTTGTAATCTCATTTTCTGAAGGGATCTGGTTTGCCCGACCTGCGATATGAATACAAAAAGAACATTTATGGAGAAAAGCATGTAAATACATTTTTTTATTTTATGCAAAGACACCATAGAGAAAGGACAGATACATACAGTTTAGGTACAGCTTGCCCGGTAGGAGTTCAGGTGAGAACATAATACAGTTGGGGCTCACCCTAAAGACGGAGGACCTGGTGCCTTGAAGGGTATCTGAAAAAGGGGTAGAGCATTGTATAGGTTAGTGTCATGGCTTAAGCAACCACAGGGATAACAAGAACAAAATATAACCTAAATTCCAATGCTTCAGCCAGTGTGCTCATAGTTATATAGACCTTTGACCATTAATATTATTATTATTATTAGTACACAGTATTTATATAGCACCATCATATTATGCAGTGCTGTACAAATTCCATAGTCGTGTAACTAACTGTCCCTCTAAGGTGCTCACAATCTAATATCCCTAGGATAGTCATATGTCATTATAATAGTCAAAGGTCAATTTTAGGGGGGAAGCCAAATAACCTAACTGCATGACCATGTGTGAAATTGTATTGCAAAAGCCAAAATTAGGATTATTGCAGCTTTAAATGCAGTTCATATTGAATGCAACTTTACATTCAGTTTACATCGCAAAACCTAACAAAAAATAGGCATACCTAACAATATCTGTGACTCCTTTTTAGTCCTGCAAGCATTAAGTAAAAAATCCTTTTTATTATCTCAATACTTGTTCTTCTGTAATGTCATTTACTATATCATTTTTATGTAATTAAAGCTGATATTGGTTTTGGTACCTGAGTTTTTTTATTTGCATGTTTCATTATTTGTATTTTTATGCTCTGTTTATATAATATAGAACATATATCCTCTATATTTCATATAAATACTCACCTGCTTGTTACTGCAGAGTATTAAGTACTTATCAAAGTTTTTAAACTATTTCTATAGAAATATGGTTGGTGGTGACTTAAAAAGGCCACATCCCTAATTGCAAAAGTATAGAATCAGGAACAAAAGAGGATTACAAAACCCCCATTCTTTGACTTTTAGTAATCTTCTATTTTTCCTGTTGAAATCATAGGTTTTGAACTAGATGTAACAACTTATGATATTGTTTTAATGATGTTTTGTTTTGTGTCACTTTTATCAAGCAGACTTTGGTCTATGAAAAGAAATTGCATTCATCTCTCCCTGAGATTTGCATAGTCCTTTTTAGAAGGGCAAGGGACCAGATTTGTATGCTGCAACTAACAGTTAGGGGTCTTGTCCCTCCCCCTGCCTATGATTGGATATTGGATGAAGAAGTCGCAAAATGATATGCTCATTTCTTTGTCACTCTGCTCTATCTTTCTAATAGCGTGGCTTTAGCTATTTCCTTTACTCTGTTCTGGTGACTACCATAACATTTTAAACTCATTAATTACTAGAGCCAAAAGCTAGGTAGATGTACCACCCCACCCCTATTCTTCCAAAGGGATCACATAGCAATGAAAAAAAAATTAAAAACCTGAAAAATGTTACCTTTGTATAAAACATGTCCAGTACTCTCATCTACTTCTATATCACTTTTCTCCAGCAGGTAAAGGATTCCCTGGCTGAAAGGAAAACACAGAATCTCAGTCAGAAATAATAAAGACCCACTGACAACTGCTGGTGGCTACAATCATATTCAAGAGATCATTTAAAGAGGAATTATAATCAAAAAAACAAAAAAACCAAAAAAAAAACAAAAACAAACTTTTGTTTGTCCGATCACTCCGGAAGCATTTGGTCCCGCTTCTTCCCAGCATCTGTCCCTTAGCCAACGCTCCAAGTGCTGCCATCTTGTCTTCTCTTCCGGGTTCCTCATCTTACGTCACCCCACCCAGGTGCGAGTTCAGGTGACATAGGATGAAAAACATTTTTTCAGCAAAAAGGCTCTTTCTGCACATGCCCAAGATTTGGGCATGCATAGAAGGAGCACACAGGAGCCTCCCCGGATGTCGAACTTACGTATCTCAGGAGGCTTTGTGCTCCCATTCATTCCTGATCGCCTAGGTGGCTGAGAATTAGGGAGCCGTGCTGCACCCCCTTTTTTTTTTACAAAAAAGGATGTTGCACTTAAAAAAAAAGAAAACTGAACTTTTACTATACATAAAGGGGTTCTCTAAACTTTTATACAAAGTGAAAGTTCTGAGTATAGGTATGCTAGTGACCAAAGTGATTATTAATAACCAACTAAAAATACAAATGACTTTTTATCGATAAAAAGGGGCACACACAATATATAGTCTGAGCCCATGGATTTATGGATTTATTTATTCATGTGAATGTTTTGAATGTTAGCAGCAGACACATTTTGATCCTGAGATTTATACTTGAGTCATTCATGTTTATGCTAGAAACAATTTATCTGTATTCTTAGGTAAAATTAGGTACTTGGGTTTATATTTGAGAAAATACAGTAAATGTATTATATATAGGGTGGCCTCTAGATATGTGTATATTCTGTGTAATATAGCATAACATACTGTGAACTATTCGATTCTTGCTGGACAGATTCATTATTCAACATTTCTAAGCCATTACAACAACACTACACATGATATAAAAACAAGGTATATTTAAAGAATGGTGACCAAAAAAATTCTGCCTACTTTTTTTTAAATTGACTTGATAGACTTTGTAGGTCTGTGTTTTATAGAGACTAAACAGGAAGGTGTTTGGCCCTGTGACAGGTTCTGTTTAGTGTAGGTTCATTACCAGTAGATTCAATGATAAAGTCTTTGTTATACTCACTGGATAGAGGTGTGAGACACATGCACTTTATTATCTGTAATTGTAATCTCTGTGACGCCATATAGAGCTGACACATCTGCCAGAGCCGTTTCCGCCTTCTCGTGTGCCGAAACCGTCAATACCCATTTACCTACAGACTGAAAACAGTGAAATGATTCATTATCAACATGATTAATCCTAACTAAAATTAGTACAAGTTTCTACAAGCCATAAAAATGGTCACAAATATATTGTTTATGATTTTATTTTAAATGTTTAAAAAAAAAAAAGCCCACCGTTGATGAATTCTACATGGTAATGTTTTTGGCACTTCTATTGATAATTGTTTTGAATGTTGGAAGAGACATTTATATATTACTTGATACTTCTACAGTAATGTTATCCTACCATACCGATCAACTTTTTTATACCCCCTATAATGTATAATATATAATTCAGTATGCAGAGTGGACATACCTCTCAAATGTTCCATCTTTCCTCCACAGTTCATTTTGACCTGTATTGGCTTATATCCCCAAAATTCTATTTAACCTTTTTCCTTCACTAAACTGAACTCCAGGATAAAAGGTACTTTCCATCAATTGTACCTATCTCCATGCACATTTAAACACAAGGTACCCTGTATAGGAATCAAGTTGGATATTGTGATATTATTTCCCCTTTTTTAACTGCTCTAGCATTTAACCTTAGTTCCTATCCTGCAGTGGGAGTCTTTGGTCCTAATTTATTAAAGCTCTCCAAGGCTGGAGAGAATGCACTTTCACCAGTAAAGCTGGGTGATCCAACAAACCTGTAATAGATCTAATCTAGGATTGAAAACATTGTCATTGATTAGCAAATTAGTTTGTAGAAATACATTTAAGGTTTTCCTGGTCACCCAAGTTAAACAGTGATGGCCCTATGTTTTAGAACATATAGAAGAAACTACCAATGGGGTTTTACATGATAGCCAAGGGATGGACAGACCTAACAGTCACCAGTTGCATCTCAGGGTTATGAGCATGAAGAAAGGAATCCACCCACTGTAATGTGAATGATAAGTTATAAAAAAGATACCACAATGAATAATATATTTTACACACACCGTATAAAACCATGATATTGGCAGCCCCTAGGTAAATAGCAAACTGCTGCTGTGCCCCCCAGGACGGCAAACCACAACGTGCGTAACCAGATTTCTTTGCAGCCATGGTGTATATCTTAAACAACAATCACAAGGCCAAAAGTGACATGGCATTTTGGGAACTGCACCCCGCCTTCCATAACCTGCATGTAAAAAAATGAACTGAATCTATTCTCCCTTGAGAAGAGACGTATAAGGGGGGATATGATCACCCTGTATAAATATATAAATGGTCCATATATAGAACACTCTTCCCCATTATTCACTTTGAGATCATTACAAAGAACAAGAGGGCACTCTTTGCGTCTGGAGGAAAAGAAGTTTAAGCTCTGGATAAGGAAGGGATTCTTCACTGTAAGGTCTGTGAAAATGTGGAATCGGCTCCCTCAGGAAGTAGTTTCAGCAACTACTATAGATTGCTTTAAGAAAAAGCTGTATGATTTCTAGAAGCACATTATATAACTGTGGATTAAGCCATTAAAGTGAAAATAAAACTGTTATTGCTGATCCAGGGAACATCCGATTGCCTCATGGAATCAGGAAGGAATTTTTTCCCCTGTTGGAGCAAATTGTACCAGGATATTTTTTGCCTTTCTCTGGACCAACTATGTCTTATAGGGTTTTATATCTTGGATATGTTTATTTCCATAGTGGTTGAACTTGATTGACTTTTGTCTTTTTTCAACCTAACCTAGTATGTAACTATGTAAGGCCAAAAGTGACATGGCATTTTTGGGAACCGCACCCCGCCCCTCCACAATTGCATGCAATAAAAGGGCCCCAACATCATTGTACATCTAAATGAAGAGGCTAGAATTGCAGTACAGCCCTCAGCAACACGATGGCTCCTGTTCAACTTTAAATGATCCCATTTGATACTTTAAAAAAGCCGAAGTTAAGGAAAAGTAGTGGGGAAAAAAATTTGGGATGAAACCAATCATTTTTTGCCCATTATTACTCATGGGTTGCTTGACTAAAGGGATAGGAGGCCATATCCTTTGCTTACAACATGTTTTTTTATAGCAAGTGTGTAAACCCAGGCACAGAGCACAGATATCACAGCAATAAAGTTCTTGAAGGCCAAAAGCAGTCATCTACTTTAACTTTTCAGCATTTATCAAAAAACTGAATTTCAGTGTTGTGTGGACTGAGTATTTAACACTTATATGTGCTTTTTGGCTTTTATTCAGTAGCTTCAATTGTGAATCTAGTATCTGCTGTGGTGTTCGTACTCTTGGATTATTTGTGACAATAGTACACTTACTTCTCTGAAGTTCATGGGGACCATCTGCTCCAATTTATGAGCACAACTCTCAGCTGTTGAAATATAGAACATTTAAAAGTGGGTACACATTTTCAGGTGTATATGTCAATAATTCAACATGTATCCATTTTCAATCATAATTCTATTTTCTACATTCCCTCCATTCATCACAGTGGTTTTAACACATTTTCAAACAAGATTCCCCTGTCAAAAGTGACTTTAAAGAGATACCATGGTGTAAGTTTAATCAGGCAACGCTGGTTCATTTTTCAGCTTTTACAGTGTTCTCTGGTTTAAAGCTGATCGATGGGCTCTCCCTAGCTCTCCATCACAAAACAAACTTTCCCCCATCACTGGCATGTGTACATAAGACAGTTTCAGCACCATGGAAAGCATATTGATACTTGAATGAAAGGGCATTCCTGCTATTTAACAAGATTTACCCAAAACATTTTATTTTCAAGATTTATCCTTGCAATATTCAAACTAATAGGTTTTGGCTAGTGAATGTTACACAATACACAGGATGAATCATTCTAGAAATACTTGTTGAATCCTACAATATATGTAATGTTTGTTACTTGGTTTATATACATTTTATTGCTTCTTTTTGGACAGCATCAACAATTTTTAAATGACTATGCTATGTCTTGCAAACCTTCCTCTGAGGCTCTACTTCCCAAATGACCCCCGCTAATAGCTAATTCAGGCAGAAAGTCTTGTATAAAGGGCCCCAAAGGTCTCAAGGGCCAAGTCTGCACAAATGCTTTGTCTATTTTTTATTAGGCAGCTGGTGATCTGTTTGTAATGTGCAGGCTTACATGCTGCAACATCCTAAATGCTGATGTGTCACCTGAGGCCATGGGATCATCATCATTGACATGCCATGGCTATGTGTATGAGCATTGATTCTGCCTGGCACAAATGTCTCTTGTGATTTACAGGCAGAGAGCCAATTATTGGGCAACTTTACTGCAAAGAATGTTGTTCTCACTTACCGTCATCATCATTCTCAATGCTCCCTGGCATAAAGTAGTTAAATTTTGCATTAAAGCACAAAGCCTGTGTCTTGAATTTATTAATCACAGATTGTTTTGTTGTAGGGTTTCTTGCTGCAAGAGAAAAAAAAGATAGGATAAAAAGATATAAAAAGATAAATATCTATATTTCCAGTGAGATTTTGGGATTCTTATTGCATTACATGGTCAGTTCTTGCTGGACCAGTTACTTCTGGACAATTGTTTTCCTTGCAGCTGACTGATTTCAAAAAATGTATTATTCTTGAAAAATCCCATGTCAGACTCAGGGACATCCATAATCTATTTTCTAGGGACCTTAAAGAGCACAATACCACAATGACACCATGCCAAAGATAAAAATGGACCATCGATATCTGAAGCTTGTGCGATAGTTCTTAATATTGGCATCTACTTTTGAATACCTGATTTTAATTTACTTACTTTGTCCACATGACAAATCTGCATTTTTATTGATTTAGATTATGAAAATAAATACTTTTGTCAATTGCTATGTGTCATTTGTAGTCACTTTTATTTGTAGTCATTATTAGATCAAATATGCCTAAAAATGTAAAACTATTCTTGATATGTAGTTACTCTCATTTGTCTGAAGCTTTAACAATTAACTGCCCCCAATAAGGAATTTTTTGATAATATAGTACATGGAATACTTGATCCATTTAAAGTCCAAAGATATACTCACATGCCAAATACAAGGTTTTGCCATCTTCTGTTTGCACTCCCAGCAACAGTAAATCTTCCCCAGTCTTGAAGCTCATGACCTTATTTCTATCTATGAAACACCATTTAGTTAACACAGGGTTGCACAGTTTAACATATATATAAATGTTTCATGGTTTAGTATTATTGTGCCACATTTATTGAATTGCTTTGGGATTCCGGGTAACTGGGAGGAAGAGCATTCAGTGGACCTGTTTTAATCCCATAAATCCTAATCATTATTAGAACACATTGCAGCATTACCAAATCACAAAATTATTTTGGCTAACAGTTGATTGACGTGAATAAGAAAAGTCTTCTGTTTAGTTCTAGCATTTTCGGTAGATGCTTTACTAAGCTATGCAGGAAATGTAATTCAATAATTTTCTGTAAATTATGAAAGTTAACAAACACAGCACTGTGCAGAGAACCTAGCGAAGATTTTAGCATTTAGATATATAATACAATATTGTTTTCTCCATGAACATATACTATTGTTATTGCACTCACAAATAAAATGTTTAAATACTTTATTTGAGACTAATATAATGGTAAGCTGATGGGTAGAAATGAGAAAAAGTGGAAAGATAGCGTCTCTTTATGGCTATATGCTCCTATAGCTCTTATACCTCTTTTATCTCTTATATACTATTGGCTCGAACAACCACTCTAGTGGTATTTTCTATCCTTATCACTGCTGGATTGGCTTCCTCGCCTTCTGATGGGTAGAAAAGGCTTGAACTTTGTTAGGTTTTGTATTTCCGTATTTCAGTAAGAGTTTCATCTCATCTGTTTTTCCTTTGTCCCTATTCTGAAGATATTTTCTTCTTGCTTCTTGTTAGGTCAATGGGCTGGATGTCAAGTAAAAGCCCCCCAATAAGAAACAGAAAATCAGGTTCCATACTTTATCTAATACTTTTTAACTTGCTATAATTGACTTTTACAGCAGTGATACATTTCAGAGACACAATATGCAGTCTCTTACACTATCCATAGACCTAATTGTTTAGTGTTTCATATATTTTTCATATATGTATGACCACCATTAGGGTATACTATCTGTGCATACCTCTAACATTACCGTCCATTAATAGACAGGTTCCTGGTCCAGCAGGAGAGAAGGTTTTAAGCAATACCCCCTGCAACCCTTTGTACAGGTCTTTTGCCACCACAAACCACAAATATCCAGAAGTGGACAAGAAGATAAGGCAACACTAATCACCAAAACTACATTCTGAGTCCAGAGATGTTCCTCTAATTTTGATGTCCCAAATACTGGCAGATGAATGTACAAAACAACCTTATATGGGGGGAAGGACAGTGGTGGATAGTTTTAATGTAGACTGTGGCACTATTCCTACAATAATATTAACAATACATTTTTCTCATAAATTACTTTTCAACTTTTCTATATTTTGTCCAATATTATTTTT
The DNA here is from genome assembly GCF_032062135.1 of Pyxicephalus adspersus. Classification (NCBI taxonomy): domain Eukaryota; kingdom Metazoa; phylum Chordata; class Amphibia; order Anura; family Pyxicephalidae; genus Pyxicephalus; species Pyxicephalus adspersus. The sequence continues at coordinate 11,227,775 of NC_092871.1, forward strand.
GTCATCAATAGGGCTATCCAACCCCAAAAACCACCATTAAGGCCAGGACTTTTAAAATCCTAATCTAGCTCTTTTTTTAAATCACACCTAACTAAGTTTGCTGCTGTCTTTGAGAAAAAAACTTCTTAGATTGTAAGCTCTTTTGGTCAGGGTCCTCAGCTCCTCTTCTGTCATTTGGCCTGTTTTATTAAAGCTCTCCAAAGCTGGGGAAGATACATTTTCATCAGTGAAGCTGGGTGATCCAGTAATATATATATATATATATATATATATATATATATATAATAGGTATATATATAACTAATGTAAGTCCCAAGTCCATACCCAATACACTAACTGTTCTCCATAGGAGCTCACTATCACATGAACCTACTCCAGCCTAAAACCAATTTTGTAGGGAGCTAATGAACCCCTATATGCTTGTTGAAGTGTGGTTGGAGGAAAGACACACAAACCTAATGCAGATAGCATGTTAGCTGGAATTTAAACCTGGGATCCTAGTGCTGGAAATCCAAGGCCCCAGCCACTGAGCCACCACACTGCTGGCCATCAGCGGTAAACCCTCTTTTAAATATTGTTTGCAAAGTTTACTTTATAGGTCAGAACTGGCAACCTCTAGTCCTCAATGTCAACGTATTGACCAGGAGTCCTTTTTAACTCACCCCTTATTGTCTATTGGAGAAACACTAAACATGTGTGCAGGTCCTGGCCCCTAGTGATTAGAATTGTACTGCCGTGGTACACATACCTGCGATCTGTTATGTAACTTATTCCCAAAACCAAGGTGCTTAAAATGTTGGTTTCCTCTTTGTACTTTTTCTATAATACTCTGTTATTTTAAATGCCTTTAAAAAGGTTGAAAACCGAAAGATTAAACAAAACAATGTTGCTTTTCTGTACCTGAGTAGACATTCGTAGTAAATGTCAGCTCTAGAAGGGTGGTGTCTGTTGGCCTGAGCAAGAAAATTGCAATAGAAAGTTTAGAAAATGTAAGGCACATGGATGGTTTTTTAATGGTCAATCACAATTATAGGTTTTACTGCCTAAATCTGTTCCTGTTTACCTTGGAGTGTCCCTCTTAGTAGTATATTTTACATATTAGTAGCTAAAATCAAAATCCAGAACGGTAAATTGGGTGAGTAGGTCTTGAAATAATTTAACTCCCTTTCTCCTAAATCTGAATCATTAGAAAAAAGAAGAGGTTTCAACATTTCCTAAAAAGTGTGATATCAATTTTTGGGTGGATTGACCCCACTGTTTTGATCCAGTCAATGACGATAGGGCCTGGTTGCTGAAAGCTCTCCAAGGGTGGAGAAGATACACTTTGAACAGTGAAGCTGGGTGATCCAGCAAACCTGGAATGGATCTGGTCCAAGATTGAAAACGTGCAACAAATAGCAAACTACTTTTAGGAAATGCATTCCAGGTTCACTGATGAAAGAGCTTTTAGAAATCAGGCCCAAGTGTAGACATCTATGCCCTAATTTCATTTTTATTTCACAACAGCTTGTAGATGTGGGTCATAAATGTCCAAGCTCATGTACCCAATATGAGCGAAAATTTCCTCGAACTTCCAATGGTTCCGCGAAATTTGATTTTCTGAAATCATCGGAAGATCGAGGAAATGAAAACAGGAGGATTCCCAGAGCTGCATTTAGGTTTATGAAACTCTAGTGCCCCGGAGATCGTACACTCTTCTCAATGATTGCAGCCACGGCTGCAAAAATTGAGAAGATGCCCGGCACTACAGGTTAAATGGGGAGAAGTCTCCCTACTCAAAACCTCTAGTGCTCTCTGATTGGCTGAGGAATGCTTATTCAGCCAATCAGAGAGCACTATAGGTTTTGAATAGAGGGACTTTGCCCTAAAAAAAAAATTGTGCCTTAAAAAAAAATTAAATTGGTAGAACTGTTGTGTACTGTTTTCAAATTACCAAGGAACTGTTTTCTTCTCACTGAGCACATTACTGTGCTGGAAAGTCTGTTACAGAGTAAGAGATACTTATACTACAATGTCAGCAGGTTCCCCTGTGCTCAGCGAGAAGAAAACAGTTGCTTGGTAATTTGAAAACAGTACACAACAGTTCTAGCAATTTTTATTTTTTAAAGCACTAGAAGTTAAATTGGGAGAAGTCCCTCCATTCAAAACCTCTAGTGCGCTCTGATTGGCTTAGGAAGGCCCCTCCTCTCAGATTCAGTCATGCGGCTTGCGATTATAAATGAGCGCGGCTGTGGGAAAAATCAGAGGATTTTTCCCACGCTGCATTCATTCATAAGCAGCCAGCCGTGGGACTCACACTGTGTTCCTGGATAGAGAAACTCTATACAGGAACACATAGTACAGGACTGCAACAGCAATCAGGGGAGCGGAGCTGCTCCACTCGCCTGATTGCTGTTGCTGCCCTGTAGTACGTGTTCCTTGATAGAGAAACTCCCCTGATTGGTCTTGCAGGTCACAAAAATTCAGTCTCTCCGGGTGAATTTACAAAGGCCGTTCTCGCCTACATGTTTGGTAAGCGAGAACGGCCCAATTCGCTGCGAGACAAAATTTAATTAATTTGCTCGCTCATCCCTGGTACCCAATATTTCTTCTGTGAAACCTCTTTCCCTCCATCATTACTGTAAGCCTGACTTTCTAGAATCGCCATAAATATGAAATGTCACTTTACAAAAATGATGACTTTGGAGGTATTTTTTACATTATGTTCACACTGCTCCCAGAAATATTATTTCCTATTTATCTGATGGTGCCAACACTTTTCTATGCATTGCTGTATTATTACAACTCTGTGGCTAATCACGTCATTGTAGTAGACAGGCTCTATCATTTAGAAATAAATAAAAACTCACGCTGTAATGATCTCCTGCAATGTATATTCTTCTCCTTTTTTTGTGATTTCCAGCCTTGCCTTATAGAGGATTCTGAGATCATAATGGTGATCAGCAGTGCTGGAAGATTTAGCGATAAGATGCCAGGAAGTAAAATCATCCTACAGCAGAAAGAACAAAATAAAGAAAAAGTTTAAAAAATATTAAAGCTGTAGACTTTAAACATATAAAATATATATTTTACTGTATTTAGATAACCTAAAATGTCAACACAATAATAAATTTACTATGTGTTGAATAAGTCCCCATAAATACTTTATATCTTTTGCAGAGGTGTGCACATTTCTAATTTCTGTGGCTACAATTCATGCTCCGTTCTTTATTTGTAGCCACCTCTGTGCTGTAGAGAGTTGAGACTACAAAGGCAAACACCCACATCCATGATATACAATGCAAAGAGTTATTAATATTATTGTTATTACCATTATTAGTAAACTATATTTATACAGCGCCAACATATTGCACAGCGCTGTACAATAACTAGGCGTTGCAAATGACAGCCAGATACATACAATAACAAAGGAGGAGAGCGTAAGAGAGCTTACAATATAAGGGACGGGGAAGCAGCACATAATAGAAGGGTGGACAGGGAATGGTGGGAAAGTAGTAGGGGTTTAAAAATTAGAAGAGGATGGGTATGTGAGTTTGAAAAGATGGCTTTTAAGGGCTGTTCAGAAGGCAGGAGCAAGCCGGAGAGGACCAGGAAGACCATTCCAGAAAGTGAGGGGGACCCTGGAAAAGTCTTGGAGCCACACATGTGAAGAGGTTATGAGTCAGGAAGTCATTGGAGGAGCAAAGAGAGAAGCTAGGAATGTATTTTTCGATAAGGTCAGTATGATACGTGGGAAAGGAGCTGTGAAGAGATTTGAAGGCAAAGCGTAGAGGTTTGAATTATGAGACATGGAGTTTTGGTATAGGCTGACACTGCAGCTGCTGTCCTTCAGAGTTTAGCCAAATATATTAAAAGCCACCACCAGCCTATATAATGATTACCTGTATATAGGAACATCTTTGCATTACATATACAGTATGTAAGGGTTGTGATTTTTGCAAACTAAATATATATATTCACAAATGGTAGGAGGTGGAGCATTCTCAATGTACAATACAAGTTCATTCATTTCACGACTAGCCCAGAAAAAAATAGACAAACCTTAATCTCTTCCAACTGTTTAGACACATGGAACATTCCAAAACATGTCTGTGCTGAACAGGAAACAAATGTTAGATTACACGTGACAAATAACAGGATAATACATGGCTGTAAATATGTCATTACAGAGGGAGAAATGCTCATACCATAGTTAGTAGTGATGTTGAGCTCTATGAAGTCCTGTACTCCATTGCACTCTCCCCATTGTTTAAATTCTTCAAGCTCAGTTGGAGAAATAGAAGTTCCTTTGGCTACAAGAGAGGCATAATAAATATTAAAGGTATAAAGTTATTAAATAATAAAAAAGGCTGACAATTCACAACTGTTTTTTGGACTGTGTGGGGTCAGCCTTGCCCAGTTTTCCCTTGCAAAGCTACTTAATCACTTCCACATTTCCATTCCTAGAACATGGACACATTAGTCTATAGTCTGTGATCATAACTAGGAAGATAACACAAAGGTGAGCACAGGACTTTTTTATTATTAAACAGGATTTATATATTACACAGCGCTGTACAATAAATAGGGGTTGCAATGACAGACAGATACAGACAGTGACACAGGAGGAGAGGACCCTGCCCCGAAGAGCTTACAATCTAGGACATATGGCAGCATTGATTTTTTTACATGATCAACAAGTATTTCTTGTTACATTTATTGAACAGATATACCTAAATGCTTATCATTGTATATTTTAAAGTCCAAAAGGGAGGAAATAGAAGTTTAGGGATTGCATAGCTATTGGGGTTTATTTTCTAAAGGAAAACAGCCTGTTCACATAGCAAAATGAACTAATCCCACCAATGGATCTTATTTTTACTTTGCTTTGTAAATGAGATAAAGCTTTGCTGACTTTGATTGTCCAAATAATGTGCAAAGAAAAACTTGTTTTTGCAAATTTCCCTGCATCTGCTATTCTTTGCTAGGTTAACTATCACCAAAGTTATAAGGGATTTTTAATAATTCCTGCATGTCTAAATTCCTTTAGAAAACCAACCCCTCACCCATTACCTTATGTTTGAAAAGGTTTTAGGAAATTTAAATGATATTTAATGCCAGATTAGGAGTATCCCCCCATCATTTTTAATATAATCTGTGTCTCTATTCTACTAATATTTTCCCAATTTGAAATTAAAAATGATTTCCTTTTATGTTAAAATACTTCCAAGAGTTATGATATGCTACCAATTGTAGGATAATATCACTAGATGGCAGAAGAATACTACCACTACCTTAAAGTTATAAAAAGTAAAGGAAAAAGTGTAGATCAGTGTTCCCCAAACTTTTTACATTGGGGGAACCCTGGAAATAACGTTCAGGTCTTCAGGGAACCCGTTCAATAATTACTATATCTAAAGCACTCAGTATATTGGTATGCTGCTCTGTAGGAAGAATTCCTCTTACATTGCTGGCCAGTGGGAAGAATGTCACCCTTACAGATAGCCAAAAAGATAATTTGTGACACTTAAAGTGACCTGAAAGGTACAAATTGCTTATTGCTCGAGAAACCCCTGGGAAACTATGGAAGAATCCTGGGGTTCAATAGAACCCAGGTTGAGAAACACTGCTGTAGACTATAAATAGTCTGTATGAAGTATATATATATATATATATATATATATATATTAAATGTGCATTTGTAATTGCAATATTTTATTACATATTAATATTAATTATTATTAATATTTTAGACATGGTCGTGGTTGTACCTGGAGACAAATGTGATCTTTTCCCAGGTACAGGAGGGAGCCCAGTGGGCAGCAATATTGTGTGTTATTATCTGTAACGTCAGAGCTTACTTCTGCATAGGAGATACTACCAGGGTGCATAAACCTAACACAGACAAGGACAGCTAAAGCTTTGCTTATATTAGGGTGAGCCCAGTTGAAGAAACTATCCCCTGCTCTGGAGTTCTGTGCTCTTGGCTTTAAGTTCAGTGCAATACATTCAAAAGAGAATGTGTTTTCAGGTCCTATGCATGACAATCTCTGAGCCAGGCTGAGCGCTGATACAGGGAGAACTTTGGAGGCCTTTAAGAAGCCTTTAAATGGCTGACTATACAAACGATCATATATCATGATTTTGCCTTCTTTCAATTTTAAGGAATAGTGCTGTTGTGCTTTAGAAGGAAGTTATCTACAACACCCTGCCCACCCCTTCTACAGCCATGATCTGCTTCTGTTGCCTACAGAAGCACAAAGATCTATTGTCGCATCAATAGGTCTAAAATAAGTAAAAAAAAAAAGTCAATTTCAATAGGTTCTAAAATAACTTATGTAATAAGAATAGAAAGCTTTTCCATGTTTTTACCAATATGTACAGTTGACAATCAAAAATCTGGCCATTAATAATCTGGTTTGTTCCGTTTTCCAGCATGAATTTCAGATTGCATTTTCAATACAGGGACTGTAGTACACTTTTTGGCCATTTATGTTTTGATGGCGCTGTTCTGCAGAAACCACTGTTAGGTCTTGCTTGCTACACTAAATACACGTTAAGATGTCCCTGCTGCTTGCTCCCTGAAATTGTGCCAGATGTCCGCTGGTGCTGGGAGAGGAAGGCTGGCCTGTGTGTGGAGGTAAGTATAACTTTCAAAAATCCAGCACTCCTCAGGTCCGCAGGTTGCCGTATTTTTGAATGTCAACTGTAGATGATGGGAGTGTAGGAGAGTGAACCAAGTAGGAGAGCAAACTGCAGGCAGATAAAGCTGGCCTAATGTTTGATACTTTTATTTGTCATTTGTGATTGGCCTCACATTTCTCTGGTATTATCATTTTAGTGCTGGAGAAAAGTTTGGAGGAGAAAAATTAACAAAAGGAATTTACATGTAACTTTTATGGTTTAGTAATTTTTAGGGGTACACAAGTTTAGGAAACAGAGAACAGGGAACATTTGGCCTAGCAGGCAATTACAACCTAGTGGCCCTTTTATGGCAGGGACAGACTTTTCTGGGCCAGTGATTGTGTAGAATGCAAAGTGTTAAAAAGATCCAGCATCAGCTTACTTTGCAGCTCGCAGTGGTAAATCATGTTACATCCAGGAGTCTCCAAGGGGGTCGTTGCTGGAAGGCTTTTCTTTCCAGGTAGCTATATACCACCCACCATGTGTCACATATTTTATCAGTACCCACCAAGGGGGCAAATGCTCCTCTGCCCCCCCAAGTCAATACATCCCATGCTTGGGAATGACCCTCATTGCTTTATGAAAGGTTGACAATCTCCATGTGATTAATATAAGTATACTTACACGACAAAGAAGAGACATTCAGCTTGTTATTTACTCTCATCTGGATGATTAAACTGTCAGGCTGAGTCTGGCTTAATACAACTTCTGAAACAAAGAGCTTATAAAATGAGCACAACATAGCTGTTGCCACATCAGCTGCAGATGGCAATACTTTATTCGGGCCGGCATAGTCTTGTCTCACCATTGTCAGCTCCATAGCTGTAATCCAGGCTTCCCTCGTCATCGTGAATTCTCTTTGCAACAAATGTACCGTCAAGCGTTCTGCAATTTATTAAAGCAAAATTTGAAAGTATTCTGGGCTTTATCAATACAAATCTCAATAAATATACTAAGCAATCCCAGGTTTGGACACTTACATTTAAAAAGTTTGGTTTACAGAATTGTATAATCCTGGTGCCCAACCTACAGTCTGGAGGATGCATGCAACTCCTTGGCAACTTTTGGGTCTTCCAGGTCCCCAGCTAGCAAAATCCCCAACTCCAACAACTCCCATATCATGTTTACAGACTCTCCAATTCTTTTTGCAGCTTTGCAGTGTCTGATCATCTCATATTGCATGTCTGTTCCTTTGGAAATAACCTGAATCTGCATACTCCCATTTTATTCTTCATTTAATTTATTTTAGCTTGGGAGGGAAGGATAGATGAAAAATTTCAAGCATTGAGGCCAAGTTAAAGGATAAAGTGATGGTGCTCAAGTCTCCCTTTCTCATATTCAGGCATTTAAGCTTTCAGCTTTGTGAAAGATTTCCATTGTATAGTATTTTATTAGGTTTTAGAAAACTTATCTTTATCAGAGAAGTTAGTCCAAGGTTTTAACCAAAAAAAGAGATCTGCAAAGCAAGCCTTGTTTTCAGTGCCCTCTCTTTTGCTAATCATAGTGCTTTTTGAACCCTTTGTCATATATGTGCATTTGGTAAAGAAATGTTTATACATAACAATAAAAATAAGATAAAAAAAACAGTTTAAAAACATTACAACAGTTTTTTAAAAAAAATAATAAGCAGCAGTAGTATGAAAGTTATTAAAATAAAGTAATTACATATATTACATAAAACACACTTTGCAATAAACTTAAATGCCAAGAATGAAAGGAGAAATTATCTATGAATTATAGGTATGCAGGTCAGACACAAACATTTATCAATAGGTGTCCTTTAATACCAATAACCATCAGAAATTAAGTAGTAAACATTAAACTGCAAATTTAGTTATAGTATATAACAAAGTATATGAACTTACGGAAGTGGAAATGCCCAAAAATGAACTTCTTTTTCGGATACTTTTACATGTAAGTAGGAATATGTAGATTTAGGCAATTCAGGCAAACCTATGACTGCCTTCAGGTTCCACAGACCATTTAGCTGTTGGGAAATGATGAATAAAGATTTAAGTTTTTTTTTTATAATTTTAGGTACTGTGCAAATTGCATCCTGTGCAGAGTATTAAATTATTTTAAAGTGTTTCTAAATGTTTTCCTGATATGGATAGGTATGAGCCATTCTGCACATGTGAAGAACTGCACTAAAATAATGTTCGAATTTAGAACCAACTCTTTGTTTTGGGTGGTTTATTATTGTAGGGTCAATGTGACCAGCTGACCTTACCATAAACCAAAAAAATTGAGATTTTGTTGCATATCGGTGACTTTTTGCTATCTCACAATTGCTCTAGGTCTTGAGGTCTTGACCAATTCTGGCCATATGTAGAGCTGGTAAGCAAGCTATTGTCAAACAAAAGTTATGGGAAGTTAAGTGCTAAAATTGGGAACATGTACCAATGGAAAAAGGAAAAAAAAACAAAAACTGTATGTTCCTCCACTGAATCTTCTCTAATAATATCTACCAAATTTTGGGAATTCATTGCAAATCAATTGTACTGGCATACCCACTCCTCAACCCTTAGGGGATAGATTGGAAATACTGTTATTATTAATAGTATTATCAATAAATTATAATAATGTAAGGTAAATAGGTATTTTATTGCTAAAAGGATTTTGCTGCTTTTAACAGATGACCTTGACCTGATAAAAATCACTTGATCACAAGCAACAAGAAACATTGGAGGTGTTTCATATTATTGGGCTGGATAACGCTGCTCAGAGTCTCCAGTCTCCAGTTTTCCTGAACAGGGTACTCCTGAGCCCCTTGTGTAACCTAAACCAAATACGGACATTTGTCATTTTTAAAACAGGCAAATCCTATCCTGCAAAATATGAGTTAAGTAAGGATCGGCAAGGCAAGACAATGTAGCATTATTATATTTGCCCCACTTAAGGACTACTACATTTGCACATAATTGATATTCTTATAATATTATAATAAAAATAAATGACAACAAGATGGCATATCAGATGACCCATGTCCCCACCCACCGCCTACACCGTCCATTTGCAGTCCAAGTGAATAATTGCTTAAGCATGTACTGTATATCCCACTGGCCTTGGCAGTATGTGGGTAACCTTAAAGCAATGGTCACCAACCTTTTTGACAACTAAATTTACGGGCTCCTGACAGCGCATGCGTGGGGAGCCAGGTGTCACTCAAAGGGGGAGAAACCTTCCCAGTAGTGATGTCATGATGGCATAACCCCACCCAGAGTGGATGGGTTGTGTTCAGAGTCACAGCCTCACCACTTCCCTGAGTCTGCGATCTGTAAGGGGACATGGTCCGTGGCTCTGGCCAGTGCTCCCTGCTGTTGGGGTCCTTCTTCTGACCCCACTCGGGAGTGCACTGGCCAGAGCCACGAACCACCAAAATTTTCCTGCAGACCGCCGCTTGGCAAACGCTACTTTAAAGGACAGTAAGGAATCTTCCATAACTAACATTGCCATTCTAAAAGTCCCAGTTGCCTGGCTGTCATGCTGATCAAAAAGCTTCCAGGGCTACTGATCCTAAGTGTGTAGATTGGGAGAGTTGACTCATGTATGTACTGGGTCGATAAAACCAATTGACAGCCAGTCAACTAGATTTTGCAAAAGTCATTCAGTAATAGCAGCTACCATGTTCTGCAGAATAGGCTTCCTTAAATTTAAGAAATCATATTTCCTTATTCTCATGTCTTGGTAATACAACACCTTCACAAAGCCAACAGTCTTTTCCAAGCATCACTTACCCTTTTGAAATCAGGAGGTATCTCTCTTATCTTTGTGTTGCAGCTTAAGGGGCTCCCCAAAATCACATGGATGAGGCAGGAAAGAGAAATGTATAGTACGAGGGTCCCCATAGTACAATGTAACAGAGACAAAAGTATCCAGATTCCCAGGGTCGGTGTATGAACACACTGTACAGTTCTTATGAGCACCGTCCCATCCCACTCTTTTCCAACAGTCACTGGTCAGAGGTTCACAGGGGACAAGATAACCAAGGACACGTGGGCCAAATTAAATATTGGGAAATGCCTTGCTAGCTGGGCTGTTTAATGTTTAATACTATACAATACACAAATAAAGGCAGAATTTCCTAGCTACTACTGAAGAAATTCAATGGCAAAAAAACAGGACGCATCGGTGCAGAATTTGGGCAAGAACAAATTGGGGAGAACAAAAACAGGATTTTTCCTTGCACATGCTTGGATGGTTAACGTCTGCAGAGCTAAATCTCATTTACCAAAATAGGTGAAATATCTCTTGCATGGGAATTTGCAAATGCAAATTTACTTTGCAGAGAATACCCAATCGTGTGTAAAGGAATTTACAAAATCAAAGTTTTGCTTGTATGTGATTGGATGTTTGATGTCACCAGAGCATAATCTCATTTACTGAGTTTAGTGCCTTCTAAGGGCAGAATGGTGGCTCAGTGGTTACTGCTCTTGCCTTTGCAGCGCAAGGTCCAAGGACACTATCTGCATGGAGTTTGCGTGAGTTTCCTCCTGATACTCCATTTTTTCCCCACATCCCAAAAACATGCAGTAAAGTTAATTGGCTTCCCCCCAAAACTTTACCTTAGACTGTGTTAAAAAAGGACATTAGATTATGAGCCCCTTTGAGGGACAGCTAAAGACACGACTTTGGACTTTGTACGGCGCTGCATAATATGACGGCGCTATTTAAATACTGTGTAGTATTAATAATTAGTGAAATATTCCTCGCGAACAGATAATACTCTTTGTTTTGTAAACAGGCTACATTTCTTTGAAGGGTGTATGAATATTTTCTAAAGCTACTGTAAATGTATAAATATATCAAACACCTTCTCTGAACATATTGACATTCTTCCAAACGTTTACGATTTGCTTAGTGTAAGGTTTACTGGTCCATTTTGTGTAGTTATTGCAAAAAAAACACAAATATTTGGCTCATACTGGGTGGTCGGAGCAGGAAGGATTGTATTGTGTGTTACCTGACAGTGTTCTAAGACTTGTGCACAGAACAATTGAGGATTTCCATCAGTCAGACAGTATAAAGGTCTGATATGCTTTACCTGCTGAGAGACTTGTAAATGCAAATATCCAGGCTTATGACTTTACAGCAAGTCCCTGACCATCCTCTCTCTTCTGTGTTTATGGTAATACAGCTTGCTCAAGGGAATGATCCAGTTTCAGGTTAGATTAGTGGCAGAAAAAAATTCAACAGTTCCCCTAGTAGACTTTCTTTAGGGATATTAAGAGAATGCAATGGGCCTGGGTGTATATTATGCTGTGTTATAGAAAGCAACTAGACATGTAAAATACATATTAAAAATATTCATTTTTTCCTGAATTTGCTTACACAAATGAGGACAAATCCTGGTAATCGAGTGTGCCTGAGCCTGGGATGGGAGAGTGGGTGTGTTGTGTCCAGAGACTCAACCCGCTTACTTCCCTGTGCCTACAATCTGTTCGGGGGACATGGCCCTTGGCTCTGACTGGTGCACCCACCCAGTCTTTCTCCTGACCATGCTTGGGCCAGAGCTGCAGACCACCATGGGCCCACAGACAACCGGTTGGCAACCGGTGCTTTAAAACTATTCCTTTTTCTAAATACCTTTTTTTTTTTAAATATTCTGTGATGGCAGCATTAGGAAAAGTCAAACTTTGACTCTGACACACTAACAGCAACCAAACTCTCTTGTAGCTGAAATTTGTTTTGTAAATGTGTTGGAGAGTACAGCTGCTGCGTCTGACTACATGGGGTTGGTGGTGGTCATGTAAACCCATGCTGCAGCAGTTAGCAGATAGAAAAATAATTAAATAGGCATAATTATTACTAAATAATATTGATTCAAAATCTACCTGCCTATGTCAAAAAAGCTTTAGGTTCTCAGTTGGCTCAGTAGGCACGTTCACCTTTACAGTGCTAGCTTACAGGTTTGTATCTTGGCCACAACACAGAGTAAAGAGTCTGTTCTCTCTGTGTTTGTGCGGGTTTCCTCTGGAAACTCAAATTTCCTCCCACATCTCAAAAACACGCACTTAGGTTAATTGGCATTAGATTGTGAGTGCCTTTTGGTGGCATGACTTTGGGCTTTGTAAAGTGCCAGGTAAATTAAACAGCTAGACTAGTTTTGGTATACAAAATGATTTCAAAATCAATATGTACAGTTGTTTTACTTCCCTCCCTCAAGATTTATAATTAAAAATAGATCAATCACACAAACAAAACAACATTTCTACCGTTAGGTGTATGTACAGAATATTTTATTAATATCTGCATTACAAGACACAAATGTCAGCAGAATGCATAGATGGGTAGCTTGTTGTATCCAGTTGTCCTCAAGGATACGTCCTTAAGAAAAAATATAGATATATTGATAATTAGTTGTGCTTTTTAATATTGTTTTACAATTTATGTTTTTGTGATGTATCAACTTGTGTACAATTTGTGATGTAGGGGCTTGTTCACATGGATAGTTATCAGTGGCTTTCACCACCTGCCAGCTGTAGCCCACTAATCCATACTACATATGATAAAAATGGGTAAGAACACGTCTATGATATGCAATAACAGGCATTTGCTGTAGATCAGAAGGGATTGTGGCAGATGTTACATTCTCTACTTGCAGTGTTTGGTAGTCAGTTGTCTATTTATTCCACTTTCTTTACAAGCACCTCTTCGTGTCCTGTGCTGGCTGCATTTGCATGCACTGGTGAATTGGTAACCACACAGATCCATACAACTGTGAACAAGGCTTAACAGACTGGCACCCATGTCTTATACAATATAAAACATACTTACTGGCTATTCATTTACAAATACCACTCTGGCAGACAAACAAGAGGCAAAATTTTTAAACTTTGCAATCTCCTCTTTACTATTCTTTAGATGTCCAGTTCGAGCTGTGAAAATGTAAAATTCAATATCATCACTACAGAACATCATATAGATTTATATTGTTATGACTTAGTAATATTATCAGGCTCCCATTAAAATGAAACAAACCTAAAAATCAAAACAGTGAGAGCAGGTAGGTTCCATATTGCAGAAGGGACAGGGTATGCAATGAAACAAACTTACCTGCTTATTAGCACTGATCTGTGCAGCTTAGTGTACAAACTTGGCATACCTTGGTGTTGGGAATTAATTAACTCTTATGCACATGCGCAGGAGTTAAATCATTCAAGCCTGGCCAATGAAAATGGTGAAGATCTCAAACTTAGAAGAGGTAGTGAGTCGCAGTTTGTTAAGGTATATAACAGGCCTGTCTTCCAATTGGATGGTATTTGGCAGAAACAGGTCCATGGTAAGTTGTTTTAAAGGCAGCAGTCTTGGGTGCTGGCAGAGAAATGGGGGTAGGGTGGGTTTTTTGCAGCAAAAATGTAGGCAGCCTCTGGTGGCAAACACTAGAGCTGCCCCTGAGTATGGGTATTAGTGTTACTCAAATACACCCCTGTTTGATTTGACCCACATTGTTTGAACATTCCTACAGAATACGAACCAAGTGTTTACCCTTAACAAGAGTCTGTTAGCTCATGCTACAATATACAACATTCAATATCATTGGCTGGTGGAATCTAAACAATTGAAATGTGAACCATTGTATACTCTAGCAACACATTTTTAACATTTGCTTTAATCCCCTCTCATAGAATTGAAAGATCATTTTGGATATGTTGATCAGTTTTGAAATCAACCTACAATTGAACAGCAAGACTGGTAAATATGAAAAATGTTGTTTTCTTAGTCTTGTTAAGAGAAGGGAAAGTTAAGCCTTGTCAGTTACTTATTACCCCCTGCTAGATTTCCTGTTATTCCCAGAAACCATTGTCACCAAAACCAGAGGCTATTGGAAAGCTTTTAATGGGAAGCATCTTATGATGGCAATCTAAAGGTAAATTCTGCTCACTTTCCTTTGTATCTCTGGGTCAGAAAGTGAAAACAATTAACCCACAGACAGCACAAAATACAAGGAAACAACAAAACATTTGAACTACACCTACACTCAAGTCACTTACATAATAACATTAGTGATATAAGGTGATTCATTTGTCCTCCAGTCCAGATCAGCAGAGAATCTTTAGGTGATTCATAGAAGACCATGGCATGGCCATTAAAGTCAACTGTTAAAGAAATGTGTAAATAGGGATAGTATAAAAGGCAAGTTTGCACAAAACTGAATAAATACCTAAATGGACAACAAGAGCGGATACGGGAGTAAAGGATGAATAGAGACAATGCTATGGCTCCAGGCATCTTTATGTTATGCAATGCAACAAACAACAAACAACAAACTAGAACACCGATGAGGCTTTCAAGAATATAAAAGAAACCAATGCATGCCATGCTGGGCTCCAATGGCCTACAGAACCCCTTTAGTTTGCAATATTCACCGTATTTTGCATGCATCTTACAGTGTGCAGTAGAATGTGCACGGAGATAGAGCCTGACCCATGTACTGGTTGGAGGCTAGCCAACATCATCTAGTCTTTTACTTTTCAACCATGCTGTCCCCGAATCATGACTTCTGTGCATTGGATTTCAGTTCACAGAGGCTTATCATCACATATGAGTATTGCCAAGACTTCTTGCAGATGCAGTTTCTTTTGTCACACACATGCCTTTCAGACTTTCATAACCAATCCCAACAGCCAAACACTGCTTGAATTAGTGCTGAGGGCTAGTGGGAGGAGTATATTGGATGGGTGCTGTGATGCTTTCAGGAATCTATGTGCATCATGCTGCCAGCTACTCCCAAAAATAGTAAAAAGAGTAAAAAATTGAATGAAATTGGAAGTTTTTAAGTTTTAAATAAGTTTTATTTAAAATTAAAAGCAGATAAAAATGTAATTTTAAGCCCAAATATTAATTACGCTCCTTACTTTGTGACAGACTCCATCCAGAATGCAGTGGGTTGGGGGGTTTGTCACATAGGATCTGTTAAAGGGTGGGCATTGCATTATAAAGATGATAAAGATGCATTGATACATGCACAAATCACTCATCATACCTTTACCTGAATATTCCACATTTGGCAACACTGGTTTTACAATACCCCCTTTGTGAGTCCGGGAAGCCTACACGAGGATTATACAGATTGTAGCATACATTGTAAATGAGAATATATTGCAAAATTGCAAAATGATTCTCAGGTTAAAGAAAAGTATTACTGGAAAATTACTTCTCCAGGGAAAAAGAAAGACAACTGGTAGGTTAGGAAAGAGAAATAGCAAAGAGCATGTTTTTTTATTTCTTACCTAATCCATAGTTGATCCTATACTCTGATTTCTGCCCTGTCGTCACATTTTGCCTGTAGTGGATTTTACAATATAACATTTAGTGCTCATGTTGGCTCATGTTGCTTTCAAAAGAACAACATACTGGAACTGATTGACTAAAGAAATTTATGATGCTCACTTACCAAGGTGAATTATCTCCTTGCAGGGAATATTTCACATAGCTCAGTGATTGTGGTGATAGTTCACTTAGCAAAGAATATATAACAAGAATTTTTATTGTACATGATTTGATGGTTGAAGTCAGCAGAGCTTAATTTTTTATTCTTTACTAAGCTAAGTGTTCAATTTCTTGCACCACTGATCACTTTGGTATAGGAAGGGGCTGTATTCCTTTACGGAATCACCACTGTGTTCTCATTGCTGTACATTATTTGCCTTTTTGAATGTAACAATTTTAATTCTTTGAAGGCATGACAACACAAATCAGGTGAATGAACTGCACACATTATAATATTGATTGTATAGGTAAATATTTAAGTACAAAGGTTCTTACCTGGCTTGTCTCACCCTAAAATACCTCTGGACTCAGGATAGCATTAAATTTGGGTATAAACAGGGTGATTACCAAAGATAGCAGCATAAGGAGTTTAAGGTTATAAAAAAAAAATTACATTAAAAATTAATTTAAAATTTAGGCTTTCAACACTTAAATCATCATGTCATGCAGAAAGTGATGGCAGCCAAGTGAGTCTATTTAGGTGAATGAATTTGCAGTGTTTTTTTGGTGGTCTGACATGAATTTGAAGACTTTTTGTTTCTAAATGCACTACTTTCCAATCATTAATACCTACACTTCTTGCTTATTGGAAAGTAGAAGTTGTGAATGTGGAGGGCCCACTGCTCTTACATAGAGCTCCGAGGCCAGCAACTTTAGCATGCTGCCAATGAGGACGAAGCAAGTCCAGCATCATCTAGTCCTTGCTTCTCAGCCTGATTTTATATGTCCCACCTTTGTAATTTATTGGATTTCAATTCTTTCAATCATGAAGCCTCAGAATCATATGTGGACATCACCACAGCTTCCTGTTTTCAAGAAGGTATATACCGTGCCATGCCACATTGCACAGAAGAGAACAGAGGCCAAATGTATATATATATATATATATATATATATATACATATATAATAGTGTATATACACATATATAATCGGGATGCTAAATATAAGCAGATTAAACTTCAGCTTTTTCATCATATAGTTACATAGACGCATCTTACCCATCTCCCAGTGATATGGTCACTTCTTCCTTATTCACCATAAAGTTAATCTCTGATGGTATATTAATATCTTCTTTGGGAACAACAGATGCCCCAGCAACCATCTTCCATTTACCATTGAGCTGAAAAGTATAGCAAATAAAAATGAAAGATCCAACAAGTATAAAGATTAAGTGGTTTCTTTAGCCATGGACAAAGATTTCTTTTATTGTGGTTTCAGATATAACTAGGAAGGTTGTATCCCATTGAGGAGATTCAGTGCTCTATTGGAGACACAGCAAGAAGTGATAGAAAATTTTCTAAAGTTAGAACACCTCCCTTAAAATAGGTGTCGCTGAAAAAAGTGTGCCAGTTGGAATATTTCCCCTCGCTTTCTATTCCACTTTAATTATGTAGAGTCAGATTATTTCAAAAATAATGAAATGTAAGGGGTTTAGACTGAGATTACCTGAAAAAACATAAAAACTTTACTGATTTAAGCATAAACCTTAAGCACAAAATGCTGCTGTTGTGCTAACATTTAAAACAGTATTCATTTGAAATTACCATAACATTATGTGAATAAATCAATCCATGGTGGGCTATTTTTTAAACATTTATTTAAAAAGGGGGAAAAAACTACATAGGCTCAGTCTTTATATCTTTTAGTCCCCCTTTAAGGATAAAGTATTTTGGACTTTTGAGTTGGTTATGCTGGGTCACTTGCTCATAAATGATTTTTATGTATCATTATTGGCCACCAGTACTCATGTAATACGTGTAACAAACTCTAATAATGTCTCAGATAACAAGAGTTAATGTTATACACGTTACATGGGAGCATAACACTATCGAGTGGTAAGGTTTGAGTATAGGCCAAATCAAAAAGAAAAAATGAAAAACCATTATTAATCACTTACATATAAAACTTAATTCAAGACATGTAACCGTGTTGATTTCATACATTTGGAGATGTTGGTTATATAAATGTTGGTGATATAAATGTAAATAATAATAATAGAATGAGAAAAAGTAGGCTTACCATTTCCAAATCAAAATCTTTCATTGGATGTGGTATATCTATACAAGACAGTGCTGCAAATCAAATATTTTTAGCAGTCAGACCATGGGAGAATATAGTATATATACTAAAAATTCATTTCATTAAGGCCTATGTTACATTTCAGTACTCCTACTTTCCAATGACAGGAGTCTTAGGGGAGTGCAGACAGTGCTCCCCTGCTTGCACGGTATAGCTCCTTCCAATGAGAGTTGTCACTCCCTCTGATCGAAAAGGGGGTCTATGGGCTGCAGCAGCATTAGCAACCATTGATCCTTTTGAGAGTCCCCCCCATCCGGGTCAGGTAGCAGCATCATCTTGTTGGAAGGCTTTATATCACGACTCTTATTTACTCCTCATCCTCCTCAACTTGCACTGAAAAGTTTACCTGGACAATCACAGGACCAATGCAGCGGCCAAAAGAATTTACACCCTGAGCACACTTATTTATCTATTTTACATTTTTAAATATGATACTGGACTGCTGCCACTGATACTGGGTGGAGGTAGTGAGGAATTCATTTTTCTCTTTCCTCCTAGGTTGTCCCAATGTTTCGGGATATATATATATATATATATATACACACACAGGCTGACAATCGAAAA
Source organism: Pyxicephalus adspersus (assembly GCF_032062135.1). NCBI lineage: Eukaryota > Metazoa > Chordata > Amphibia > Anura > Pyxicephalidae > Pyxicephalus > Pyxicephalus adspersus. The sequence continues at coordinate 11,246,575 of NC_092871.1, forward strand.
TCTGGCCATGGATAATTCGGGTCCTTCAGTTTCCCGGCATGAATTTCAGATCTTATTTTCAATAAAGGGACTGCATTACACTGTTTGACCACTAATGTTTTGCTGGCGCTGTTCTGCAGAAACAGCTGTTAGCTGTGCCAGATGTCTGCGGTGCTGCAAGAGGAAGGCTGCCCTGTGTGGAGGTAAGTAAAAAAAAAAATCCGGGATTTTCAAAAACTCTACACTACTGAGGTCCAGAGGTTGCCGGATTTTTGATTGTCAACCAGTATATATATATATATATATATATATATATATATATATATATATGAAACACTATAAAATGTTTACTTACTTACTTTACTTACTTTTTAATTATGAGCTTAAAAAATGTAATATAAAAGCTCATTTAAAACATAAGTGCTTAAAAATCATATTAAGCGTTGCTCCTTTTGTGACAAAACAAATATTGCACTCACCAGTATCTCTCCTAATGACAATGTGCTGGTAGTTTTGACAAATCGAGTATTCGATAATATTAGTGAGATCTTGAGTGGAGGGCAGGTTAGAGCGACCTATAATATAAAGTGATTAATGGGGAATTATTAGAGGACACAGGGACATCTTCTCTACAGTCAGTGTAACATCACCACCAACAGGCTGAAGATAGTACATGGTATGATCACACTAAATAAAGTTTCTGTTTAAAAAAAGTTTTCACCCATTACTCACCTAACTTTTACCCAAAATGTACACATTTTTCAATTCAATCAGAAAAATGTATGAGTAGTGAGTTGGGGGTTAATTCACACATTTTCTAAATGAATCCAGTGAAAAAATAATATGGGTTTATTTGGTTAAATTGGATGAGTCTTGGGTGAAAGCATTTGTAAAAAGATACCTAGGTATAAATCTGTAGCAAGGCATGATATGTAAATCAATTTTCAAATCAGCTAACAATTTTTTTTTATGTAGATTTGTACGATTTGGTTATTTATGACACTGAATGTCTTGATTCTCGATCACCAAGAATTAAAATAAAGAAAAATATCACATTCTTTTGGTTAGAGGGATTTCTCACTTTATTAAAATAAAAAGAGAAATTGTCATTTTAGGTATTAAATTAGGATTTTGGTCATTTTAAACTAAAGGTAACAATGGGAATGAAACCCTATAATATGGCCCAGTCGAAAAGAGCCTATTTAGCCTAGATTCACACCACAAGATTTACACGCTTTGATTTTGTTTTCATGCAATGATCAGATTTAAATGCACCTTGCAGGTAAAGATGCCAACCAAATGGTCACCTTTGGATGACGCTGACCTTACGATCACCTGACGATGAACATGCATGTTAGGTAATGTGTGGAATATTCAAGCACTAGAGGGGAGCAGAATAAAATTCAAGTGGGGTTAAATTTGGTCAAAAAATTTGAGAAACACAACTGGAATTCATATTTTTAAAAAAAAAAAAGGTTTAAATGGCCTATATTCAGAGATTTGTATTTATTTATTGGCTCGGCCAATCTAGTCGAGGGACATTAACAGGCATCAACATCCTCTGGCTGGATTGGCGGAGTTGTACGCTATACATTTCAAAGAAAGGTCTCCATGCTAGGGATCATCCAATCACAGGCTGGTGCAATTATTTCTGCCTATATATTGTCCATGGATGCTATCTGAAAATTTGAGCCCAGGTTCTGATTCCAATGCAAGCATGGAATACCTTTGATTGAGTTAGGCTTTAAATTGCAAAGATGGTACAACGCCATTGTAAGGTTTAAAAATAAGTTATGCAACTAATCAAAATATAGCAAAAGTGTATGCTTTAATGAACAATATGTTTAGATGACATCACATACACCTGTAGGTCAGATATCCATTTTTTACCACCAAATCCTCGCTTTCAAATCTGTTTGGCATCCCAGCTCTGAAAAGTAAAAACAAAGAGTTACACAACGCCCTAAAAATAAAACATCAATATACTTTCAGGATTACCACCATAATATTGAAACCATAATAATAATTCAAACCATATTATTTACTTGATTGATAGATGAACCAGGTGAGGAACTTCATCTTTCAGGTAAACTTCCATGAAGGAATGGTCTAATGCAATGTCGGAGATAACAGTCTCATTAATTTCATGAGCCATGGCCACCAGACTCCATCTACCTACAGACTGAAATAAAGAGGAATGTTTAGAAACCTTCCACTATAAGGGGGCTCGTACCCACTATTTTAATATGAACACATCATATATCTTTTTTTCTCCCACATTACAAACCTTGTAAATGAAGCAATTTTACAATCTTATTTTCATAAATTTCAGTAAATTCCCTGATAAAGAATTAAACATTTGTTGGGCTAAATAATTCAATTTGAACCACTTTCTATTAGGTAAAGGTCAGATAACCTAAAACTTTGTAATATTAAATCCTGAAATATACCAGCTAAAGAATAGAAGCCTTTACAGACAAATACATAAGTCAGTGCTAACATTCCTAAATATTATATATTTTTTCTTTATATGTACTGTGAGCTGTGGATATAGTAATTACAGCAGAGGTTCCCTAAAGATCTGAACTTTTTTTAACAGGGTTCACCCATGTTAAAAGATTCAAGAAAGGCATCTCCTAATAGAAACCAAATAGGTTTATCAATGTAAAGCAACCATAAGTCTTTGGTGGTTACTTTCTCTATCCACAGTGATTGGGGTACAAAATGGTATCTTCATATTTGGGGGACTGCTTAGTGGCATTTTATCATTATTATGATTTCCAAGGGTTCTAGCATAGGGGATTTAGGGGATTTAGCATTGATGCTTTCCTAGGAAGGTGGTGCGGATTGGGGTGGCCAATAACTTTTTTTTATGACCATTTAATATTATAATATAGACTAACAGGCCTGCTCAATCAAATTGAAGTACCACATTCCCATAAATGCTAATACCAAGGAAGAAGTGAAAGCTTTAGACATTTACGTCCAAAGTATAACTATGAAATGCATAAAAACATTGATTTATTCCCAACAGGGTAAAGTTACATACCAGTAATTATGTAGAGGCAGAGAGTGTTTGTAACTGTTCCTATTTCTCAAACTGTTTTGCAATAGCTTCATCGAGAGAATGAGGAAAAACAATCACCCCATTGTAAAATCCAAGACAAACAAATTGGCCAATATATATAGTCGTCAGGCCAAATTGATCCTTTTTGCTCCCCTAGGCCAGTAATTTTGTGCTGCCTCCACCGCCCCCCCGGTCAAACAATGGCTTACACATACAAAACACAATATGGAGGCTGTTCCACATAATTAAAAGATAGCAAAAGAGAGAGACGGGGGAAAGGAAGGAGAAGAAGAGACAGAGACAGCAGGAAGCAAGAGTAGGGAGAGGTAAGGGGGAAAACTGCAGATAAAGAATGAGGTAGTTAAAGCAGGAGAGACAAAGGAAGAAAAAAGCAATGGAGAGGGAAAAAGAAATAGGGAAGAATGGGGGGGGGGGCGTCAGAGAGGAAGTTGGTAAAGAGAAAAGGAGAATTTAGAGAGAGAAACCTTCATTACAAATATCACCCTGCACAGATCTCTGCACTATATGTCACCAACATATAAAAACTCACGTTGTGCTTCCTGTTACTGTAGAGATAGTCGGCCAGCAGCAGGTTCCAATTCCAAATAGATATGTGGTAATGCTGCCCCCTGATGGTTGCTTAGGCCATGGTCATGAGAGCCTTGACATAACTACATAAAATATATCCTGATAGATATAAGGGAAATGTTTCCCTTTTGAATGGAATATTTAGTATCATAAAACAAAAATATAGCATACTGGTATGTAGTTTTACCTGTTAATAATAAAAAAAAATGTATGTATTCATACAAAATTGTACCTGCTGAATACCAGAAAAGTCCTAATTTTTCTCGTATTTCCTATTATTAAATTTGAAATATAAATACGATAATTCACAGACCAAAGTAATAAAAAGGTTACCCTTCTGACCTGTGTGTTACCATGTTCACATATATTTAGATTGTAGTATTTTATCTATTCTTCTTTATTTTCCTTGCATAGATTGGTCAGTTATGACAGTAATGACATCTTCATAACAGATAATACTTTGGTCCTGAGGAAGTGAACATTGATTTGTGAAACACGTTGACACAATTCTGGAAAATTAAAAAATACTATAGGATACACTGTAGAAATGGTCTGTATGAACATTGTATGGGGGGAATCATTGTAACAGTTTTATTACTGTTTTAAAGAGATGATTCAGTAAAATAATTTAAAGTTTTTATGATATTCTTTGCATCAAGTGCTGAATAGAAAGTCCAATTTTTGTGACACACACAGCAAGCCGTTACCGTGATGATGTAAATTCCTGATGGTAGGTCCGGACTTATGTAAGTCCCCTGCAGTGGTAATTTCTTTCCTCTCAGCCTGGTATTAATGGCTTTCTATTTGCTCTCTTTGCTCTCTTTAGTGTGATCCTGTCCCCTGTCACTTACCTGTTCTACAGTCATAGGATCTCCTTTCATGATGGTACTGCAGTCTGAGTCATAACAATGGCCAACATAGAGGCAGGACAAGACACACAGGATGATTGTCTTCATAATTGTGTCCGATGTGTCGGAGAAATAAAGATTGAATCCAAATATCTATTTCTCCTACACAGGCTAGAAGAACAGAGGTGCCAGCGGTCAATGACTGGAAGTCTGAAATCATTGTACAGACAGGGACACAACCAGATCAAATATTGACCCAGTTTTGCAACCTCTGAATTGTTAACTCTTTGGAAGAGAAAAGATTAGATGTAAATTCAGGCACAACTTTTTCTGTTGTTGAAAGGTTAGAACCCAAAAAATAGAATTTTGGAGGCCATGATTGACCTAACCAAGGGGATTTTGTTTTGCTTAAAGATGCATAAGGGGATGTACAATTCAAGGCATTTAGAAATCCTAACCATGGACATTTATTATTTTGCAGGGTTTGCGTAGAGTATCAGCAGGGCCACCTTGACGTGCATGCTGTTGGCTGGAACCTACACCGATATGGACAGGATACATTGCGGAGGACCTGAGAATTAGGCCACTCCTCTCCTGACATGAGTGTTGATTGGTTATGCCTCCATCCTATGGGATCTCCATACAATGTCCATCTCATTCTACAAAACAGGACACATTAGTTATTCCAGGTTTAAAAATTAATTTTTTAATCCTAATCAGAGGTTCGTAGAAGCAGGACAGAGAGGAAAACAACTAAGAACACTTCTTAACAGCAAAAGCAAGTTTTTGTGGAAACATAAAGGAAATGTATATTTCCTGCTAATTACATGAAAATCAACAGAATTAATACCTGTATCTGGACTTTATATTTTGTTTTTGGATGCTTTCTTGGCTGAACACCTAGTCCCTATGAGCATTGACAGCAATCTTGCTCATAGAATGAGACAGGTAAGAGCTGACCTCATCACTCTGCTGCTGCTCCTTTATTGTCCAATCACTGGTTGCTTCAAGGCAGGTGACTACACTGAGTTATATACCTGCAGTGAAGAAAAGGGAGGCAAGTAACTTGGTTGTGCTGTGTATATCACAAGAGCGGGTAAAAATATGAAATATTTGGCTGGTATAACAGCTCCTGTGTCAGCTGCATTAATTGATCAGCTCAGTGTGCGATCCCCGGCACTAGAGGTTAAATGGGCACAAGTCTCCCCATTCAAAACCTCTAGTGCTCTCTGATTGGCTGAGGAAAGCTTTCCTCCCCATGTCCCCATTTTAGCAATTTCCTCACTTCCTGTCACTATTATCTGAGATCTATACATGTGGAGCTGCCACCATTACACCAAGGACAACATTGTCCAGATATTAAATATTGAAGGAATGCTTTTTAGTATTATTGTTATATTTGTTTTTCTATATTTGTCAGAGGTGAGTATTTGGTATGTAGTAAGTCTAGTTATTTCAAGTATTGTTCCAGCACCTGCCATCAGTTCATGGTCACCCAGGAGCCAAACAGCAGAATGAAACCAACCCCATGCTTTCACACTTTCATTTTTGGTGCCAGGTTGAAGACCAATCAGGAAACATTTAAATGGCCTCGGTTGTATCCCCATGTCATCTCCTTGATCTGTTGTCTTCACCATGATTGTGCTGCTTCTTGACATGTGCAGGGAGAATTATTTTCATCATTCATGGCATTTTAAGGGCGCTCCCATACCAGACCAATTGCTTGGTTTTCATGCCAACAGGCTGCAGTGCTGATCAGAAATACAACAGAAACATTTTACACAAACAGAAGCTCACATTTTGTGTGCTCATATTGGATTAAAAATCCTTGTTGACCCAAATCTAAATATATTTATATTTAAATAAAATATAATAATATTATTATATTTATCACCAATCAAGACAATAAAATCACCAACCTAAACCCGAATAGAGAGCAAGACCACACAGTAGGACATTTTTATAAGTTCTCCTAGTGTTGACTATTTGCATTAACTATTTGCATTGAATGAATAGGTTAATTTAACTCAT
>NC_092871.1:11254565-11256157 GCF_032062135.1 Pyxicephalus adspersus
CCTATTTCTGTGACAAAGCTTAAGTCTTAGGTGACACTCACTTCCAGGTATAGAGGTTACGGGGGTCACTCTGCTTGTGTTTCTATAGTCCCCTTTTACTATATACCAATATACCAATATGGGGCGTGTATACATGCTTCTCTGTAGCTTAGGGCTAAGTCCAAACTTCATGTTCTAGTTATATTTTCAGTGGTTATTACCCCAATATATGTCCCCATTTTACATCACTGGCTTTACAGAAGGTCTTTGTAAGTGTCCCCTCCTCTTCCCAATAAGGACTTTCAGCATACGGGGCCCCCACTTTAATTATTTGTTCAGGGCTCATTCCTTTATATTAGTATTTTAGTTAGTATTTAACAGCACCATAGCAGCCAGGTATCATACCCTGTGCACTCCTCTCCTGCATTTGTTGCTTCTGGCATCCCCTCCATACCCTTTTCCTGCACATGTTATCTACTGTGATACCCTCCTCACTTCTCTCCTGCACAAACTACCCCATTAATCTCCTCTATACTCTTCTCCTGCATATTTTTCTTGCCGCCATACCCTGTGCACTCCTCTCTTATACATTCTTCCCTGTAATTATGCATATAGTGCCCACTGCTCTGCCATGTATACTGCTGGCACCCATACCCTTCATCCTACTCACAGCCACTTCCCTATTGAATAACAAAAAAACATTTTGGTTTCGGCTTTACATTCCTCCTGTGACATTTATCACCTCAGTAGCCAGTAATAAAGAATTGTATTTTGTTTTTCAGAGTTAACAATCACTACGTATGACACAAAGAATAAAAAACTGTGCTCCATTGCCCCGTACTGTGAATACACCCTGCCTGATGATGTGGTAGAATGTGGTAAGCTCCGATAAAACTGTCTGGGCTCAGACCTTTTAGTGGGATGTTTGTTGAATATTGTAAGCTCCTTCTTGGTGTTTTTTCAAAAATATCATATTTTGTGTCCAGTGGACATAGTCTGATGGTGGACAGCCAATCAAGAGCCATCCTATGGATTCAGAAGTAAACCTCTCCGGTAGTGGTGCTGTGTATCGGACATCAAGAAGCCCTCAGCAATGATGTGGAGGATGGGGTCACTACAATATCCCACCTTCCTGTCCAGAAAGTTTCCCTTTCTAAGAGAGTGGTGTAGCAGAAGTGAAGCAATGTGAATATACATGATACAATTCCTGCTAATGAGACCCAATAAAACAGAGATTTTACCTTCATTATTGTATCTGTCTTTGCTTGTCTGCAATTGTGACTTCATTATCGGTAATGTGGGATTCCCTTCACATTGTAAATACACATCACCATATTTTTTAGACGTGTTTATTTAGTAGTGACTGAAAGCCTAAAACTTTTTAATGTGAGGACTTGGAACCCAACATTTATATCTTGTTTGCCAGGATGACCGGGGGAGGGTTCGTGATTGCTTCACTGTTCACCATTGTGTACAGTTGTTAATATTGAAAGATGTCTTTTTTTATGATTGCCAAAGACGTGAGAAGCAAAAGCTGTTTATATATATATATATATATATATACACCCCTTTGTGGTGGCACAGGCTTTGGGAAATAATGTTTCCACTACCTT
>NC_092871.1:11257628-11311890 GCF_032062135.1 Pyxicephalus adspersus
ACATTTTTCTGCAAAATACTGTTGCTTGGGCATAACGTACTGTGGGTTCACGCAGAGGAATGTGTAACAGAACGCATTGGAGTCCACCAGCCGGTAAGGGAGGAGCTATTAATGCAATCAGCTGTGCAACTGTCGCATTGATTAGCTTTGTTTTGAGGTCATTTGGACCATATTTCCTCTTGCGCTTCAGCATCTGGGAGATGGAAGGTTGGATGCTGCTTATGCTAACCACAGAAGGATTGGATGATGGGGTAAAAGGTTTGGGGGATGGCAATGATGCCTTATCTTGACTGCTAGCAATGCGACAAGCTCCTTTTTACCGCTGGTGGTGCTCGGCTACATGCCCCACTCAAATTGCTGGCAGCAGCATGGGTAACTTTGGTGGCAGAAGGTGGAAAGGAATTGGAGGAAGATCTAGCAGTTGGAGCTTGCTTCTTGGGCAGAGGTGGTCATACAGAGCTCTGTGCTTTGACCAGGGGTTCACGCCAGGTTACCGGGTGGTGGATTTTTAAATGTGTGCTCATGCAACTTGTTCCAAGTTTGTTTGGGTTTTTGCCTCTTTTCAAGTGTTGAGCACACAGTTTGCAGATGACCATAGTGTTTTCATCTCTATGGACGCTATAAAATGTCCACACGGGCAAACATCTGACTGGGCTGAAAGGTGATCTGGAGCTGGTGCTCGTGGTGGCGATCCGCGGTAGTTGAGGCATAGCTGTGGTGACATCTTCCGATGATGGATGGCTATGACTTGCCTCACTGGTACGTGAAGACTGCAGAGTGTGGGTGGCTTTTACCCTCTTCCTCCCTCTCCCCCTTTGAGAGTGCTCTGCAACTTCTTCTTTTACCCTCCTCCTCCTCCTCCTCCTTCTTCTTCCTCCTCTTCTTTTGTCCTATGATGATCTCCTTGTTCGTCCTATGTTGGATCAAGGACATCATCATCATCAGAAGAGACAGTTTCCCTATATGCGCCGAAAGGAAGCTGCGGCCTTTTGGAGCCAGTTTGATTTGGCTCGTCTGGCTCAGAGTGTTCTGGTGAAAAGTAAGTGGGGGGAAAGCCTGTGAACACACTCTCTTCGTCAGATGAAACAATTGAGCATCTTCAAGGAATGCTTGTAGCCCTGCCTCTCCAACCCCTCGGTGGGACTCGTCTACATACTGCTGTACACAAAACTTTCCAGCCGAGGATGAAGAAGTAGGAGGAATAGGTGTATCATGGACTGTTTGGGACACCTGTAAGGCCTGTGTCTAGGACTGAGATGAAGAGGGGGTACAATCACTAGACCCAGGCTGGGTCATGTACTCAACTACCTCTTGTTCATGGTGTGGTAATAATGGAGGCCCACCACCAACAACAGCACTTTTCATTCTCAGGTCTGCAGTTAAAAACAAACTCATACTGCTTTGCTTGCCTTTGAGAAGAATGTCACCCTTACAGATAGCCAAAAAGAGATCACTGGTGTCAGTTAAAATGTCCTGAAAGAAACAAACTGCTCATTACTCAAGGAACCCCTAGCAACCTCTGGAGGAACCCTAGCAGGGTTGATGGACCTCTGGAGAAACCCTAGAGTTCCATGGTACCCTGGTAGAATAATACTGCTCCAATGCCATTCTGTCCTAAATGTAAAAAGTCTGTTTTTTCCTAAAGAATTTTGAAAATACATACAATATTTGCTCATTACAGGATTATTGTTTTTATTTATTTTGTTAATACATAATAGACAAGCAATAAGCATGAGCTCACTGTCCAAAGGATCATTACCAAATGAGTATATAGTGTATACATTTATCAATAACCTTGAAAATAAATATAGTGAAGAAGACACCATATATTTTATATACACAAATATATATTCATTTTCCTGTGACAACCTTACTAATTAGCAGAAAACAGGGTTAGTTTAATACAAAAATGTAATAATTTCACAAACAATAATTACTACAGTTTATCCGCATCAGTTTAAAGGAATTGCACGTGATTATGGATTATATAACCCTTGTAATTACACATTTGAAGTCTGTTCTGAGATAAGAGGAAATGTTACATTCTTCCAATCTGATAAACGTCAGCCGGGTTTGTGCTGGTGTTCTGCAGAAATTAAGAATGAGGATCTTATATTCCATTATGTAATACAGAACCACAGTCTGTAAAACTGCATTTTTATTTATTTTAAAATAATAATATGAGCCTGGGCTGCACTTTAAATAAACTTTGCAAAGAAATTGTCAGTAGATAACTAATTATGCGTCTGAGGGCGATTTTAAAGTGTGCGTATGCCAAAAAAAAATTTGGTGGGAAAAATGGTAGAAACCCTGTCAGGTTAATTGCTATCAGGGGCTCTGTTAAATAGATTTATTCTCATTTCCTGTCCTGCTGACAATATGTTATTTAAAAGGAAAAGAAATTCCCAAATGACATAAAAAGATTTAGATAAAAATCCGAGTAGGAGAAGGCTAAATATTCTTCAGGTTTTTGTAGGTGTTGCAGATTTTCCTTTACTTTCTTCCTAATGAAACCAATTAATAATAGAACAGGATGTGAGGCTACAATTTTTGAACTAACAGATGCTATTTTGAATTGTATCAGGGCATGACAGGTAGCAAAGAAAACAAGACAATCAGTACATACAGTACAATGATAAAATAAACTTAGGGGAGCTTGTCGATTTTCTCATTCAGAACAAAATGACAAGTTTTCTTAACCCTCCCCCTGTTCTCCCATATTTCTCAAAGCTCAACTTTCCTGCATTCCCCTGTAACCTGCTGGTGCCCTAACTTTAATGACTCTGCATAGGTTTTTATTAGGATATGCAGAACCACTTTCTTCCCTCCCCATGTGTTTCATCCCTACTGGGATTCAATGGATTGGGTGTGGAAATGGGTGATTGGAAGGGTATCAGTAAAAGAGAAGAGGTGTTTATAAGGGGGTTGCCTGAATGGGCAAAAAAAAAAACTCCCTACCTTTTATTTATAAACATGAATGTCAGTAAATGATAGACAAGATGCAATTTCCTTAAAGACTTCTACTTCAGCTGGGTCCACCTTATTTGACTTTGCTGTAAAATACAGAAAAAAAACATGGTGAGACATAAATATGATACATTGCTTCAGCCTGCCAGCAAATAGACTAAACATTATATGATATGATATATCATTATATGATATGATATCATATTGTTAAAGCAATGGAGCAGCCAAAAGTCATTCATAACTGTGCATGAGCTGATAGCTCTGTCCCCAGTTCTACCATAAATTCCCAGAAATGCACATATCACTGTACAACAAAAGCTATAGACACCATCCTATTTCATTATCCTGTTTCAATATCCAATGGCACAGGTGCAGTCAAGGAGGAAAGAAGGAGTTCCTTATTGTCCGGAAGTAAGTTCTTGAGTTGTGGTGGTGGAGTATCATATGTGAGACGTATAAAAGTCTGCCAACCATTACAGTAAGTGAAAGTTGCTTTAATTGCAATCTGTATGGACATTAATGTTCTATGGGGCAGAAGGGTGCAATCCTGCTGGGGTGTCTCATGAGGGTAAGTTGAAGGTGCTTGTAGTGGCTTCTAGAGTTGGGTTCACAGTACGACAGTATGACGAAATTGCACTTCATGATGGTCAGGGGGAGGTTATGTCCCTCTGGGAGGCACCTATGTACTTTTAATGTATAGATAATACAAGACCTGGTGACCTTGTTGCAACCTGAAGAATTCTGGATGTTTAGGCTTTTCTCTGTGCAAATTGAAACTATTTTATTTTTTGGAGTAGCTTGTGGTTACAAATATTTCTGGGATCTTTACATTTGGTATTTTCTTCTTACAAGCTGAGGTTTGTTTAGTACAAAACATTGCCATGACAGAAGAACCTAACCCATTTATTAATGAAGGCTTTGTGTTTGCAATGAAACATTTTCTGGGGTGTCAATAAAGCTGAACTATGGGTTAAATAAAAGATGACATATTTGATGTATTGAGCAATATTACAGCTGATTTAGCATTAACACTTTTCTTTTTCTTCACAGCAGAGGTTACCCTGTGGACAGGGTGGTCTTATATGGACATCCAGTTTTAAAACAGACCTTAAATAGCAGCAACTGAAGTTTAAAACCAAATAATACTGTTAACACACAACAACTATACAATAGTACAATACAATATAAAATATAGTTACTTTATAATTACCCCTGGAGGTGTTACAGAATATGGTTTGTCCCAACCACTGTTACTAAAACCTTTGCTTAGTAGCTTGGTCTCATAAGCATCACTTCCACCTAATTTAGGGATATCTGCCACCTATCCCCTGAGACAGAAATAGGTCTCCGCACTGTGACAAAGTACAGAAACGCAGGGAGGCTTATACTTTCTAAGTAAACAATAAGTTGCCGAGAACCAAAGGCACTAACTAAAATCAGTAGGAAGGCTGAAGCTAATCTCCGAGAGTTTCTTACCATGGAGCATGGGGAGACAGAAAGTGTCCCCTTTGAGGGACATACTATCATATCTTACAGCAGGGCAAATATGAATATTGTACTGGAAGTGTGATAAGCCGCAGCCACCAATACATTAATGTATTCTGATCAGGTGAAAGTAGTTCCATTTGGTTGTCCTGGATTGCTGAATTTGCATATCATTGCCCCTGGTGCCATTTTTGTTTAAATTGGTGGCTTCTCTTTACACTTTGTGGTCTCTCTTCTACAACCTAACAGCATAGCCACAGTGAATGCATAAATAGCCATTAAGTATTTTTGAAGCTTATTTTTGAAGCTTATTTTCTTGGCTTCCTACCAGAAGTCTGGATTTTGGATTCTTCCCCAGCAACCAATAGACATAAGGAGCCTATAAACCCATCTAGACGTTAAGGCTATTTTATATCTACCCTTATTTGAGAAGGCACCACTGCAGAATAGAATCAATCATTTAATTTTTACAGCCAACGGCTACGGTGTCTGATAATGCATGTGAAAGATCGGTGACTTATATTTGTGTACCTGTTTTGGATAGGATGTGCCCATTTGATTGATTTGCCTACATTTTCTGTGTTGTCACTAAAATAGTACCGTATTTTTCGGCGTATAAGACGCACTTTTTCTTCCCCAAAACTGGGGGGGGTGATTAGAAGGCGATACATTGACACAGAGTGATTTTTTAGTATTTTGTTCAGAATCTTTTTTTTCTAGGTTTTTCTCGTTTAAAATTGGGTGCGTCTTATAGGCCGGAGCGTCTTATACGCCGAAAAATACGGTAAGTATAGAGAGTTCTCTTTACCATGGAAACATGAATCAATAAAATAAACAATTGCTACAATGAGGAAGGGTTAGCAGATACCAGCGTTTTGGTGTATCCATGATAAAGTTCCATAAGTGAAACTCTTCCCAAAAGTAACTCAAAATCAGTTTGAACTGACAATGCTGGCCGTAAAGTTGGTTTAAGCCTTCAAACCCTAATGTACCAACAATTATTACTACAAGGAGAGTATATTATATAATGTTGGCAATACAAAAAATACATCATCTCCTTGTCCTTCAGTGGAATAATTAGTGACTTACATATCAGATACAGAGCTGTAATGTCATTAGTTTTTCTTTCACTCCAGACAAGCAAAGAGTCTCCTATTGACTGATGGAACACTAAAAAATGTTCTTTATCTGTTAACAAAACAGAAAGAGTTACTAACAAAGCCAGAAGAAAGAAAAACTAGAATATTATCTTTTATCATGAAAAATTTCACAAAACTGTTCCACAAATGTGAGTTAAAGTGAAACTAAAGTCTGATTTTGAAAAAATACATGATCAGGCTTGATGATTGTGATTGCAGAAACGGTCAGGAAATCCCAGCTTCCATCATCCCGGCACAGCCAATCAAGATTGCTGGAGATTTCCTCAAGGAAGAAAAGAAGAAGGAAGATAGGGATGTCCTGGAATAGAACTGGGATAGGTGTGTATCAAAGATTTTATTTCTACTTTAACTCAACTGCCAAACAAAGGGGAAGTAAAGGTTGAGTTGAGGAGCCATATAGCAAAGGACAGGCTGTGCAAAGTTGGGAAGGGTAAAATACAGAAATTATGGGGGCTGAAGTAGTACATACATGAAATATGGTGAGCATGCTAGCTGCAGCAGAACTCATGAAGGGTTAGGAAGCAGTAGAAACAGAACTGAAGCTCAGGGCCTTATATCAGCACTCTTACCACCAATGTCCTGAAACTTGTTATCACTCTTTTCCATTGTTATCTTCGTTCTGCAGAGATTGAATATATTTGAATAATTAAAAAATTTGACAGTTATAATGAATATAAAGTAGAATATAATATACAATACAATAGTACGACCATCAATGAGAATGGACTTTTCAGCAACTTAGTGTCACAAGCAACAGAAGACTGCAAAGATGTATTGAGTTAAAAGAAGAGCAGTGGTATCTCTGCAGACGTCCTACACACACCCTGTGGAGTCAGAACTGCAGCTTGCCAATCAGGAGAAGAATGTGTGTTACTGATTGCAGAGCTGGAGATTTGTCCCAAACTGTGGCTGCTTTCTACAAAAAAATGTTTTGTAAGACGTAGACAGCCTGTTACTTTGATGCACATGAAATGCTTTTGGGTAATTAAAATGTAAACTAATACCTAATATTAGATATCTATTCTCACCTACTCACAATGGAATGTAAAATCTCTCCCCCACCCGACCCCAGTGGTGCTGGCTGTGTCAGTTTGCTTCTATGACAAATAAAACATTTATTATATGTATAGAAGCGGCCATTTTGACTTAAACTTGACTCGCCATCCACCCCTTACTTGTCTGCCTACAGTGCTCCCTTCCAGGGCTCTCTATCCAATAAAAAAGTCAGTGCGTCACATCCCACCACCATATCAGACCCGTGTACAATACCATCACCCTCCCCTGCACAGTACCAGATTCTGTAACATAATTATGGATTTTCTTACCCATCCTCCTGTGAAACAATCACTTGCTGATCCTGCACTGTAAAATCCATCTCTGTAGGAACTTTTACCTTTTTATAAGTAGCTGATGTTTCCACCTTCCATTTACCTGAAAGCTGGGGGGATAACCACCATAAGTATTAAAGAAGACCTGTAATATGCAGACAATAATGCAACATACAAATACTTGAACATTTAGCATCTTATCAGACCATTTCACCAAATAAATCACAACAGTAAAAAATAATTTCTGATTGTACTTGTTATATATATATATTGTACATAAAATATAATAGGCATTCACAGGACAGAAGTTTTGCATGCTTTGAAATATTTTTCTTTATTCTCACCCTCTCCCGGTCTATTTGTTTTACTTCAGCTGGAATATTCAGGCAGGACAGAGCTGCAAACAATTATTAACAATTAATAAATAAAATAATAAAGCACACAGTTTAATTAAAATTGTTATAAACCCATAACAAATGAGGAATGTCATTATAAAATGGGGCTAAAAGTAATGCACTGCACCATCCTAGCTGTTAGATGGGGTTACTGCCATCGATTTTTAGATTTATATATATATTCTGAAAGTACAACAAAATACCCTTTGATCCAGATAGAAATCCCATGTCTTTGTAACTTCCTGTGCAATGCACTGAAATCTTAAATGGTTTTTGACCTTTGCAAACTATCTTCTGCAAATAACACAACTCAGCCTAGAGATGAGAAGGGAGGGGGGAGGTGTGTGGTCCAAATCAGGGGAGCAGACTGGTATGACAACGCTGCTCCTCCTATACAGATGCTGGGACTTGCAGGTTAGAATGAGTCCAATGCATTTCATGTTTATCTGTCACCTGTCAATGGATTCCAGACTACAGAAGTGTCCCTGAAAGAAATTGATGCATCTGACATAAAGCTAAAACCCATGACACTTTGGATTAGCAATGTCTCAATGTACAGGAGAAACCAATTCATGTGGCAGGGGAGCCAGTAGTCAATGTACCCAAAGTTTTAGGGCCAGGGAACACCAACAGGTTTATCACACAGACCACCAGAGAAGTATAAAGTGTCTTACAGGTTCACATGAAGTTTTACATTTTATGATGGTATGGTGGTAAGCGGTGCCTCCGAGGGCTTGCAACCGGAAAGGGAGTAAGAGTGTAGTGGTTAAAATTGTATATTGTAATTGTTGTTGTTACCGAAAATTGTTGTTATTATTGTTAGTATAGTTATTTATGGTTAAATGTCATAATGTTTAATGTTTTATAGTTACAAAAAAATATATATATAAATATTTATAATAAAGTGTTATAAGTGTTGTGTTGTGGTGTTGGGGACAGTGGGGTGGGAAATGGTGGATTGGGGGGGGGGAAGAGGAAGAAATAGGTGGTTGAAGGTGGAAGAAGTGACAATGCTAGCTCTCTGGGTCAGGGACTTAGATTGGCCCTATAACTTCTTGTCTGATCCTCCTTTACTGACACTTACCACTTCGCCTTCTTATGACCATGTTTGTAAAATTTTGACACACTGCATATTGTAAAAACAAAATCCTGTCTTCAAAGGAGAGAATATTCGAGTGACCTGGAATAAAGAGAAAATGTTTAATCGAGCACAAAAGTCTTTTCTGAGTAATAAAAGTTTTGGCTCATACAACCAATCACATTTTCATACATTTTCTAACCTTCTAATTTGTTTGGTTGTTGTAGAAATATAACTAGACAACTTTAGCCCTGGTTTTCAATAATGTGCAAATGTGCATGGCTGCAAGTCAACCCGATATCCTGAATATCTGAATATATTTGGTAATGGTATTTATGTTCTTGCCCTAGAACCAAGCACAGAGCCGAGGATCTGCTCTGTGGATTCTGGCGCTAGTAGGTCCTCCCATTACAAGCTTCCTGTAGAAAACTACAGGAAAGGTAGGTACAAAACTATGGCTAGAAGAAATTACTAATCCCACCTCTTTTTTGGTAAGTAGAATAGCTGCCCCTACCCCCACCCCCCTTGTAAAACTGTAGATAAGCAAGAAACAAGAGAAACAATGTTATATTGTGAATTTGTCAATAGATAAAACCATAGCTTTCATTTACACACATTAAACAGTGAAATAACTTTGGAACTTTCCCAATAATATCCCAATAAGACCGAGGAACTAGACATCACGAATTCCCAAGCAGTTATAAAAGTATGTCTCTTAATCTGGCACGGTTCGCCAACAGGCTTTTTCAGGGGATATGGTGAGACCTTTTGTACAACTGTATTGTAAAATACAATATAATAATAAATTTTGGAACACTTTTGGAACAGATAAGTGTACGATGAATAACATAATACCGTATGTCAAATTTCATGGAAGGTGATAAAACATTCATATGGGTCAGCTTGTGTAGTAAAGGAGTCATGAGATAATGAAGTGTATTAATATGATGGGTAACGAGTAATGAATAAAAGTAAAGAGTAAGCCGTAATAAAAGTGTCGATATTTAAAATATATAAAATAAAATAAAATTATATAGTACAAATATGGAGACATTTATGATGTGGATATAACTATTTACTGAAAAGATGTCATATAGCCATTGTGGTACTGACATGATTACAAAACTAGGCATACTGCATAAGGTAGGAGAGCATGTGTATATAGCCCAAATTTCACCATTTCAGCTTTCACTATTCAGCTTTAATAAAATTCCTTTCACAGTTTGAAAGGAGTTCACTATCAGGGGGGAACACATCTTTTTTAAAGACTGTACAACTGGACAAGGGCCCTCTTGAAACACAGGGCACCTATACTCTAAGTTCAGTTGAGGACCATCTCTGTCTAATTCGGTGCTGTAGCACCATAAGTTTGGATCTCATATATAGATTCTTTGATTCTATTGAGTGTTTTTTTGTGAGGGCCTCAAATAGAAAGCTATTCATACAGCCCAAGGTTATATAAAATGGTTTGAAGACAACTTTATGGGACACCAATGGCTCCAATCCCCGGTAAAAGTTGAAAGTTGCTAATTTCGCTCTAATGTTTAAAGCACAAATTAGGAGTGTAGCTGAAAATCCCTATTTGCATACATTGGCTATTGCCCTTCATATGGCAATTTCCATACATAACGTGAGCATACAATTCTCCCCCGATTTCATAAAAGCTTTTTGTTCCATACTAAATTCAACATTCTCTTTTTATAAGTGTTCTGCTTTGGTAGTTTTGAAGATGACACACCACTTTCTGTCTATAAGGTAAAAGTTATTGGGGGCAGGGAAATTGTTCATTTAGTAAGGAGGAAGGGGAAAACTTGTAATTTTTAATCAAGTCTCTCAACAGTCTTTCCAGTGTTTCTCAAGCAGGGTTCCTTCAGAGGTCGCTAAGGGTTCCTTGAGCAATAAGCAATTTGGACCTCTCAGGTTAGGTACCACTGACACCGATGATCTTTTTGGCTATGTGTAAGCGAGACATTCACCTAAATAGTCAACAAACTCGGAGGCATTCTTTCCATTGACCGCCGAGCTAATATACTGTGAGCTGTAAATAAAAAAAATTATAGAAGGGGTTTCCTGAGGACCTGAAAGGTATTTAGGATTTTCCCATGTTATAAAAGTCGAGAAAGGTGCAATAGGCAATGAAGGAAAAATTTCCCTTATAAAGTATCAGTTGTGATAAATAAAATTCAGCGTCAATTTTATTGTTACTAAAAAAACAAATATTATCTTCAAATTTTTTTTACAATGGGATCAAATAAAAGTCACTTAAAAATACTTACAAAAAAGATTTAAGGCATCATCCTGATCTTCTGAAACATGGAAGACACAGTCCCTGCTGAAATACCGTAATAAAGGCTTATTGCTTCCTGTAAAGAGTAACAAAATATACACCTGAAAATACAAGTTGCCTGGATTTTGTGATTATTTAAGTTTGTGTCACTGGAAGGGAAAATGTCAAGATAAATAATTGCATGAATAATTTTATAATTTGCAATGTGTTAACAACTTTAACTTTGACCTAGGGTCTAACTGGGGTTTTTGGTGTTGTCTACATAGTATACATTACATACCATTGATAGGTCATGGCTATATGAAGGCCTCTCCATTTGCTTCTGGATTCCATACATTGTTGGTGTAATTTTAAAGCTGCACTAAGCCCAAGGGTAAAGCCATAGTGTTCCTAATACACTTGATCTAAAGTAATAGATTGGTTTTCTACAGTGACTGTATGATAGACTGTAGAAAAAGAGTGTTGGATGGCGTTTGACAGAGAACTTAGTAGATTGGGGAGAATAAATCAGGAGACTAGATGTTGAAAGGCAGCCTGTAATGCACCTGGGTACACAAATCACAACCAACTCCAGGGAACACTTCAACAGACTTTATTCCGTAATCCAGGTACAGGGCGAGGTCAAACGCAATAGATCTATCAGATAAGCGAGGTACAAAAGGATGAGGCAGAAGGAGATTGTCAGGGACAATCTGAAGTCAGGGCAGGCAGAGTTCATGCCAGGTCGCTGCTGGTAATAAGACGGAGCTGATGACAAGACACGGGAAGACAACAGAGGTCAAAATGGTAAACCAACACAAACAACGCACCCAAGCACACTGTAACACAGGCTATACCAGGCAAGGACGCTAATGACAGGGTCTCATTAAATGGGCAGAGTGCCCAATCACATTGCACCACCTGGCGCTATTGATTAGGAGGAAACATACTGATTAGTTAAACCCCTGCCGCCATTTCAAACTATACATGCCTTGCCTCCTGGGGGTACAAGAGGCACACATAGTAGTACTGTGCACGCCCGCAGGAATCCTGAGGGCACATGCAGTACTGTGCATAACTACAGGGATGCGGTTCTACTGTTTGGCCGGGACAGATCCCTTCCCAAGTGGGAGGGGACACACTCCGAGCAGAGCAGCGGCAGCCCCGGTGTCTGTTGCAGTGGTCTTCTTTACCCTGCCCTGCGGTGTAAGTACCTTACACAGCCAGTGCTAGACAGATGTAGTGTAGATGAAGTGTAAGTTGTGGTGGGAAATTGGTTGATAGAATTCAGCAAACTAGAAGCATGCTTTGACTTTTGAGTGATGGTGAAATTTCTAAAAACAAGCAAAAAAGTATACTATTTAGAGCAGCCTCTCTCAAACTTTCTAATGTGGGGGAACCCTTGAAGGGTCATCAAGAAACCACTTGTATAGCTACAAAACCCACATCTCACAGTACATTAGTGTGTTGAACCCTTAGCAACATCTGGAGGAGCCCTTGGTTTCCTGGGAACTCGATCTGAGGAATTCTGAAATAAGGGATGGTTAGGTCTTAGAATTATCTGGTAATCAATAGACTTTGGTGTTAGGAGTACAAAAATAGATTGTATTGAGGAAAGCAAGAGACAAAAAAACTGTTGGATAGACTTAGGAAGGATATTCCCTTGAAGAGAGAGATTGCAGAATAATTGAAGTATAATTAAACTGGATAGAAAGTGTAACACCTAAGAGCTATAGGTGTGACTTTGCCAAACCTCCCCAGAAATACCACTGCTTCTCTATGCCAGTAAACATTAAATTAGAACAATTTAATATCGCCATTAGCTTTTATTACCTCCATGGTCTCTTTCTCTAGTACCAGGAACAAAATAGGTGTATTGGTTTCCAAAGCACGTAGCTTGAATCAAAAACTTATCCAGAACATGCTCTTCAGCTTTAAAAGTCTTGGCTGCAAAGGAAAATCAAATCAATTTATGAAAAAAAAGGCCCTCAACCTTATTTATGGCAAGGAAAGGTAAACATTAGAAAGAGACAATGCTACCTATGGCACAGTCCCTGCTATATTGTCAGAATGCCATTGTTAGAGTTTACATACACTATAAGTGGAAGTTTTATAACTCAAGATAACATAAATTTAGAAACAGTGGTAGTACTCACATGCAAGGTATAAGGTTCTTGAAGAGCCTTTTCTGACTCCAAGAAGCAGCAAATCTTTTTCAGTCTTAAATGTGGATATTTTAATATCATCTGGTACAAAAAAATGAAAAATGAAAACAGAATAACCATTAGGCGTATTCTAAGGGTGGTGATTTATTTATAGCATGTCTGCTTTATATGGCTGCCACCCAACACATTTTGGGCGATTTGCCACATTTATAAAACATATTTGCAGCTATGTTAACCCGACCAAATCCAATTTCCCTGCCCTATTCTGCATATGATTTTTATCTACAAAGAAGCTAGCGAGGGGTCATTTCTCTAAGTGTGACCATGACATCAATAGTTTGTGAATGGGTTAGACCTAACAAATGATTTTCACTTCTGGTCTGATTTCTGAAGAACACATGAGCAATTCCCCTGACAATTTGGAGCTTGAGCTACCTATTAAATTTAATTTCTGATTGGTGATCAATCATTTGGAAGGCTCAAACACTTAGTAATAAGTTATTGTTAAACATAAATGTTTAAAAACAGTCAAACAGCCATGAGTTTCTCACCTGTTTTTGATCCTTTGATATAATTATACTCTGCTTCTTTGTACTCCACTGTCCTGAGAAGATGAAAGGAAAAAAAGATTATAAAGAAAGGAGCAACGCTATAAAAATAGGAAAACAAGAATAAATAGTAATTATCAGGTATTAATGGCCGGTGAAGGAAACATTAAGCAGAGTTGCTCATTTTAAAGTCAAACTTAAGTTTTAAGTTTCATTTTTAAGTATCCCTAATACCAGACAGCTCACATTTGCAGAAAGGGTCAGGCCCTTTCTTGTGCCAGCTTTAATAATCTCCCCTGGTTGCTCCACGTATCTGGCAAAAAGATGAGTTGCTCAGCATCAGCTTTCGTTGCAAGAATACCCAGCATTTACCTCATACTGGCCTGGCCAATCAAGATGGCCAAAGTTTGTGTACAGGAAGATAAGAAGGAACAAGATGGCGGAACCCTGCAAGGGAACAGGAATGGAAAAGTAGCGTGGGTTTAGTTTGGCTTTAAGATATTTACAAAAGACAAGCAGCGCTTTCTTCTCACCTGAAGAAAAATAAATTCTACATCTACATACAGAAAGTGTTCTTCTCAATTGAATAAATAACATAGTATAATGATGATCTGGAAAGTATCTGATTACCTTTGGGGACCCAAAAGGATTTGTTTGCCCTCCTTTTGAAAGTTGCACCTTTTGCCTTCCCCTGGATCAGCAACTGAAGCACTGAAGTGTTCTTTTTTATTATTTTATCTCCTAAATTTATTCATTTCGGAATAATTTTTCCAGTCTAGCTAACCCTGTCACCGTATTCTAGCACTAACCCAAGCCTAATTTTTTCAGCTTATTAGATCATTTTCTTCTCCTACTAAAATATTGTAGAACCAAGCAGGGAATCTGATATTCCCTCAAACATTCCCTGGTGCAGAATCACTCAAACACTGCCACACTGGAACACATAGACCAGGAAGATTCTCCACTAGAGAATGTCTGATTCCCAACTTTATCAATGGAGCCCCTAGAGTTCTATGTTGCAAAGTCCTGATTGGAGCATGATTGTGTCTGTTGACCTGGAGTGGATGGTCCTAGTTGGACTAGTTGTTGGAGGAAGCAGGGCCCAGGAGAGAAAGAGGGGGATTAATACATTTGTACTTTGGTGGTCATCACTTTAAATAGTGTCACCTGCACCCCATGGACCACCGTGATAATATCACTATTCAGAGGTTATTTATATAAACTTTATAAACTCACTTTTTTTTGTACTCCCGCACAGTGTATTTACCATCCAAATGGAGAATTTCCAGCCTTGCTGTGTACAACATTTTAAAACGAGAAAAAAAATCCTCAGAGCTGACCGACTTCCCCACAAGATTCAGAAACACAGCATGCTATTAAAAGAAAGATACATTTTTCACCCAGGAGTCATAGAAACTTCAAGATTTTCAAATGAATCTAATTAGCAAA
This sequence comes from Pyxicephalus adspersus, assembly GCF_032062135.1. NCBI lineage: Eukaryota > Metazoa > Chordata > Amphibia > Anura > Pyxicephalidae > Pyxicephalus > Pyxicephalus adspersus. The sequence goes on from NC_092871.1 coordinate 11,272,470, forward strand.
AATTGTAAATCTTAAGTAAAGTTGTATATAACTTTTTGTGAAAACATCCATAAGCAAGTCCTAAAGTATAACTAAAGAAAAAGTAAACATATAATGCAGTCTGTCACTTTTTTGTATTTCGGAGGCCACACTCCCCCTTGCTGTATAGTTTAATATTTGTAGATCCTGCCAGTAGATTCATTATTTCTAATTCTTGCAATAACAACAATCACCTTGTTTGTTACAAAGTAAAATTGCACAACAGCATTGTGGACAGAGTATCCTGTATGGACTTTACCACCTTCAAAATTTATTATGGTGATGTAGACTCCATGAAGTATATGATGGCTGCTTTGCTGTTGACATATTTTGGAGGTCTCCCCATAAGCCTCATTACGACTTGACATTTGCATATATTGCATTCGTTAACGTGGGGCTCATCCATTGACAGGGTAGCTCAGACATCTCCCTATTTTACCAGCTTACCAGCCCAACTCCCCCTTCCCCCTTAAAACAAACACGGGCACCTTCTCTGGATGTAACATCAGTTGGCAAGAAACCGTTTATTTAAACAAACTATTTTAAAATCAAAATACAGACTTCCAATTCCAGCGCCTCATGAAGTAGCAGCTTGCAGAGGAGGTTCCCACTCACCTGGTTATAGTTTCACCGCTGATTGCCTGAAACCTCAGGAGTGGCACTCCACTGTCTTTTATACTTCACCAGATAGATAAGTTCCTGAAGCAAACACCACAAGATCGCCCCTCCAGGCCAAATAAACAACTGGAGACAAACCATGCCATGCTTTCCAAGATGGCCGATGCTAGCTCCACACAGGCACAGAAGGCCCCAATCCTCAACACGGCTGACACGGCGTGACCTGACTTCGAACATGGATTGATTGCGGATGCCAGGGCGATTCTTCTAAGACCGACATTGCAAGAGGCCATCGACAAAGCAATCGGTAAAGGGATACTATCCCTTAGACAAGAACTAAGAGACCATTCCCGTAGACTTAGCAATGCTGAGGGTAAACTCACGTCAGTTGAAGACAAAGTAGCTCAAGCTGGGGGAACTAATACTGCTATGAGCAAAGTTATTGAAAGTTTATCAGATAAAATTGATGAGCTGGAAAAAAACAACCGCAGGAATAATCTGAACATTGTTGGAGCTCCAGAGAAAAACTCTCCAAGTCATCTCTGGGAGCTCAGCTCTTCTACTATCCAACCGCAACTGGGGATACATAAAAGGTGTCAGGTGGAGAGAACCTACCACTTAGGTCTGCAAGAAAGGACATTGTCACGGCTCCACAGGGCCAAGTGGTGGACACACTGTGTCACCTACCCAATGGGTGGAGATGTGCATGGAGCGCAGGGTCTAAGAAGTAACTTCTTCTCCAGAGCTTCTAGAGGTGAGGTTTTTGTGTGGCAAGCTACTGCCAGGTTGCAGCCCCCATGCCCGCCAAGGCAGGTGACTGCTAACATACAGGAACCAAAACGTAGTGCCAGAGGGCAATCCAAAAGAGTAGTCAAATGAGCCAAAGGTCAGGGCAGGCAGGAAACAAGCCGGGGTCGGTACACAGATAACACTTGAACAGTACACACAGGAACTAGAGCAGTGGAAACCTGGGAGTAGAACCACAAGGAACTCCTATGTCCAGGCAACTTCCTGTTGTCAGGGCACTTCCTTAAAAAGGGGATGTCAGGTGGTAGGTGTAGGTCATGTGAGCTGCATGAGAGCTGGAGACACCAATCCCACCAGCAGAGGGAGTGCTGGTGATGAGATAGTCTCAGGTGGTATTCAGATATATTCAGATAATTGCCAGCAGATGGAGTGCGTCTGTGGAATACCCTGGTTCCCCGAGGCAAGGGAGCAGCTGACAGAACATCACCTGACCTGGACCAGGAAGTATGCAGAGAGTTGGATCCAAAAGCAGAGATGGTGCTGGCAGCAGGGGACTGCATGGAGGGTGAGCCAGAAGGAGGCACAGATGACCTCGGCTTGTGGGGATCTGTGACAGACAGTAATAACCCAAAGCCTATAAACGCTTGTCACGGGGACTATGCAGACAGATCTGAAACACTACATTCTTACAGAAATCAGCAATACTTACTACTAGAGGGCTCAACTCTTCTAATCTTTGCTGTTTACTCAGCAGAATTTTCACGTAAAAGAAAAATGTTTCAAAAGATATGCTGTACACTACATCATAAACAAGTGCGGTTCCGTTTAGCATATCCAGCTACTTTACACATTGCCAACTTATAAGGAGCGAATCATGTGTTTACAAATTATAAAGATGCGGAGGCATTCTTTAGCGAGTGGTCATCTTCCTCAGAACTGATGCAGAAGGCACTGCCCACAGAACCGGTTCCTGAACCAGATACCATACCGAGGGCCCCAGACTCGCCCAACTCTGTTACATCAAACAAATCACTGAGAAGACCTGAACGCTCTGCCAAAACACCTCGCACACATACTAAACCATCTCGGGATAAAGCCAGAATGAAAAGCAGATAAGAGAAGTTCCGGTCTCTTTTAACATTCCTGGCAGTATTCTCGCGTGTGGCTCGGGGTAAAAAAAACATGCAAAAACCAGTAACTATGAGCCACAGCCGAGGTAGCTAAAAACAAAAAATAAACCTTGTCCCATTGCGTCCTCCGGCGTCCTGCTCGTCGGATCTCATCCTCGGGCGGTGTTCACTTCTTCAGATCTTCACCTGGGAGTGCAGTGATATTCCCCAGGGTGATGTCGGTGCATGTGTCCGTGTGTGCGGGAGGCGCGGCGGGAAATTCAAATAATTTTATGATGGATTCAATACAAAATACCTGTATAGAATCCAATACAATGAAATCTTTATATATTATATATATAATTATATTATATATATTAAACATGCTACTGTACAGTTATATTACAGTTTTCAGTATTTTTATGCACCCCTGTTTCAACAGATTTTTGTGTTTTTTACTTAAAAGTTTATTATTAAATTTAATAAATATTGGACATATTTCGGTGAGTTTTGCCTAAGAATTATAGGCCTACAACGTAAAATCAAGTTCCATGCAAAACAATGTACCACTTTTTGTGTAAAAACCTGACAGAATTGGAATGCCAGGGAGGTTATTGTACAAGTAATATATTTTTTTCCTTCAGTTTAAATATCATAAAAGCCATGAAGTGGCACATATTGCACTGTAGTACAACACCCGGGTGTAGACCCACACATAATTCTATTTGTTCTTATGGTATCCATGAGGAAAAAGGGAAGTCCACTAAATTAACAGTTTTGTTGGATGTACTTTGTTACAATCCCCACTGTCCTACCTTACCATCCTTTTCTGATCTTGATCTTGGACACTTTGACAGAATGGACAATCACCTACTTGTTATTCACCACACTATCTTTATCTCACTATCTTTTCAACAGAGTGACACTTTGAAGATCTATCTGCCATAGGATTCAATGGGACACCCATATTGGAATAATTCCTCTACTGACTTGGCTGACCTAAGTGGTACTACACAATATATCATAGGAGATCTTTGCATTTTACTTGTAGTATTTATAGGCTTATTAACAGTATTGTACATATAATTTCTTGAAATGTTTAAGGACTGAGATCCCCAAACAAGGGCAGACATTGCACTATTACAGGAATTGCATTTGCACGAAAAGGATTTCAATAGGGTACAAAAATTGTGGCTGGGCAAGGTACTAGGCTCTCAAACAATAGGCAGGAAAGCAGGAGTTCTCATTCTCGTGCATAAAAATTTGAAGTGTGAAGTGGTATCATCTGCCTGCGATCAGGCGGGAAGGATTCTGAAACTCATATTGAGGTTCCCGGATAGGGAATTATCCCTCCCTAATAATTATAGACCAAACTCCCCTTCTAGTACTTTTTTTTAAGAAGTTACCAATTGGATCGCTCAAAATCCCACTAACGATAAAATAGTGGGGGGAGAGTTCAACACTGTCATGTATGCGAGTGAGGATAGAACAGAATTTGCACAAACCACCCATCTTAATGATTCTTGGCATCACCAATTCCCAATTGAATGGCAGTATACATTTTTTTCTCACATACACACCTGTCAATCAAGGATAGACTAATTATTTTGTATTGATTCCCTTCTAAATCTTATATATCAGCCAGAAATATTGACCATAGCACTTTCTGACCATGCACCAATAGCGCTGACTTTGCAGGATACACTACCTAGGGGTGATTGGTGGTTGTGGGGATTCTCCTCATACCTGAGCAAGGATTCTGCTTTTCAAGCATACATAAGAGGGCGTATCATTTCTTATGTCACCACTTGTAGGAAAAAGGCTAGGGCAGCTTACTTAGCAGCCCTTTATGATTTATGCCAAGCACAAATAATTTGTACAGAGAGTCCATCCCCCGTCCATAAACAATCATGGTTAACTGCCAAGGCAAATTTTGATAAATGGTCTGAAAAAAAAGACTTCAATATTAATAAAAAAAGATTGTCTACCTAATTTTGGGAAAAAATCTGGGAAACTATTAGCAAATCTTTTACATCCTCAACACAAACCGACTTATTTTTCATCACTATATGCACCCACAGGGGACTTAAGACAGAACCCAAGGGCATCAACACAATTCTAGAGCAGTTCTACAAAAATGTATAAACCACACAAAAGCTAGCCCCATCTAAAACATTACAATGTTTTCAACAAGTGGTGTTGCCTACCCTAACAGCGGAACAAGTGAAAGCTCTGTTCATGTATGGTAAGCGAGAACGGCCCAACTCACCGTGAGACCAAATGTAATAAATTCGCTCGCTCATCCCTACAGTACAAACCTTTCATCTGGGAAATAATCTTATATTAAAGTGCTCCCAAAACCGGGAAGGAACCCCAGACAACCAGGTTCATACCACCCAATTTCATTGATAAAAATAGATGCAAAATTACTTTCTAAAATTCTGGCGGACACATTAGCCAGGTACCTGCCAACACTAATATCTCCGGTGCAGGTGGGGTTTGCCAAGGGCAGGCCAGCCGTGACAAACATTAAAGAACAGACAGATCTGACAATCATTCCCTGGTTATTCCAAACTCTGAGAAAAGTAGGCGTTTGTGGACCGTACTACAACCTGTTGGCAGCAATGTACTCTGACCCCCGAGCAAGAATAAATAACCCAGGATTTGGTTCAAGCTCCATACCATTGGGGCGGGGGATTAGACAGGGACTCCCCATATCCCCACTCCTGTTCAACATAGCGATTGAACCTTTGATACGATACACAGAAACTGTAGCTTCCCCACAGGTCATTAAGATGCACAAAACGGAACTTAGAGCCACATTTCTTGCGGACGACATTTTATTGTTTATATCCAATCACACCCAAGATGTTCCTATTGTACAACAAATGCTAACACTGTTTGGAGAGGTGGCAGATCTGAAAATTAATTTTTCAAAAAGTGAGATCCTCTCTTTGACCAATCTAAGAGGCAGGACGTGGACAACCTCTTACCTTTTACTTTTGTCAGGGATCATCTGACCTACCTGGGTGTGCCTATAGGCAAATCACCTACATCTTTATATAGACTACATTATATACCTTTAAAAAAAAAATACAAAGAGAAAAGCAATTATGGGAAACATTGCTATTTTCTTTAATGGGAAGATGTCACTTGATTAAAATGGTTTCGTTCCTCAGATTACTGTACACGCTCCAGACAATACCGATATAACTTAAACATGTAGATATCCAACTCTTGTACAAAACATTTACCAAGTTTTTGTGGCAAAGTAAACGGCCAAGGATATATATATATATATATATATATATTACCCTTGTCATTAAACAATAATGTACTCATAAGTGATACAATACTTACCTGGAGAGAAATTAGATGCAAACTGGATTTACTTCGTTCTTAATCTAAATACTTACCGATAAGAGATAATCCACTGTTCCCAACATGAATGGAATATAAAAGTTATCAAAATGGGCTAGTAGAGGTTTAATTACGGTAGGGGAGATTTTTTTTCATCCAAGTATCCCCAAACCATTTACCTTAAGGGCTTTGAAACAAAGATTTGCTTTGCCATCGCAAATGGTGCACCCACTATACTACTTATAATTTTTTGGTTTCTTTGTGTCTATTGGCTACATGCAGAGCTATAACGTTACAGTGGATCCATGTCACACCACCCGATTTAGACGCAGTTATGGCCTCCATGCATGTGTTGTGTTATATGGATCTCTTAGAGGCAGGTAAATCAGATGATAATACAGTAACAAGATCCTTTGAGAAGTGGTTTGCCTATATGGAACTCACCTTAGTTCGCTCTGAATTTGACCAGATAATGCACCGTTACCGTTATTCTACATGGCACAACATTCATTTACCATGATGGAAGACACATATCTTATTACTAGCTAAATAGATAGGTAGAGGTGGTCATGTTACCCCACCTATTTTCTTTTTGTTATTTGTATTTTACCCATGTTTTAGTTATAGGAAATACAAACAAGAAGGCAACAGTTAGACGAGTCACAATAGGTTTTATTGCAAAGGTAGTGGACAAACTAGAAAAACATTAGTCACAAAGTGTAAACACTGACTGTTCTGGAACGGTATTCTGTATTTTTTTTTTTCCTAGCATTATTCTATGTAAATGTACACACCATTGTATACACATTATATATTAATATATATCTTATATTTATATTATATTTATATATTAATATTTATTTATTTTATTTAGTATATATTTATTTTGTTTGTAAATGTCTTTCTGTACCTGTCAATAAAGTTAAAAAAAAAAAAAAAAGAAATACAAAATAATAAAATTTCTTTAACCACCTAAGCGTTACACTGAGGTCTAGATTTCTGTACCAAAAGTGATCCACTGTTTTTCATGAAATTTTTTTTTAAATTGTAGACCTGTAACTTACAGAAATATGTCCGAACAGGGGTTCTAGTAGATAATATGAATATAAAAAATGTTTGAAACACACAATCATGTAAAAAAAAAAAATTACTTTTAATAAAATTAAAGGAAAAACACAAAAATCAGCAATGTAAACAAATCATAAATACTGAAAATACTGAAAAAGCAATAACTCTGTATATTGTAAAGTACTATATTATTCTAAAACACCTCCCTAGTGTGGCAATTTTTAAAACTTTGATTGTGTATTTATTGGAGTTTGTTTTGAATTATTTTGTATTTGATTGGATACGGGAGTTTGTATCCAATCCAATACAAAATAAGAATTTGAATTTCCAAGTTATTTACTTTTATTTTATTTTTTTTTATTTTTTTGTATTGGATTGGATGCTGGAGTTTGTATCCAATCCAATACAAAATGAGTGTTTGAATTTACCAGGTATATACTTTGTAATTATTTGAATTATTTTGTATTGGATTGGATACGCAAGTTTGTATCCAATCAAATACAAAATATAAATTTGAATTTCCAAGTTATTTACTTTTATTTTTTTTTATTTTTTGTATTGGATTGGATACGCAAGTTTGTATCCAATCCAATACAAAATGACAGTTTGAATTTACCAGGTATATACTTTGTAATTATTTGAATTATTTTGTATTGGATTGGATACAGGAGTTTGTATTGAATCCAATACAAAATGTTTGAATGAGTTTCAGTTTGAATTTCCCGCACACGCGCCTACGTCATCACGCACGCAGGGAGAAGCCGTCCGTTTTTTTTTTTCTCCGCCGGACGGCTTCTCCCTGCAGAGATCATCCGGCGCTGGAACGAGGAGGACGTCGGACGATCAGCGGGACCAGGTAAGAAGCCGGCCGGCATCTTGTGTTCCGCCGGCCGGCATCTTGTGTTCCCTATCACAGGATGCCTATCACAGTTCTCATCACAGGATGCCGGCCGGCGGAACACAGGATGCCGGCCAGCTTCTTACCGGTCCCGCTGGCACCCGACGAAGGCACCCGACGCTGGAGAGATCGGCGGACGATGACCGATGGAGGACGACGCTGGATGAGCACAGGGGGACCAGGTAAGTGAAAAATCTCGGGCTTAACCATCCTTGCAATTTTTTTTTGCCCGAGCGAAGGTCGGCTTAACTGCAAGGAGGTTAAACTTTTGATAACATAAATACCTAACACATACACATACGTACTTCAACATTTTAACCCAAATTTTTCAACAGTACAACCGTTCCATAAACAAAAAACATACCTGTTTCAAAAGCCAGCAACAAGGCTGCAGATCTAAGAAGGCAAGATCCATTACAAGCCAGCACACCTTGATGGCTCCTAGCCACCCAGCACTCCCCTCCTAGCCACCCAGCACTCCCTTAGGGGCCTTAACCATTAATTACTCATGGGTAACCACACCAAAATTGCTTCCCTTATTTCCAAAATCACCAACCAGGGCCCTTGCTTTCCTGGACCCCAACTGCCCCAATCACCCCAAATCTCTTTTCCCTCTCTGCCTTTCAACAAAGAGAGGGAAAAGAGAGATGGGTGGATGGGTGGGTGGGAAACTTTTCTACCAAAAAATATTTTACCTACACCTTTAAACACCTTTCCCCCTAACTCCACCCCTACCTTTCACCAATCCTGCGCTGACCCCTCCTTCCACCTTCCACCCCCAGTCTCCTTTTCACGCCTTGTCATGTAGGCCATATTCCTTTCTTGTGCTTGCTTCAGGCCTCCTTTTCTTTTTGACCTCCACTTTGTAACGTATTGTATCACATACATTTTGGTGACCGTATTGAAATATTTCACTTGTAAGCCCCAAATGTGCTTGTATAAAAATAATATCATTTTCTATGAGGTTAATTATCTATGAGCATTTTATTTTAAATTGGTATTTTGTAATTATTAAAAATGAGAATTATTTTTTTAACAGCTATTGTCATACAGTATAACGTGTCTAATGGCCTATAAAGTCCCAATTTTTGTTTTTTTGCTCTTTGTACGCTGGCTAAGGATGAGATTTAGGGGCATATTTATGAAGCAGCGGATTTTACTTTTTTAAGATTATCTCTGGTGGTGGATCTAATCCCGCTTATTTAAATCATGTCACACAAAGATCCCTGAGTGAATGCCATATTTTCATGTTATATAAAAAGTACAAACCTGAACATCATCCAGATCATCCGACTTCTCAAGGAGACCAGAACATTGCTCTGCTGCAATTAAGGAAAGGGTAATATTAACATGGGGAGAATATTCAAATCTCATGCAGGGAGGGCTGCAAAGCCACAGTACAAGAATCAGAAGCAATTTCAGTGGTAAATGCTGATCATTTCACTTTGCCCCATCTGCAGAACAACTGCAGCTTATTCACACAAAATCAATGTACATGCAGTGTGTTGGACAAATAGCAATGCAATCTTATGATGTATGAACTAAACCTGCACCTATCCCCATATTACTCACCTATACCCATTCTTTTGCAGGGTTCAGCCATCTTCTGTCTTCTTTACTTCCTAAAGATGATCTCGGCTACCTTGATTTGTCTTTGCTGGGATGACGTAACTCCTGCATGTGCACAGCTCAGCAAAATGTTACAGCCGGAATGCAATCAGGCTCATAAGAACAGGTATTGCAGAAGGGAAATTCCCTATCCCCTTCCATAATAACTCCTAGCCTGAATGTCCTATGTTAAAAATTGGAACTTCCACTTTAATAAGGGCCCCCCAGATATTCAGCCTTTATTCTAAGGAATTTTTATAGAGGGGTATCTACCCATTCCATAATGAGTGAAATCAACCCTAAGACAACACACTATGAAAAAAAAGTATTTATTCTTCCTTCTTTTATTTCTTATTGACTTGACACAGAAACCCAGCCTGACTACAAGCAAAGTAATGTTAATAAATATTATTTCTATGCTAAATAAATTAAAACTTCACTTTGGAAATGTTTCTGTAGGCCCTGAGTCATCCCAGTCAAGACTATGCTCCTCGGCATTGTAATTAATATAAAAAGTTTGTGGCTATTCCAAATTGCTTCCTTAGATATTCACTGGTGCTGTATCTATTCCCTGGTATTTATAATACATATCATATGTCACCCACTGTAATTTCACTAGGTAGCACAAGGCAGGGAGCACATTCACCAAAATCACCAGCAAAGGATCGATGTTTAAGAAAATGTAGCCCTGTAGCTTTGGCTCTGCCATAGTGAAGATCCAACGCACAGACAGCAAGACAAGTAATAATCCCCTGCTTTGTCGTGTTTTTCCTATATTTTTACATTTTCCAAAGTTTCTACACCCAAGAACAAAAAAGTATTCCTTAGACTGGTTTCATACCAAGGTGTTGGACCATCGTGAATATGTGCATTACTGTACCAATACCTTTGAATGGTGTCCTAATGATTTGATTGGCAAACCAAAGGGCTATTAAGGCAATCCACATCAATGCATGAATGCATTAGCACATTTACATCATAAAAGAAACTTATAGAGCCATCAAAATGGCAGCTTCATGCAAGAGGAAAGGTTGTATTTTCAGGATAAAGTGTATGCTCACTTTGAAGACTGCTATCAACGGGTCAGCAATTTTCATTGTCATGGGAACAAATGGAGCATTCTCTCGCTCTCTCTCTCTCTCTCTCTCTCTCTCCCTCTGTTGGACCCCGTGGGGTTGGACACATTCTTCCCCCATATATTTAGTCCAGCTAGGGTGACTGCATTCCTTTTCTAGGCCAAAACACAAAACAACCAATACACACACAAAAAAAAAAATCATTTTTGAGACCCGGTGCTCTGGACCAAGTTGTCTCTGGTATATTTAAACTTCTTCTGCAAAGCATCTTTTTCCATCTTGTTTATGGTTACTTGGTGAAAACGCTTTACTTAGTCTTCTTTCCTTTTTCCTTATTTTTTGGCTTGTGCATCGTGAGACGGACAGATTCCTTGGGAAGATCAGGGCTAACTAAACTATCATCCCCCACCTTAATGACCTTCTCCATGGCTCTTCCCAGGATGCATTCCTCCGTCAGACCTCTGTCTGACCTAAACACCTTCTGGAGTCTGCATCTTTCTCAACCTGCCCCTGAGCCTCCTGTTCATCAAATGACCTAGGGACAATTTTAAATGCTTTGTGCTTGTTACTGGCATCCTCCAGTAGAGATACTTTTTGCTTCAGGGCTGTCCTCATTATAGTAAAGTGGATTTTTTTCCTCTGTCTGGGATTTTGCTTTTCCTCTAACTTTTGCTGGGTTCTGTTCAGCTCTTCTTGTAATCTCTTCATTTCCTGTTCAGCCACATGGAGAGCTTCCTCCTTCACCTGGAACTTTTCTTGGACTTCAGCTTCTTTTCTCTGGCAGTCCATCTTTTCCTAAGCATGCTGTGCATTGGATACCCCTTTGTTCCTCTAGTTCCTTTTCCAAGTCACACACTTGTTTCTGCATCTTCTCACATAGACTGACCTTGGCACTTAGCGCAGCCTCCAGATTAGCTCTGGTATTGCCCAGTGTGGCCTTCAACTCATTGTGAATTTGTATGGGAATGTATTGAGTGCTAAGACATTCCTGGAGCGCCTTCAGCTTTCTAGTGGTTTGTAAATTTTCTTCTTGCATCCTGCGCTGCTTTTTTAAAGTAACATTTGCCCTGTACAGTTTAGTGTTGGCTAGGCATGGTGGCTAGGCATACAGGGACATCCAACAGGCCATCCCACACTCAAAAGCCTCGTACAGGTACAGGGCATCTGGCAGCGACATGGCCCCACTCCTGGCATCTCCAGCACTGTAGTGGGCTGCGAGTGTCCATGGAGGAAGTCTCACAAGCCCTCTGGTCCTCCTTGACCCGGTCCCCAACCTGTCTTTCATTCCCAGCCTCCGGAGGTGGAAAATTACACATTGCCCCAGGTGACCACCTGAGACCTAGGCGACTTTTCTGGCTGGTAAGTCTATTTATGCACTCGTTTGGCACGCACAGCAGGGGTCACGCCCAGTCGCCTCTGAATTGAAGTTTTTAGCTTTTCATAACATTTGGCGTCCTCTGGGGCCAGGTCAAAATTTGCTTTTGGAGAGTCCCCTGTCAGGCATGGGGCCAGCTCTCTCTTTCCGCAGTCCTCTCAAACGTATGAATGTAGTTCTCAACATCATCATAGGGTGTCAATTTTAGCAAAAAAGGGCTGGCTCAAGAGGTACTAGGGGTACCCTCGGCCAGCTGCTGCACAACCTCGCTCAGCACTTTCCGATCCTTTGCTACACCCTGAGAGACTTCCGCTAGTTGTGCCACCAACAAACCATTGGTCTCCTGCTGGGCTTCATAATTTTCTCTTTGAGCAGCATTGGCTTGCTGCTGGGTGGCATTCCTTTGCTCTTAGTGTACTGAACAATTGCTATCTCCACTTCTGGGCTGCCCATGCTGCCAACTTCACTGCTTAATCTGCTAATTATGCTGCCCGCATTCTCCACCATATGTGGGATTTCCCCTGGCAATGGGTTCAGAGTATATCAGTGATCAGACAGCAGCCTTTACAATGCCGTTGAACACAGGCTCCAGGTGTTTATTAGCAAAGAAAGCAAAACAAAACAAATGGCTTGTCTGAGCAACTAAAAACACTCACTTTTAGTGGTCCCTCTCTGACTACCACAAACTTACAACAATTTCCAAGATGGCAGTCCTTCATGGCAAACAAAGCAACTTGTTTCACTTACAGGAACTCCTCGGTTGCATTTGGCAGAGCTCTATTCCCCTCCAACAATGGGAATCAACTGAGCTCTCTCTCCCCCTCTGCTATGGGAACAAACTGAGCTCTCTCAGCCTCTGACTTATCACTACCTCTGCCACACTATCCCAATCAGGATTGGCCAAGGAACCCACCTTTCACTTTTCTTGGCCGGCTCCAGGGCCCTAAAGAACCTGGTTTTCCTTTCCAAGAAACCCCACACACCAAGTATCACTCTTTTTCCATGCCAACCACACAGCCTACACCCTGCCCACCACTCATCTTACACTCTGCCCACCACTCCACTTACACACTGCCCACCATTCATCCTACATTCTGCCCACCACTCCACCTACACCCTGCCCACCACTCATCCCACACCCTGCCCACCACTCCATCTATACACTGCCCACCACTCATCCTATGCCCTGCCTACCACTCTACCTACAGCCTGCACACCACTCACCCTACACCCTGCCCACCACTCATCTTAAACCCTGCCCACCACTCATCCTACACCCTGCCCACCACTTAGCCTACACCCTGCCCACCACTTAGCCTACACCCAAACCCAGAAAGGTGAATTAAAATGTGTGGAATAAAATGCAATGTTTATATTATTGCTGATAATGTAATATAAATACCGTAGTTGATGGATGTGTCAAGGTCGAAAGTAGGATGAAGATTCTTGCACTGACTCCACTTGCTGAAATGTTCTACTTCGTTGGGTGGAAGTGATGTCTCTTTGTCTGGAATGAAGGGGAAAACGCGACAAATGCGTAACCAGCATTATACATTTTCTAAGCAGTTGGTCTCTCAGTTTGTGTGATATTCCATGCAGACTTCATCCTTCTACAATATCATAGTTCTTTCTTTTGCATTGATAATTGCATTGTGATGTTTTAGTGATAGATGGAACCATATGAGTTGAATCTACCCAGCTTTTAATTTGCCATGCATACTCCAGGGCTCCCTCTAATGGCCCATCTATGAATTTCTGTATTTGATACAATAGCAAAAATATGGAAGCACCAGCTTGTACAAAAAGAGTCAGTTATGTCAACACTGATTTTCAGGTAAACCCTGCAAATTGTAACTCAAAATTTATTGTCAAGCTAAAACTGTAGTCTCTACTGCTTCAAGCAATTACCAAAATATCTTAAATATACTGCTAAAGCTTTTTTTAATTATTTGTATATGGCAGGTTTTCCTGGATGCTTTAGCTTGGTTTGTATTTCAATGTAGCGTGTTGCTTTTTCTGTATCAAAGTTGCGTTGTTCTGTTATGCCTGTTTTCACCACTCAGCCTATGAATGACAGCATGGTAATGACCATTGGTCACACCTATGGAGGAGAGCACAGCGGGGTGCTACTTGCTCGTCCTTCCCCCAATCTCTACATAGAAAGTGCATAGTGTTTTATGCACACCAATCATTTGTTCATCTAGCTATAGTGATCTGAAGTCCATCTGACCTCTGTACGGGGCTTTACACCAATAAGCAACGAAAAAACAAACTCCAAACATTTTTTTATATGTTATTAAAATATGTTATTTTTTAACAAATTTATACTTCAAATAATTGGAAGTCCTATTCGGCTTGCCCTCAAAAACCATCTTTTCAAACTTGCCTACCCATCTTCTTCTGTCTCCTAAACCCATACTACTTCCCACCACCACATATCCCCCTCCTATTGTGTGTTACTTCCCCCACCTCCTAGATTGTAAGCTCTTCGAGCAAGGTCCTCTCCTCCTCCTGTATCACTGTCTGCATTTGTCTGTCATTTGCAACCCCTATTTAATGTACATCCCTGCGTAACATGTTGGCGCTACATATATCCTGTTTATTAATAATAATAATAAGAAAAAAATAATAATAATATAAAATAATATAATAATAATAATTTGAAAAAGAATTTCAAATAAGTGAATGTGAATAAATAAATCCATGACGTGTTATTTCTAAAATATTTATTAAGGAAAAATGTCACATGGGCTCTATTTTCCATTTTTACAGGTTATTTTGTATTTTTGAATTGGTTATGATGGGTCACTTGCTCTTAAGTGATCATTTGTACATTACATGGTGCTGTGTCCTCATGTAAAATGTATAACAAACTCTTTAATATTAAACTGCACAGAAAGAGTTCGTTATACACATGGATACATAGTGTCATCTATTGGAGGAACCAAAAAAAACCCCAAGATTCTTTATTTCAAGTAAAAAAGAATCTTGGTTTATACTTGAGTATATACATATACAATTTTACTAATGTATCTACGTATTATTATATCTGCACATATTGTGCAGGTCAGTACTTACAGTATAATACAGCCAATTTATAAACTCCATTTTCTCTGTAATATATGATCAGACTGCCCGGGTGAGGTTGGACAATTGTTATCACAGATTTTGTTCCTAGAAAACATAAAGAGATGCAAATTAAAGAAGCAGCTTATTCACTTAGTTTACAAAGATTTATGCCAAAGTCCCAACAATAAACTTCTATCATTTGCTCCTTGTTCGGAAGCAAAAAAGGAGTCATTTATAGGATGACCAGCTGAAAATGTAAGAACAAAGACAAAACTAATGAGAATGGACAAAAACTAATGAGATTAGTAGACTACAAAAGGAAGACAAGTGACAGGGGCAAAAAGTCTGGCAAAATAAAATGATTTTTTTCTGTACTTGCAGAAAAGGTTTTAAGTCTGAAAAATGAAGACCAATGCAGGCGCCTAATTTAGGGGCATGTTTACACTAATGATATTTTACTGCTCCTGGGCTCCTTTTGTCAAACACTGGACATCCAGGAGGGGTGACAGGCTGTAAAGCTACATACATACCTCAGATAATAGTGTGAAATGTGTGCAGCAGTCCTCCGTCATATAATAAGCAATAAGGAACCATGACTGTGGCATGCAAGAGCCTTTTCCAACTCCTCACTTAACTCTTAACCTCCCTTAACTCTTGAATAACCACGACAACTGAGGTATGGTAAAATTGGCCTACTGGCCGTTTATTAAATTACAACTTTAACATTTCAACATTTATTGTACAACCAACAATAATCCTCATTAACAACCATATATTCCAATAATAATCAGGTGGCAGGTCCTCGACCATCTTTAACCCTTTTCCCTTTAATCTGGGATCTGCGTTCCAATTGATATATATGTATCACTGCTCCTAGACGCCCCTCCACAGCCTCAGGAACCATATCAACTACGCATACCTCCCGCTGCTAACCCATCACCAACCTCATTCCACAAACCAGGAGACCCCATACCACAGATGGCTCTCTACACTTCCACACTCCTACCACACACCTTCCCCAACCACTTCCCCTCGAGGACCTCACACCGCCCACACTGCAACCTTAACACCTTGATCACCCAAAACAGGGCGGGAGGGTGGGAACCTCGTTAAATTCTGTCACAATTGTACTGTCCCTCTCTTTCACTCTGATCTTTTATGACTTCCTGTGACCCCACCCATTGTTTTATTTATTATCCAATCAACACTTATTATTAACTGCCATACCCCTCACACCATATTCCTGACCTATGGCCTTCCCCCACAGTCATGTTGGCCCACGCCTAGCTCCCCTCTCGCAGGGTGCAGGGCCTCCCTACATTGTGGTTTCTATCAAGGAAAGCACAGTGGGTGTTGTTCCATGGTTTTCCCCTCTCCCTAGGATGGATACTTTTTGCTCCCATAGGCCAGCTAGAAATTGTTGCAAACCATTAACCTTTGACAGGCACAAAACACACCACAAAAAGGAGAGAGATAGGGTTGAGAAATGGGAAGAAAGAGGGAGAATTTAGAAAGGGGGGTAAGGAGAGAGAGCAGATAGGGAGAGAGGTGAGAGGGGTAAAAGAAAGAGGCAGGGAGTGCAGCAAGAGTGAAGGAAGAAAGAGACATACTATGGAAATGATAGGGCAGAATGAGTGGGAGGTAGAGAGGGAAGGACAGAGGAGACAGAGAGGAGGGAGAGAGAAAAAGAAGAGTGGAAGAGATAAGGAAAGGCGAAACAGAGTGAGAGAGGGGGTTAGAGAGAGCAAGAGAGAAAAAAGAGGACCAGAATAGAGAAGGGGAGAAGAAGAGAGAGCGAGAGTAGAGAATGAGAGAGAACTACAGAGGAACACAAAGAGGAGAATGGGGAGAAAAGAGGATGGGGAGAGAGCAAAAAGAGAGGAAGAGAGACAGGGAGAAAAGTGGGAGGGAGGATGCTGCTCGAATCATCTGAATAAAGTGCGCGGCAGCATTGACAACTCCTATCACTTGTTACCCCCCCCTAGCTGTAATCCCGAGTGTGACTCGGGGTGGATTTACCATGCAAAAAGCAGTAATCCCCAGTCCCACTAAGGCTCACTTAAAACATAAAAAAAACACTTACCTTCCTCCGTTGTCGTCCCCCAGCATCCTGCGGGTCCCTGCAACTCCTCCGGACACGTCTTCTTTCCGCGATCTTCTCCTGGCGTGTGCATGCGCTGGTGTGGGCGGGAGGAGCGGCATGAAATTCAAAAACTTTTGTATTGGATTCAATACAAAACAGCTGTATTAAATCCAATAGAAGGAAATCTATATATATTATATATAATTATTTATGTATATATATATTATATATATATATTTATATATATTATACATGCTACTTTACAGTTATATTACATCTGTCACTATTTTAGTTTTTTACAGATTTTTGTGTTTTTTGATGTAAAGTTTAATAATAAATGTAATAAACCTAATAAATATTGGACATATTTTGGTGAGTTATGCCTAAGAATTATAGGCCTACAATATAAAATGAATTTCCACGCAAAAAAATATAACGCCTTTTGTGTGGAAATACAGCCAGAATTAGAACGCTAGGGTGGTTAAATAAAAGATGAAAATCTGACCCATTCTGAGAAATGTTAAGAAAGTTTATATATAAAACATCTTACCATTCAGAAATGTAAATTCATAGGACAGATCTCCAGAATCGCCATGTCCTATCCTTTTACAAGTGACTTCACCTCCCTCTATAGACAACCTGGAATAAATGGGGAAAGGTTAGGGGCACCCAAAATATCTCATGACAGTACTGCACAGGGTGACCTTACTGGACCACGTTGGTCCTCATACAATTCCATACACCTTCAATAAAGTCTATCTTAAAGCGGACCTAAACCTTATCATCAGTCTTGTTAATATTTTTAATATTAAACAAGATTTATATAGCACCAACATATTACACAGCGCTGTACATTAAATAGGAGTTGCAAATGACAGACAGATACAGACAGTGACACAGGAGGAGGAGAGGTCCCTGCCCAGAGGAGCTTACACTCTAGGAGATAATATTTGATTAATATTTGAAATCTCTTCTCACTGGTGGTGCTGGTTTTGTCAGTTTGCATCCATGAAATCACACACAACTCAAATCATGCCCATGACTCACCTATGATGTGATACCATGCCCACTAATGACACATTCTCCCAGCAGCACTAGCAGTCTTTAGGACATTGGCATGAGGATGGGGAGAGGGCCAGAATAAAATGTCTTCATACCAATGGGAAACTTTATGAGTGACAACATAGATTAGAACTCAAGAATACCTGATTCATAGGCCCATGTGGCAAATTTGAATTTAGATCCACTCCAACCCAAACAAAGCCCAGGATAATGTTGCACGTCTGTAATGTCAAAAAGTTTAACGTCAACTCTAAGAAAAATGAAAAATGAATCCCTGCATACTGCAAGTGTTAAATTCATTTTTTTGCATTAGGCTCTGACATCATCACGTACAATGCAGGAGCGGCAGTCCCGCATGCTAAGTCAGGATGACAAAGGCTCGCTCACAATCTGTACAGAGGGATAAGCTAAGTAAAACTACTTTTTACTGGTAATCTAGGCACTCAAAAATAGGCATATACATTTTTGGTGCTGCAAACAGGGAAAGATTTCCCAAAAGACCACCTAGGCCTTAAGGGAAAAAAGTGGTGGTCTGTAATTAATGGGCTGGGGTTGGCTAACACTGGATCTAAACCTTATCACCATAATCTTATATAAGACTTAACATTTAGGGCTCGCTTTATACATTTTTCCCCCAGTCAATTCCTCTGAAATTCGCCGCTGGTGAATTCTATGATTTTTTTTTTTTACCGGTCTCCTATTAAAACAATAACTCGTTTTGCCACCTAGTGGCCAATTATCAAAATTTAACACAGCAGGTTCCATGTTTATGATGAACATACGTTCAGCTATGGTTTGCATCTGTTCCTAGGTTGGGAACTTACGGATTGTACGATACACTGATATTTGCCTCCTTCTCATTTGCAGAAACTCTTGAAAAGATGTATGCTACTCCTTTATCTTTAAATTTAATATCCTCCAATGATAATATTAATTGAATGTTCCAAAGTCCATTGATCTGTAAAAAGATTGCAATCACATTTATTTGTCTGGTTGCTTTCCAAACATTACAGAACTATACAAACAGCAAAGGTGGTGTAAAAGAATCATACATTGTCTAAGAATGAACTCATTGGTGTAGAATTTGTCTTGTATGGTTTCTGTTGGATTCCGAAGTTTGCATGTTGCTCACGATCAGGTCAATCTTACACTCATCACTCCCCTTTACAAGTAGATTTGGATTTACTGAGCCTTTTAGACAAAACTTCAATGTCCTCTAGTTATACAAAATTACCATATAACAAAGTTCCCAATATTTCTGGTAACTTCAAAAACAATTATTCCCTCTGGATATGAAATATATGTGAAATAATTTAACAAAGAGGACGTTTCCCTCATTTTTGATTTTTGTAGTCTGAACCAGGGACACAATAAAAGTTGTGCTGTCAGGAACCAATCAGAGCTCCCCCTTGTGTCCATCATAATGTAATAACCAGTGGGGCATTTTTGCATAAAAAACTCCTTGAAGGTTCAAAAGTAGTGGAATGGGTAGGGAAGAGCTAATCTAGTTCACAAAAAGTTTTGTGTTTTCAAATCTGCAAACTCCATTAAAGTAGATGAGATTGATTTAATAAAGTTTACTAAGAATGGAGACGATAAACTATCATAGATGAACTTGGGTAATCCAGCAAACCTGCAATGGATCCAATTCAGAAATGACAACATTCGTCAACAAATACTAAATTTATTTTAAGAAATGCATTCTAGGTTTGCTGGACCACCGAAACCCAGGTTCACCCATGATAGATGTTCTTTAGTTTTGGAGATCTTTAATAAATTAGGCTCAATGTCAGTGAGTAAACCTTGTGATTCAATTCTGATTATATGCAGGGCTTATCAGTGAGCTATCAATAAATTCATGAGAAATCAGACAGTGCTTGTGGGGACTAATGCCACATGTAAAAGCACAGCATAACTCCATTTACAGAATGGGCAGGTTAACACCTTTTTTTTTCAGATCAAGCAATCCCACACCGCTCCTGGAAGCTGGCACCTTGCTAGCCGCTCGGTCACTTCTTATAGCACCAATGTCTGCACATTTGGCAGCTATACAGCCAGTATTACCCACCATCTATTCTCTATGGAGCTGCCATGGGCTGTAGGTACTTGTAACGTCTCCCCAAAGCCAGTGGCTCCTTGGCAAAAGGAAGCAGTAAATGCAATGTGAACATAGACTCAGGCCACCTTTTCATAGAAGGAGCAGGGTGATCAGTTCCTCCAGATCTTTGGGTTTTTTGACTATGCTGAGCATTGGCAACATTACTATTGCATTACAGGTCATTTGCCAATAATAGGAAAGTGGTCAGACATGAATTCGTGAACCCAGGTGATTCACCACAAAGGCATGGCAGTAATGAACCTGAACCTCATCCCTAATGCCAGGCAGACGTGTGATAGTGTCTGCTTTGCAAAGCTAACAACGACAGGTGTTTGTTTGGAGCAGATTTACTATTACCTGACCATCTCGCCGTCCTAAGAACTAATGATCTCCAAATCACTCACCTTGGTAAAGTCAGGGGGAATCCCTTTAATTTCAGTGCTGCAGTTCACATGGTTTCCATCAGTAATAGGTAACAGAGAGAAGAGTGACAGCAGAATAAGTACAGTGGCCATGTCTGACCAGGCACTGCCGCAATCTGCAATTATAAAGCATTACAAAAGGATTTTATCAAACCATTGCCAATCTCTCATCTCCTGTGTTGGCCTTTGGTCCACAGAGGACAATGTGACAGCCTGCAATCTGTCCAGGTCAAATATTGGCGAAATCTCTGTGGACAGAGGTAAACATGGTGTCAGGTCCCTGCTATGAAACACCCAGCAGATTGCATGAACGTCTGGCTACTATTCCCACAGTGTACACAAGGGAAACAATTGCACATATTGAAGAATTTATTTTAAAGTGAAAAGCTTTTAAAAAGACGTCTTGTAAAAAAAAAAGATGAAATAATAAAACCAGATTTTGCAACAAAATCCACCTTCAGTCCAGAGAGTTAGTTAGAGTACATTTCTGCTGCTAGATGTCCTAAGTTTGATCACCAGCATCATTTATCTCACTTCCCCTGTGTCCAGGTCATCCTAGACCAGCTGGTGAATTGGTGAAAGGAGTAGCAGCAAAGTGATTATCTCCAGGGGTACCTGAACGTTGTATATTTATAGAATATATTTAATAATGTAGTGATGATTACAGAACTTTATTAATTTCTATATTTACCCCTGGATCTCAGCTTCTATACTTACCTGTCTCATGCCATAACATTATTCTAAATTTGGTTGTAGAGCCACCAATTCCAAATAATATTTAACACCACACAACCCCACATATCCTTTCTTTCCACTCATACTTTCTCTTCATTGGAAACTAGAAATTAGAGCACCCAAAACCCATCTTTTCAAACTTGCCTATCCATCTTCATTTTTGTCTCCTAAAACCCTAACTACTTCCCACCTCCCCATATCACTATTCTGTGCTACTTCCTCCACCTCCTAGATTGTAAGCTCTTCAGGGAAGGGTCCTCTCCTCCTCCTGTGTCACATACTAATAGAAAGTTTGCTCTTTCTCTTTTTACTATCCAATTATAGACTATTTAGGGAAAATTGGTGGGTTCTACTTACTTACTTTCTTTCTTATAGCTGCCGAGACAAAATTAGGTTTTCTTCTTGCACTAAGAAAGGGGTTTGTCACCAGGGGTGTAGCAAAAAAGGAAGAGGGGGTACAGTACGTGCCCACCCCAATACACCCCTGCCTGTGTCACTTAAAGGGGAAGACACTGCCCCCAGAGTGATGTCATGATCCCAGACCCCGCACACTCTCTCATCACGCTTGGTCTGAGCCTGGGATGGAATAGTGAGCGGGTTGTATTCGGAGAGACAACCTGCCCACCGACCTGAGCTTGCCATCAGTACGGGAGACATGGTCTGCGGCTCTGGCCAGTGCCCCCCCCCCAAGCGTGGTCCTTCTCCTGACCCCGTGGGGGGGTGTGTACCGGCCAGAGCTGTGGACCACCAAAGACTTCTTTGTAAATAAAAGTGGGCACATGTGCCCACTCCCAAAAAAAGTGACAGCACAGCGTTCCCACCCGTGCCCGTCCCACTACACCCCTGTTTGTCACCTAGGAGTCTGCTGCAAGTAGATGGGGTGCAATGTTGCAGCGGAGAGGCCACTGGTTTAGCTATGCCAATGAGTGTGTATAATTGGTACATGTTCTCCCATCACTATACTGACTGTATGCAGAACTAAAACTTACAATTTAAAATTGCATGCAGGCCGCTTGTTTATTGCAGAAAGGACAGCAGATGTCTTTTAATAAACTTACTCATCTCTTAGCAATTTTTTTAAGTAAAACTACTTCTTGCTCTTTTGCCAGCACAGACATCTTCACCCTGTCCTCTTCTGGATTTGACATCTTTGGGGCATCTTGTTTGGCCAGCCTGGAATGACATAACTTCATTATATAGGAGAATGCAGACTGGCAGGAACGTTTATCTTTATTACAGAAAATACATTGCCTGGCACTTCTCTAATAAAGAATCTGGCTGCTTTTTAATTGGTAAGGTTTCATTCTTCCTTTATGGGACACTATTATATGTAATTAATGAGAGCCACCATTCCAGAACGTTCCTTCTTCTGAGTCCTTGGCTGCAGTTATGATATTCGGATCTCCATGCTGACAATTCACTGATGTGGAACAAATACAGGTATATAGATATAGATATAAACCCTTCTCACACTTTTCTGACACTCATGTAAAGCATGCGTATTCTGGTCCTGCACAGTACTTCACTTAGGACTAAGTCACTAGAAAGCTTGTCCTAGGTAACTAATCAATATGGGAGATAAAATCACCAACTTGGAGCTTCAAGGGCAAGTCAGCAATGGTCACAATGGTAAGGACAAAGTCTTGCATGTATCCTGCACAGTCCGGCTCTCCTTTATCTCAATGTCACATACCCAACCTTGTTCATACTCGCTATCTGGTTGATTTAATAAAAGATTATGTATACATACACCATGAATTTAAACTTATCTTAGTGAATAAGACCAAAATTAAAATTTACTATGCAAAGAAAAACCAACAGCAAGGAGCATTATGAAAAGTTTTTTGCTTGCACTTAATTGGATGAATAAAGTGTACACAGCTTCACCTCATTCACTAAACTAAATATATTTTAGTATTTATTAATTATATTACTTTTTGTTAGCTCAGTTAATGAGATAAAGCTATGTTGAGTGGACAATAACCTGATCATGTGCAAGCAAATTTTTTTTCAAAGCTTGTCATTTTTTTAATCAACACAATTGTGTATTTTTTGTAAAGGGAATTTCCTATTTGGAAATAAATTCACCTTATAAAATTCTTAAGTGACCATGCTCCAACTCTTTAGTAAATATTTTCATTAGATATATTTTAATAAATGTTTGTCAGATTTAATCTCAAACAATTGTATTTTTATTTTCAGTATTGGTAAAGTGACAACAAATTTGCAGTGCATATTACATAGATCCAAGAGATCTAATCCCGTCAGCCTGGACCAGGACAGAGCTCACATTCTGATGTCCCTGTTAGGCTTAGTCCACACGGACATTTTCCCCAGTGTTGAACCTGACGCTTTTAAAGCCCATGTTTGTAATCCTATGCATTCCAGTGGGCTAATCTACACCGTTTCCTTCAGACAATTTTACGAGCGTTATTTTAAACGTTGCTTGCAATGTTTAAAAAATCAAAACGCTGGGTTAAAGCTGGAAAATGCCTCAAAATGTGAGAAAATGCAGAAAAACACTTCCATTGATTTCAATAGGATGTTTTCCCACATTTTTAAGCACTTAAAATGCAAATGAGTTAAAAGCAATGGGAACCACGGGAAAAGGCAAGCTTTAAACCGCTAAAAGAAATGCATAAAAACACAATAGGAATGTTTACATGCGTTTTTAAAAATGTCCATGTAGACCCAGCCTTACCCTCAAACACATTTTGGATACATTTAGAAGATGCCCATACATCCACTTGTATGAGGGATAAAACTAGAGCCCAAACACAAACATAGGGAGAACATAAACCTCCATTACCATTCCCTTACCTTACAGGAAATTCAGTACGGTATTGCTTAGGAAAATGACTCCCGAGACCAGAACCAGAGGTATATAAAGAGAACTATTTGGATGGGTACCAATAAAGTAGAAGCAGCTATAAAGGGGTGTCGGGGGGTCACTTCGTCACTGCATTAAATATTCAAATTCATACTTTTTGCAGGAATAGAAGCACCCAGGACCATGAAGCTGCTGCTCTGTTTAGTTATAGTTTTCTGTCTGGTGTCAGCAGGTGAGTGCTACATGTTCAATCTTTATTTTTTATGTGTACTGCAGTACAAGAAACCTGCTGATAACACAGTCAGCTGCTTCTCCTTTCACTGTCTACGAAAGGGACCTGTAAGTATTTCTAAAATGCAGAATAAAAGAATGACCTCCTACCTTTTCTATCAGAGCTGTGCTGTCTAGCAGAGAGGTGTAAATTACAAAACTTAACAAAAAAAACATTTGGATGGAGATGAGGAAGGATTAGAGCACCCATCAGATTTTTTTGCTGTCTCTATTATAGAGATTTATCCTTACTTCGTCTCCCCTCGACAAGAAAATGTGGTTCAGGATATATCCGAGATTAGCATTGTGCACAGATAGTTTGGCTGCTCTGCTCCAGCCCTCTATAATCCTTTCATTTTTTTTTTAAATATATGTTATATTATATTTTTTGCATCAGTCACCACTTTCAGCAAATAAGGGTAACGTCACTGCTGTTATCTGGGCACTTATATTCCAATGAAAATACATTTAAATCAGATTTTGAGTGCACAGGGGACAGCAGTAGCATCACTTGCACCCATGGAAATGTAAGTCATTTTTTGATTTTAAATTCGTTTTTTTTTTTTTTAATAATGGTGGCAGGGGGCTGGCTGTGTCCTATTGGGGTAATTTCACTTAAATTTGCTGCAAGATGAAGTAAGGAAGGGGAATTTGTAATTGTCTTTAGAACATTGGTCTCCATTGGGGGACTCAGACTTTTGAAAAAATAGAATTTCCAGCGCCTTCCTGTCTTAGTAACAACAGTCACCAGAAGAATTAGAGACAAAGGGGAATCTCAACCCCTCTTTAACATGGAGAAACCCCCGATTTAGCTTTTAGGTCTCAGGCGAACCCCAACCAATATTTATAATATGCACAATTAATGGTACATTAAAAAGGATGAATTTCTCCTAGGAGCGTCTTATACGCCGAAAAATACGGTATATAACAAATACACGTAAATATTATTTCATACAATCCCTGAGCTGTGAGACTCATTATTTTTCTTCTTTTATACATTATATATGATTGCCTAATGAGGTGGCTCAACATTGAAAGTTATTAATGAAGAGAGGGAAACACCCTTATGAACTGCTGTACATACATCACCGTTCTGCTCTATGGAGAGGGAAGAGGGAGAACGATGAAGTGGCACCCCGCTGCACACTCTCTCCCTTCACTTCCTTTGGGATCGTTCATCGTCCTTGGACCTGCCAGGGCAGTCGTTCAGATGATGGACGACGGGCGATGTACACACGCCGGATTCTTATCTGATATCGGCCCTGAGCCAATTATCTGACGAGAACCATTGGATGTGTGTACCTAGCCTTACATTGCTGGCCATTGGGAATATTGTCACCCTTACAGATACCCAAACAGATCATTGCCAGTGGTAAGTGACCTGAGAGGCACAAACCAGTCATTGCTCATGGAACCCGTAACAACCTCTGGAGGAATCCTGGGGTTCCGCTGAACTCTGGTTGAAAAACACTGATCTATATAGTGTATGTAGTGCGGTTTGACTCTATGTACACTTTAAATTCAAAAGATTGTAGCTCTGCGTAATAATATATTGATCACCTTCTATGGAAGGTAAAATGACTTTGTAAGATAAACAATGAAAATATCTACAAAGATATTTATGATATCCTGACTTTTTAGTACTTATACCATAGAGGGCAGAAAAAAGGGGCATAAGGTCCTTCAAAGAAAAAGAGGAGGGCAAATATGTAATCTATGAAATACTGGACAGCAGACTGATAACAATTACAGAACCTTGGTTAATAAATGACATGGTGACAAAGGGGCAGATAGTGAAAAGGTGACTGGGATACAAACAATGTGACTTCAATGGTAAGAAACGGTTTGATACCAATTCATCCAAACTTGTGACGTATAAAGAAAGGTCATAATGCTGCAAGACAGATCAAATCCACAAAATCATGTTTCATTTTAAATTTGGAGAGTCCAAAATCATAGAAAATGAAAACTTTTGTCACCTGATAGAAATGTCTAAAAGACTAGTTGAACTTTTAGTTTAAATAGGGCTCCAGGCTGTTCTATATGTTGGTTAAAATATTTGCCTTGCCCAATCTATATCAACCAATAATCTATATAAATTTTGATTGATATTCAACTATTCTGAATACATTTTTATTGTCACAACATTTTGTAATAAACCAAAAATACTGCAAAGTGTATTGCCAGCAGCTGCAGGGATGAATCTTTACTTTCTGTGTGAAAGCAGTGGTCTGCAGAAATCCATCACCACCCCAACTGCAATCCGCAAAGCTTATTCTCCCTGCTAACCAGAGAGTTTCTGACACCACAAAGCATAGGACCTCTGTCTCCCCAAGGACTTTAGGTATCCTTCTTTGTAGTATGCACACCCAAACGGGTATTTGGCTGGATGGTACAATATATTATGTATGTATAAACCTCTTTGTATTTACCAACAACTGTGTAGTACAATCTATGTGCCTGTCCTAATTGTGTGCCTTTATCTTTTACAGGAACATCATTGACTTGCAATGTTTGCAGATTTGAGATGAATTCAATTTGCTTCTCCATTTCCAGTTCTGAAAACTGTACTGGAGTTTGCACCACCACCAACATTTCTTTCGGTAAATAAATATCCCAGGAACAGATGCATGCACAGTGAAAAAAAGGGTGATACGCTATACAGATACCATCTCTCATGGCCATACCATCTCTCTTGTAGTTAGACTTAATTAAAAAAGAATTATTGCTGAATTATGCATTCAGTGCAGTGCTAGTCATACACATGACTATGTTCAACCTGCTTTGGCTGATCTCAGTACAACCTGCTTGAGTCCTGATTTATTAAAGTTATCTAAGACTGCTATTAGTTGGCAAATATTTTCAATCCTGGACCAGATCTATTCCAGGTTTGCTGGATCACCATTTTTCTCCCACAATAGTCTATCTTGACCAATCTTGGAGATCTTTATTAACCTCCCTAGAGGTAACCTTGAGTGTGACTCGGGGTAGAAAAAAGTTGCTAAAAACGGTAACCCCGAGTCACACTCGGGATAGGTAATCCTATGGGAGGTAATAGTAAATACAGCCTTACCTGTTCCGCCGGTGTCCCATGCCGTCCATCGCCACAATCTCCATCTTCTCTCTTCTTCCAGTCGGCTTCCGCATCCAATGAGTCACTGGGGAGTTCCTGTGTACGTTGCCGGCGGGACGGGAAATTCAAAAATCTATTTGTATTGCATTCAATACAAAATAACTGTATTGAATGCAATACATTCGATTTATATGTGTAAAAGCAGTACATTGTTTTCAAGAACGTTTATTTTACAGTATATATAATAGTATAATAGAGTATAATATGTATTTTTGTTTTAATTATTTTTTTTAAATATATAGATTTTTTAAATTATTCAATTTAATATTTTTACATAACTTTGTGTTTCAAACTTTATTATACTCATACTATTATATTTTACTGTAAAATAAATTTTCATGAAAAACAATGTACCGCTTTTAGACATATAAAACAGGAAAGAAATGAACCGCTAGGGGGGTTAAATCAGAGTCTTAGGACCTGATTTATTAAAGCTCACCAAGGTTGGAGAGGATACAGTTTTTTCAGTGAAGCTGGATGATCCAGCAAACCTGGATTGGATCTGGTTCAGTATTCAAAACATTTGCTAACAAATAGCAAATGACTTTAAAGGAATTCATTGCAGATTTGCTGGATCACCCAGCTTCACTGAAGAAAGTGTATCTTCTCCATACTTGGTGAGCTTTAAACAATCAGGTACATTGTCTGAAGAAGCAAGCCAAAGCTTGATCAAGCTCAGAATCAGAATGGTCATTCACACTACGTCATTAAAGTCATTGGAAGTCTGAAGATGTGTTTAAAGTTTATTTCTAATGCACATTAAATACAGAACAACAAATTCTATCTATAAAAAACAATTTTATACCCAAATAATAATATGTGGACATTGGTGCAAAAGCTGCAGGATGGTGTAGGGCTGAGGTCCAGGTATGCCAACATCAAAGTAATTTATTGTTGGGTATAAGCTTAGGAGTTAGGTTAATGTGGGTGTTCAAGGTTTATTGTGAGTGACAAACTATAATCGGACATAAAGTAATTTACTAAAGAACTATTTTTAATACAATTTTGAAATATCAAGTACATTTGAATGTGTAAAAAGTGGTGTTTGTTTCGATGTGAAGATTAGGTCTGATTGCTGCTACAAAATGCCGTACAATATTGGTAGAGTAGTCGCAATGCAAAGGTAGCAATCACTGCAAAAAATGACCAACTTTCCAGATGATTTTCATTTTTATTAAAAGGGAACAAAAAGTTTTGGGGAAAAAAGTCACCTTTTTTTAATGAACAGTCAATTCAGTCAATAACAACAGCAGGCTTAGAAGTAATGATTCCTTTACATTTCTTAATGACCAATTTAGTGAAAAGGAATGTATACAGATAAAATGCAAAAGGCATTACATTGTTTTGCATGAAAATTTATTTTAAATTGTATGCTCCTAATTCATAGGGATAACTCACCAACATATGTCCAATATTTATTACATTTATTAATAAACTTAAAATTAAAAAAAAACACAAAAACTGTTAAAAAAAAGGGTGCATAAAAATACAGAAACCTGTAATATAAATAACTGTACAGTTGCATGTATTATATATATATATATATATATATATATATATATACCACAGCCAACTCCAAGAATCCTTTTATCAAGCTTTATTGCGTAGTCAGAAAACAAGCCAAAGGCCATTCACAGAAGTTCAGTCCGATAA
Source organism: Pyxicephalus adspersus (assembly GCF_032062135.1). Classification (NCBI taxonomy): domain Eukaryota; kingdom Metazoa; phylum Chordata; class Amphibia; order Anura; family Pyxicephalidae; genus Pyxicephalus; species Pyxicephalus adspersus. Next base: position 11,301,702 of record NC_092871.1, read on the forward strand.
GCATGGTACAGATGGATGAGGCAAAGGCAGGTCAGGAACAACCTGAAGTCAGGGTAGGCAGCAGGCAAGGGCAGTCAGAAACAATCCAAGGTCAGGGCATGCAGAGTTTAGGCAGAATCAGATATCAGACTGGGTCACTATTGGTGATGACACAACAGAAGTCAATTCGATAACCAACATATATAGAACGCACCCAAGCACTGTTACACAGAGGCTTATAATAGACAATGGTGTTCATGACAGGTTCTCCTTAAATGGGCAGAGTGCCCAATGACCCTGCTCCACCTGGCGCCATTTGATTGGAGGATCAACTGAATCCAAACTATTTCCCACCCCGTGGTGAGGCAGCCTGACACATGACAAAAATCAAATGTCTGTGCACAGCTTACACAAACAGTAACTTCCTCTAGCACAACGAAAGCGAAATCAAGTACAAAATGCTTCTCCTTTTTCTAATATTTTGCACTTATTAAAGTGTGTACATAAAACACAATATAGCTCAGTGTAGCTCATACAGCAGTCTCACTTTCACATATATAGGGTGGGATTTCCGGTTTAACAAATTTGCTTCTTCCCAATCACTACAACAACAAAGACTGAGGGTTGTCTTCAGAAGAGTTTACATCCTTACTGAATCGCTGTGTTTTTGACTGATAATTATTGCAACTCAAAATGCTGCCTGTATATTCATCTATTTTATTCTGATAGAAATGAAAATGTCAATATCTGTAATTATGTAACAGGGAAAATATTGGCTGTTCTAAGACAAGCCCTGCTAAACTGGGCATACTCTATGTCAGCCTTTCCCAACTTTCCCAATATAGAGGAAACTTTGAAATAACTTTCAAGGCTTTAGGGAACCCCTAACAATAATAACATAATTATAGAAAAATACCAAAATCCACAGATCACATTACATTAACATGGCGGTCGGTAGGAAGAATGCCTCTTGCATTGCTGCCCAGTAGGAAGAATGTAACCCTTACAGAGAGCCAAAAAGATCCTTGCTATCAATTAAACTGACCTAAGAGGCACAAACTGCTCATTACCCTGGTTAAGAAACACAAAGTTAAGAGTAAACACAGTATAGATCAGTATTACTTGGATTGATTGCCCATAAGCAAGGTTAAAATGTGAGTTTAGGTCTGTTTAGGTCACTAAAATTTAAACAAGATGTATTTATGAATGAATTTCAGATAGGTATAAATGTTCATCTGTTTTAGTGTGGGTAAATCTATATGTTTATTTTAATTCTTTATATAGCAGTGTTATATTGATCAGTGCTTCATACATGTGTACAATCATTGACATTAGGTCCCGCCCCTGAGGAGTTTATATGTGGGGAGACAGATCATAACTTATGTTGTATAATACAATCTGCAAGATGAATGCACTTGCAAGGTGATGTCATTTAACAAAAGTGTAAATCCAATGCTTTTCCTGGTCTGGTTACAATTCTTATTGTTTAACTAATCAGAGTTTTTTTATGAACAACAGCCACAATAAAAAGGAAAGAGAAGTGTTCTTTTAACTGTGTTATTCAGTAATAAAATCAATTATTTATAATTATAAGGAAGTTTTGTCTGTTGTCTGCTTGAACCTATAACGTATTATGAATCTTTGGTATTTGAAGTGGAGTTGACAATAAACTAAAATCTAAATGCCAGATTTAGTAGAATATTATTATTATTATTAGTAGTAGTAGTAGTAGTAGTAGTAGTAGATACACATGAAGATCTCCAGCTAAAACATTTTACAGTTTGGACATGGGAACCTCTGTTCATTTTTTTATTTTTGTCTCTTTCATTTTGGAAAGATAGCTTTCATTTTCGAGTCCATTTTTAAAGCAGTACATTTGACTTTCTTCAAACATTCTTAGGTGAATGTTTCAAGGTCTGTGTGTTTTCAATGGTAGTGATTGATTTTCCAGTACACAATGGTGAATACCAGACTCCCTGTGTTATAAATAGACCCCTTTCTGTCCACCTGACAGTTCCAATTAAAGCACCATCATTTCACATATGTTTTCAAACACAAATGTATTTCATGATAATAAATACAAATCATTCCCAGAGCACATGCTCATTTGTATTGCAAAATTAGGTTTCTCATCATGCCAAAAATCTTATCAACACACACAAAATTGCATACACTACAAAATATGTTTGTCAAAGTACAATTATCTACAAAAAACTCACTTTGGATTCTATGTATAAAGCAAGGAATGTGACATTCACTAAAACATTTGCTGGTGGAGATTTTTCAATGTTTCAGTTTCTCCACCAGGGAATGTTTCAGTAATTCAATGCTTTAAAAATAGACCCCTGGGAGGTGACAAAATACAGATTTGTGCCTATTTAGTACAATGAGATTTAGTATAATCAACCATGTTAAAGATGTCAGATGTAAATGACAGATGAAGCTTTTTTTATCTATTTCTTTATTACATAAAAGAAAGTATGTATGCTATAGGGCAGCACGGTGGCTCAGGGGTTAGCACTCTGGCCTTTGCAGCGCTAGGTCCTAGGTTCGAATCCCAGCCAGGACACTATCTGCATGGAGTTATTAATGACATATGACTATAGTAGGGACATTAGATTGTGAGCTCCTTTGAGGGACAGTTAGTGACACAACTATGGACTCTGTACAGCGCTGCGTAATATGATGGCGCTATATAAATACTGTATAATAATAATAATAACACAATGGACTTTGTATGTCTTCTCAGAAAATTCTTCCATCTTGTCACTGGATCTGTAAACACAAAAGAATGAAAATATTTTAATAACTTGTAACTTAAAATTGTTGTTTTTTGTTCCTGCAGTGGTATCAGGTTTGTTTGAAGATGTTAATGACATAAAACGTTGGATGTATTTGGATAGGGTGAGAATGTTTTTACCATTAGGAACTGGTGTGCCATTGTCAGAAAGGAAGGACCAAGCAATAAAACTGAAGATATATGAGGGGCATGGGGTTGTAAGGGGTCTGAAGAATCTCTACAATAAACACATCTCTTTTATCTTTATGATGAAGTTATTAACCACTTAATTCTAGTACTAGGGGGTTCATTAAATAAAACAAGGCTGCACCTTGGCCTCATTCCTTCTTCGGGACTCTGCAACACAATAGACCCGAAAGCTCCAAATCCCTGTTGAAGTTACATGATCGGCTTTCCTCCAATACATACCTGTTTCTGTTCCATTGAGAGAAGGAACTATATTCTCCCTTTGCTGCTTGCACACCACCATCCTAACCTTCATAAAAGGCACGGCACAATGTAGCACAGAGCGGATGGTATTTTCTGCTCTACATTACAACCGGACCCCTTGGTTTTCAAATCACATGACAATAGCTATTTGTGTTAGCATAAATTTCAACATACTGAAATTAGAATCTTTATATGTCATGTGATCAGCACCTTCCCCTTCCACTTTCACAATTTATACAGGAATATAAGGGCTGAAAATAAACCATGTTGGATTAGGGGGTGAGATGTCAAGAATCTAGAGAGTTGTGTGGATTCCACGTGGCATCGCCCCAATAACTAACAGATTGGATTTATGAACAAAGGACCTGAGACATAGCTATATAGGTGGTTTAAAAACAAAAAGCTAATAAATTAATACGTAAATAAGGTGTATGACTTTAACAAATGTATTCTTTAATATAGTGTTTACATTTAGATTTGGGCTGAATATGTAAGTACCCAATGTTAGTGCTGTTTGTTTCCACATTGGATAGAATAGTGCAAGAATGGCACTGACCCCACCATGTTGAAGCTACTTTTTGCATCACTGAATATTGCTCACCCCTGGAAAAGTTTAGAAAATGAAGAGGACGCCGAGCCTTATGTCAATTTGAATACATATTTATTTCATACCATACATGCTGGGGGTTCAGGGAGTAGGCAGTTGTGGAGGGGGAGCACATGCTTTCTGCCTTGTTCTTGCTTTTGTGTCAATCTGGGCCCTGGAAAAGGTTTGGGCCCTTGGCAATCACCTTATTTGCCCTACACTAAAACTAGCCCTGCTGCTAGACAGGGCTGTGCCGTTGGTAGGTAAATCAGCAAGAAGGTATGTACTCAGTATTTTAAAACAACAGAGTATAAATGGCAAAATATGCCAATATGGCTACATCAAAAGTCAATAGCTGAATAATGATAAAAAGGTTCAAATGGAGCTTGAATTAATTTTTACATTGACTTCCAAACACTTAACAGATTATATAAAATATTTTCAATATTTACTCATCACAAATGCACAATAAAATATATATTTACAAAAACAAGAAAGATAATTTCACTTTAAAATTATTTGACCCAATTTAGGGGTTATAGATTCAATGTTACAATAGATAACTGTGCTCCCAGACAAATAACCATTCAAAGCCTTAGAATAAAATAAAAAGTTCTTGTGCTGTGCCTTCAACAACTTTTGTCCCACTTACCTTTCTACCCTGAGAAATATTCCCCTAGCCGCTCTCTTTGGTCCTCCAACAACCTACTAATGACTTTCTCACTGATAACCTCGTCATACGTATGGCCCCAAGACTTTTCTAAAGCTGCCCCAAATGTCTGGAACGGTCTTCCTCACTACATTCAACTTGATCCTACTTTCTGCTCATTTAGAAGAGCACTCAAAATCCAACGCTTCAACCTCACCTACCCGTCTTACTTCCCACCATTCCATATCCCTCTCCTATTGTATGCTGTTCTCCCACCTCCTAGATTGTAAGCTCTTCGGGGCAGGGTCCTCTCCTCCTCCTGTGTCACTGTCTGTATCCATCTGTCATTTTCAACCACTATTTAATGGACAGTGCTGTGTAATATGTTAGCACTATATAAATACTATTTAATAGTAATAATAGTAAAGACATTCAAAGCAAGAAATGTAACAATAATTTCTTCTAATAGTTTTTTTTCTTCTTTACGCATTTCGCAATTTCACCAAGTATGTTGCAGCAATCTAATTATTGTGGTAAGACAGAAATAAATAGAATCATGCAGTCCCCAGAAACTCGCTCAAGCACTCTCACACATGATAGCAAAAGCCAGGATTGCTCGACCTCCAGTTCAGTTTTCATGGCCTACACAGCACAATGACCCACCTACATATACAATATGAAACCCAGCATTACTGGGAAATCTGTAATATTCCTGTCTATAGAAAATTATATATAAAGCCCATCGGCCTGACTCCTTTCAGGGGATTCCCAGACTGCGCGCCTGATATAGATGAAATGAAAGCCACTATCAAAAGGGAGTTTCTGCAGCAGTAATACGCAATAACCTCACCTTTTATTTTTTTACATTTATGTACGGCAGAGAGAAGCAGGAAGCCAGCAGTTTGAACTTTTCCAGTGTAAATGGATCCACAGTAAAACTCTTTGCTCTAAGGTGTAATAAACACAGAATAAAGGTAAAATAAATCAATTATTGTTTAAATATGGCAAGAAATAAAAATTACATAACATGATGTTGGCTGTCACTACATTTAATGCAGCAGTTTTTGTTTTTTTACAAATTGATCCTGCCAGTAGATTTGTTATATTTCCATGATTTTTTTTCTGTGACATGTTGACATTGCTATTCTATCTGCAATTAAATCACACAGCAGTCTTGGCATTCTCTGGGACAGAGTAGTCTTAGATATTCTTTAAAGTGGAAGCTCCACTTTTACAAATGCTTGATCTAATGCAGGTCATTATTGCAGAAAGGGCCCGGCGATGTCTCTACTGCAATAATCTGTCTTGCCTTATTGCATGAGCACGCTCAACATCAGCTTTGGTTGCCAGGAAACACTGGCAACTTCCGCTTACCTCGCATGTGCCGGGAATAACCTCACACCTGCAACAATTTTATTTTATTTGTCAAAAACCACTTAATTATAGTTATAAAGTTTTTCCAAACCCTGAAACTTTTACTGGATGGCTTAGCCTCCTAATATATCAACTGGCAGGTTAACCTGTTTTTCCGGTAGTCAGGGAAACAGAATGTTGTCCTGATTGTAGTGACAGACTGCAAAATATTGGTGATTTATGATTTTGGGGTTAGTTCTACTTTAAGTTTCTACCACAATTCGATGAAAAATCTGTTACTTCCTTTTCACAATTCCTTTTGTGGCGCCTTCAGATATGAATCATCCTTTAATAGTGGGCCTGACCTCTATAGTTTCCTCTTTTGGAGCTAGTACTTCCTCAAAAAAAATATAAGTTCACTGGTCCAATAAAGATATTGTTGAGCAGGTAGACATCACTGCTTGCATGATTTTGAGCCTTAGCTGATGGGCACCCAACAGAAATGGGTTGTTAAGGCAATTTCTTGCTGATCCCAGATCAGTTTCCCTCTCTCTCTCATGACCTCTGTTTTCAATACATTGGGAGCAAGGAATAACACACAAGCAGCTAAACAATGTAGTTATATCACAAAATGTTATTATCACATCACAGTTTATATAATCAGACAACAAAATGGAAGGCACTTTAGTAGTTAGTCAATACCAAACATCTTAATTAACAACTTTGCTGAGCAAGATGTTTCAAGGTAAGAAGCCAAGGTAAGAAGGTAAGGATGGAGCAAATATTGACCTACTGATAAGGAGGATATAACTAGTTTCAACACAATTCAATTATCTGCAAAATATAGCAAAAAACACGAAAACAACCTATTTTCAAGACTCAGCAAACTACACTACTTACATGGGCCCTGGTACAACTTTTACCTTCCTGCCCACACCCCTTAAACTTTGGAATAGATACATTAAATCAAACCCTGCCTATACATTCCCCATATAGACAGGTGGGGAGGTTGTAGTGCTGCTCACGCCCATGAACCACACCCATGGGGAATAAATGGGGGCAGCTATAAGTGGTCAAATGTGGAAGTCTTGGATTATTAACAATCAGCACAGTGCTTAGGGTGAGTGGCTAGCAAACTGCCATATTCCAGGAACACCTGTTCCCAATGCTCCTATGAGCGTAATTACTTTACACCAACCGTTCTCAACCAGGGTTCCTCCAGAGGTTGTTGGGAGTTTCTCAAACTGTGGCCGATTGACCTCCTATTTGAATATGCCTGCAAAGTTCTGGGGCCAGCACCACTAAATAGAGCCTTTTGCATGATCTAATGACGTTTTTAATTGTCTATAAAAGGTGGTATTATGGCCTCCACTATATGGAAGGCATTCTTTCCACTGGCCACACATGTAAAAGGCTTTTCCCCTACTGAACTCCAATAAATGGATTCTAGCATGGGTTTCCTGAGATGTGAAAACTATTTCAAGTGTCCCACAGGAGTAAAATCGTTGTGAAACTCTGGTCTACATCGTAAATGCCACCATTGCTATGTTTGCTTAAAGCATAAAAGTAAAAAAAAGAAGTAGAAACTGAAACCCGACATTCTTTCTCTTGGTGAAATGACTTACACAATGATACAATGCAGCACGAGCTTCCTTTATGCTTCCAATCCAGATGAGCAATGAATTCTCAGATGATTTGTGGACTTTTAATAATCTAAATACGAAAAGCAGTTTATAATATATTTATTTACGTTTCATATTAGGGCATGTGTAGCTGCATTGTGTTAGGCAGTTGATATGTTTTATGTGAAGCAAACAATTTTTTTTACAAATATGAAAAGCCTATGTGCAGATCAAAGCCTATATATCAGTGGCTGCCTGCTATGTAGGATGACTTGTTCAGGCCCATCTTTCTATTTGCCCATATCCAAAAAAAGCAACAGTTCCATTATTTATTTTTCCATTTTTTTATTGTGTCAATAAAAAGCCCGCATTTGAGCCATGGCTGCTTTAAAAAAAATCATGTCCCCTTTTGGCAGCAGGGGGGAAACAAAAGGTGATAATCAGTCTAGGCTATTTTTTCTTCCAAATCTTCTGATCAAACAAGAAAAACGTATCAGAATTTCCTGGAATGCCCAACTTGTATGTATGTAGACACTTACAATACTGTAATATATTGTAGTTTATTGGACCTCACATACAGTGTTTGCATTCAATCATATCTCCCTTCATAGAAACAATAGATGAGTGATCATAGTCACCAGGAAGGCTATGAGTTTGCAATGGGAGAGTGTGTGGGCTGTGTCACTGCGCACAACCAGCCCACTCCACCATCGCAGGCTCCGATCTGGGGGACGTGTTCCGTGGCTCTGGCCGGGAAGAGCTGCGCACCACCCAAAGGGCTGGGGAAACATCCCTATTGGGCTGTATACAGCCCGCGGGCCGTAATTTGCCCATGCCTACCTTTGACAGTCATATAGATAGATGCTAAATAATACATAGAGGGCAGGAAAGTGTGGAAACCTTTGCCAAGATTTTGCTAGTTATGTGTCCCTCTTGGGAAAATGACCCCTTTACCTTTTTTCCCAAAGAAAATAAGGACTGTAACAATCTTCCCATCTTTCCTCTCCAAATCCCCTATAGAGGCTCTGATTTATTAAGGCTCTCCAAGGCTGGACAGAATACACTTTCATTAAATAAAATTCTGTTTTTTCTTTTTTCTTTTATGTGCAACGCCCTTTTTTTAAAAAAAAAACTAAAAACAAAAAAAAACTGAATATTATTTAATGAAATGAGTGCAGCACCGTGCACCTAATTATGAATGGCAGCGCAAAGAGCTCTTGGGTGGTCCTTCTGCTCCCCTGGCTTGTGCACTGATTAAGAATACAATGTTTTTTTTTACTAATGTTGAGATCAGATGAACTTTTACCTATTACTATAACGCCTGTAGCTACAATTCATGCTCCGTTGTTTTCATTCGTAGCCACCTCATTGTGCTGTGCAGAGCATGAGGTTTTTAATGGCAGGAAGCTCACATTGCAGCAACTTCACTGTCTTCAACTGATTAGAAATAGGTAAAACAACTAGCGGCCTCTACACAGACTGGCTGCATAAACAGAAACTTTTTCAAAGTAAAAGCATGTTTTAAAATAATATATTATTTATATATAAATATTGTAAAGTCTGAGGATAAGCTCAGACCACAGCCAGCACCCTTTTCACCTAAAGGGTGTAGCAAACACAAGTCTTTATTGGAATAACTAAAAAATAAAGCAACTCAGGGAGGTATAAACAATAGAGAGAATGTCTTACTTCAGCCTAGTGGTGTAAATGTCCAAAGTCCATCAGAACATCTCCGATATAAGGATGGGCCCTATACAAGTCTCCCGTGAGGGTCCAATCCCCAGCCTGGGGTTTCCACAGACCATAAATCAATAAATTCAAGTCAGCATCAACAGTAACACCACTTCTTAGCTTGACTTTAGCCCAAGCTTGTTTGCAGGCTACATCCTGCAACTCTACTGTCCTCTCCTTCTTGCACACCTGAGCCCTTATGGAATTCCCACCTTCCTGCTGGGCAGGTGCAACGCCTGATGTGAATGGACTGAAGAGGCCCACCTAACCCTTCCCCTTCAGTCCGGTGTTCGGGTCCTGTGACACCTAGGAAAAACACAGCAAGATAGTTGCCTAATAAAAAAAAAGAAACCTGGAACTCCTTTCCCAACACATCAGCTTGAAAGGGCCAGGGCCCATATATAGGGGCAATGTAACTTCCGTCCAAGATCCAACCCTGCAATCCTTTACAATGTGCATTTGCTTGTTATTAATTCTTAACATGGGGACCGGGTGAGTGTGATATAGATCAGTGGTCGGCAACCATTTAGACATCATGGACCACTAAATGCTTGGTATATTGGTATATTGAGTGAACAGCAAAAAGGGGATCAGTGACTGATAAAGAAAAGACAACAAGGTGCATATCAAACACTGCACAAGTGGACTGGATGTGCAGTTAAGCAGCTATAAGCTTGCAGGCAGCAAGGGAATGCCTACAACATGAAAGGTCCATCCACAGTCTCTTGGGTGTAGCTTGACATCACCTAACAACCCTTATGAAGCTTAAGCCTGGGACAGAAGAAGCTTCAAGTGTGTTGAACCATGTGGGAATATTACCATATATCAAACTTGATTATCTAGAACATTGCTTGTGTCTATCACCACTTTTACAGCAGCATAGGCCAACCACAATCAGGCCTATTGATAAACCTCACTGTGACTGTAATAATATCCTACCCTGTTACTCTCGAAGTAACTCTGCCAGTAACTCCAGTCCTAAAAGTAATGTCTCTGAAAACCAATCCAACCCTAATCCGCTCTGTAAGCTTAACACTAAC
>NC_092871.1:11311912-11325945 GCF_032062135.1 Pyxicephalus adspersus
CCCCGTGATCCTAACACCAAAACTCATTCAGTAAACCTAATACTAACCCTCCCTATACCACTAACACCAACCCATTTAGTAACCTTGCATTACCTGTAGCTTAAGTAAACATAACTCGCTTATCTATTTTGTGTCCAGGTCCTCTGTGCCATAGACAGTCCTTCTTGCCCCATAAGCTACCAGCACTGGGGTTCCATTGTCTAAATAATAAAAGCTATGGTACCACTTTTAGCTCAATTTCTTTTATTATTCTTAATATTGTTTTTATTCTAAAATATCTGCATTTAATAGCTTTTAATGCAAAATCTTATTGGCACTTAACTGGGGAGAGCAGTGGAGTTGTGAGGAGTAGAGGAGTGAGGATGGTAAACTTTGCTGAGTTAGCAGAATTGGCAGAAATAGTGTTACAGAAATTCTGGAAATAGTTTAGTAACAATGTAATGTAGAAGCGAGTTATGGCATAGTCAAAAACTTTAAAAAAAACCTAAGTTTCTTTTGCATGCAAGGCTAAATAAATAAAACAGGTACAAAAAAATCTAAAATTCACTTTCCTAATTCAGGGTCAGGTATGAAGTAGTTATAATCTGTACCAGAACACATGGCTAGTTTCTTAAACTTGTCTACAGAAGATGTTTTAGAAGTTCTGAGAGCTTAAAGAAAAATGATAAAGCTTATTCAAAGACAAAAAACTAAATTTATATTTGACATATACAAACATGAACTATCTTACCTTCCAAAGGATGTGCAATTGTGTTTGGCTAATTCTGTAATTGTGGCAGTACTGCCAGAAAGAATAGCTAGGTAAGTGACGTTACAGTACAATTAAGTCAAATTTCAGGCTCACATCAGTAATAGTTATTAATTTCGGTGCCCTGACATTAACTCCATTCTCTGCATTAATATATTGTGATGAATGGACCTGATATGCCCCATGTGAATGACACCCTGCATTCACAACACTGTCCTCGGTCTTCTGGGTCAAGTTCTCCCATGATAGTCTATCTGTTCCAGTCTTGGAGAGCTTTGATAACTCAGGTCTAAAGTATTAAGAACAGAGAGAGTCACCACGACCAACAAACATTTGCAGAATGAGAAGCCAGTAATAGCAGCTTGAGGTTATTTTTAGTAATTATAACATGTCAAAAATCAGCTATTAAGGTGATTTATTGGGCTCTGTCCCTTTGCCCCTTTTGGACACTGCAACAACTCAGTGGGGAGAATAGGAAAGTTGAAGAGGTTGGGGCCAAATGTATTTTTTACTAAAAAAAAAAAAAATTTGCATACTGCTTTAGCCTACTATATCACATTTTTTAAGCTAGCCCAATGGAGTTATATCCTGACTGATGCATATCCCAGTGCTATAGTGTTAGGTGTAGGAGTTCTAGAGTTCTAAATTTGATGTCAAAGAAACAAAATTTAATATAAAAGAAAACCAAAGAAAAAAGTATGTGTAATTTGCACCCACCTGTATCTGGTCCTTGCCTATGGGTGACCATTGCTTGTGCTTTCCCTGGTCTGCCAAGCCAAATAAGAAATAAGCAAAAACTAAAAAGAATTTTTAAATAAAAGTAATGTATATCTTGGATATGCAGAACACATTCTAATGCAAGGTTTCTCCATTTTTTTTAACACGGGGGGACTCTTGAAATAACTTCAGGGGTGTTCAGGGAACCCCTACTATAATTACAATACCCGATATGTGATGGTCAGTAGGAAGAATTCCTCTTACATTGCCATTGGGAAGCATGTCACCCCGACAAAAAGTTTATTGGAATCTGTGACAAACTTCTCATTGTTCAAGGAACCCCTAGCACCTCTGGATGAACCCTAGGTTAAACAAAACCCTGGTTGGGAAACAATGTTCTAATAGAATTACCTCTGGAATGTACACATTGTTTGTTTTTTGGAGATTCGTTATTATAAAGCTCCTATGCTATCCTGTCTGACAAAGGAAGACTGGCAACTCTTGGTCTTGGTGGCTGATAAAACCAACTGGCTCTTTCATAGCAGGGGTAGATTTTTGTGGACCACAGAAAGTTTACCAGCAAAGTGTGCCATGGCACCATATTGATTGGTTAGCAATCAAGCAAATGTTCACATCTTCCAGTGTCAGGTTCTTCTGTGGTTCTCCACATTTAGTCACATGATGGTAGCAATCAGGGGCAAAGTGTGCCACCACATGAGGGCCCCAGACCCTCTTCAGCAGTTACAAGTCAGTTCTGCGCAGGGGAGCCCCTAGTCAGTTCTGCACAGGGGAGCTCTGTTGGTTACATTTGCTACTAGATAGTAAGGTAGTTAATTTAGATGCTAAAACACAATGAAAAGCAAGTAGCGCAATAATGCCTTAGGCAAATCCATATTTGTAGGGAGTAGTACCACCATGTAAGGCCACCAACACAACCTATGTTATCACCATTGGCCAAGGGGCCTATTAGTTCAGTCCTACCCTGCTTTCTGCTGAAAATCTTGTTTAAAGGCTTGAGGTTTTCTCATCTAGACAGTCCCTGAATAAGAAAGTGATTGCAAATATTGTATATCCACTCATCCCTCCTGATGAAGCAATCATCTTTTCCACCAAAAGTGTACAGTCAAATGGTTTTTATTGGTTTTAAAAATTTGGAAACTGCAAATGTCATGGTGATCCTGCTAATGTAAACCATGAGATTGGAACAAATCTTGAATGCGTAAACTTGCGTTTGTCTATTTTGAGACAAAAATCATTATCTTTGAGAAAATAAACAAATGTTTTTAATTATGTAAATAGTTTTTTTTAATTGTATGTGAGTGTTTTTGTGAGTCCCATGTAAAAGCTTAGTTGTATATCATGTCTTGGGCATGTGGCATGTTAACATTTTGTTGGGCATAAGCCATATGAAAGACAAAGCCATCTCATGTCCACCCATTAAAAGTAATGTTTGGAGCTCACAACCAGTGTATCTACTTGGCTGAATAATCTGAAATACTTTTTTATTTCACTTACATTATCAGTAGTTCATGTATGACATTGGGCTTGATCAACAGTTTTGCTGTCAAGGTATCTTCAAAGTTGTTATCTGATGGGCCTTCAAAAAGCACAGAACAATCTAACATGTTAAATGCTTGTTTGCATTTTTTTCTTTTCGTATTTTTTTTTTTATTCACTTGCAAAGTGCTGTTGAATTCACTAGAAATTTTGCCAACCACTTGGCTTACTCCACAAATACCATAGGCTTCTTCTAGGAGTGTCTAATTACTCTCTGGCTTTTCTAGCTCCCTCCCCTCACCACCCTACATCTTTTATGTAGCTGCCGGGATACTATACCACAGTGTTTCTCACCTTTTTATCGTGGAGGAACCCTTAAATATAACTCTCATAGGAGATCTGTAGGAAACTCCTGCTATAATTACTATATCCACAGCTCACAGTACAATAGGGTGCTAACCAGTGGAATAAAAGTCAAAAAGATCATAGATATTGGTTAAACTGACTTCAGAGGCACTGAACTGCTTATTGCTCAAGAATCCCCCAGCAACCTCTGGAGAAACCGAGGTTGAGAAAGACTGCTATAAAGTGTAACTTACATGATAGCCCACAGCCTACTGGCTGCACCCCGCAGCAGTCTCATGCTTTTGGATATCTATACAAGGGAAGCTTTACAGGTACGTAACATGAATAAAATACCTTGAATGCACATATGATCTTATGGGGAGATTGCTGTTGAGATGCAAGGTCTGGCAATAGGACCTCTTTAACATTGGTGTCTACTATTGAATTTTCTTGTGTCTTGTGTTTAACAATTGGTGATTGGTGTACCTACTGCCAAACTAATTAGGACAACCTTCAATGAATTACCCAGTGCATACTTAAGATTAGCACTATTTATGTTTTTGCTTTCTCAACTCCCCCCAATGTCAATGTACACACCTAAGCATTAGGATCAATTTCTTCAATCATGCCAAAACAGGTTTCTGCAAAACACAAAATGTAGAATATTTATCCAGAAGTTTGTTTTGCAGTACTTTGAAATCCATTATACTACAAAAATTTCCATTGGCTACAAGGGGTTGATCTATTGAGATTAAATGGTGACAGCACAGCTTTGTTACTTTTTATATAGATAATAAACTGAGCCTAATGACTCACATCCACATGGCAGAAAATCTTCTTGTCTTTTCTCCAGAGAAACAAAAAACCATGGGGCACTACACCGGGTACAAACTGCAACTAAAACCTGGATGACCACGTCTGCCTTTGACCCCTCTAATATGCTGACCAAAAGAGAGACCGATGACAGTTAACATACCTTGGTGGTTTCAGACCTCCAAAGGTTTTCAAGATTTTTGCATTTACTCCATTGTTTGAAATTATTTATTTACAGTTTTGACATCGTTTTTTTCTTTGGCTGAAAAGTGGGACATAAAAATGAATGATCCAAAGGAGAGAATAATGATGAACCCACCTCCACTACTATTGACTCTTAACCCTCCTACTTCCCCTGAGCACTCAGTCATGCTTGTCCTCTGCCTACACTCCTCCTGCCCCTGCTCAACTCTGGGCCTTCCTTAAGATTTTCCTTCTCCCTGTTTTGTTCTTTGGCTGTAGACTCCTGTAGGATACCCAAACACACTGTATCCAACCTTTATGCTGTGAGCTCAGACTGTCATAAAGATAACACCCCACCCTGGGCTCACCATGTACTTCTGGAACAAAATAGAGCTCAAACATCACAATCACAAAACATGGCAGCCCACCTACCTTCTGACAATAAAAAAAGATCATCACATGACTATTTGGAATTCAGCCAGATAGAAGTTATGTATGTTTTCAGTTGTTTTTCTAAGGGGTAACCTGGAGTTAAAATTGAATCTAAAAAAAGTTTTTTTGTTACAGTACACCTCTCTGTTTTCCATGGAAGGCAGCTATTGAACCAAATGATGAAATGAGAATGTCATGTTGCTCCACCACTGGAGGAACATTCCTCCTTCTACATCTAGGCAAGAGCTCTTTTCAGCGCAGAAAGTTTATACTTAAAGTATAACAGAGCTATCTTGTAGTTGCCCTCCTCTCGCAGGTACAGGATCATAATGCCCTCGTTAGGTTGAACACAGATTGATACAATCAACTGGTCTACAAAGTAGAGTGCAAAAGTGTGTTAAAAAATCCTGATAGTAAATTAAAACTGTCCTGGTGGCCTGACATACAAAAGTAGACCCTCTATGTATCCAAGCAGCTAATCTTGTATCATTTTGGTTTAATAAAGCAAATAGCATGTTAAAAGTCCAGGTAAGGCTCCCTTACGTACTGAGCCTTATTTATCAAAGCTCTCAAAGACTGAAGAAGATAGGAGAACATGGGTGATCCCGGAAACCTGGAATAAATTAATTCCAGGAATGAAATGTTTGCCAAAAAAAAGCAAATTTTTTTTGAGAAATAAAATTTAGGTTTGCTGGATAAACCAGGTTCTCCAGTGATACTCTATCTTCTCCAGTCTTGGAAACCTTTATTAATTTAGATTAATTGTGTGAACATCCAACCATAGATCTAAAATGTTTGAAATTGAAGCTCTTCATGCCTCCCAATGTTAACTCTTATGAAAGTGTTGCCTATTTTGTCAGATCTCTAAGGAGATACATTTGAATTTACCCTTACATGCATCTCAAAGTTGAATATAAATTTGGACTTAAGTATACCTTTGACTTCATATGAAAGTATCCTATTGTCATCATGTACTCTTTTGCCTTTGGAGATTTTTTCTCCTGTATCCTTGTAAGAAGATTTGCAAAAGGTGAGCAAACAAATGATCACAGCACAGACTGGTAAACTTTTGTCTAAAAAAAAAAAATGTCTTGTAAAAAAAAAACGGGGGATATTTCTAAACTCTATAGGTTACAAAAGTGATGATTTAGGCCATTTCTTCTGTACAGTGGAATTACTTGCACCAGCAAGGAGAACAAGGAAATATCAGCATCTCCTGCTTCCCTGCCTCCCAGACTCTGCTTTGTCGTTGCCCTAGTTATACCTTGTTTTGCGGACTGATTACCCATGTATGACCCATGTATGTTCCATCCTTACACTCCAGCCCAAGGCTTTCATTTCTTTTCCTAGAAGAGATCCCAAAGCGTTCTCAGGTCAATTTGGAGATCAAATCTCATAAGGGTATTGTCTGTTTGGCCAGTTGGACGTGCTTTGTATGACTCCTAATGAAGCCACCTAGGTGGGATCCCATATATCGTATTCCCAAGTGACTATAAAGGGCACTTTTCTAAAAGAGTGGTTGATGATATCTCCCACTATCAGCTCTGTGTTTGCTGGCATCATTGAAAGAGTTGGAGAACCTAATAAGAAGGTTCACCCTGCCCTTTACGCTACGTGTACATTTCATCTGGTCAGTTGGATGTGTTTAGTTCAACTGCTTGTGAAGCCCATATTGGAGGTTCCATCAATGCATAAATATATATATAGACACACATCGAGGTACATTGGGAACCTGTTCAGTAAGTTCATTGTACTCTTTACTAGCACAAAGACAAATCATCTATGGAAGAAACATAGATTTCTCAGCTTTACCCTACAGCTTTTACAGCTCAGGATTTACCTGTAGTTGACCATGACCATATATGAAGATAAGAACTCTATGAAGAAAGGAATTCTATAAAACAAGCTTTGTATGACAACTTCCCCACTATCCTCCCATTAACAAGGGGACTCAGTTTGTCTCCATTTCTCTATACCTACAAGGACATTTTATCCGTGCTTTTTTCACTCCTATGTTTTGTAACAGGTGCCTCAAAAACAGAGAGCATTAATCTAAAATGTTAATACTAGTTATAACAAAAGAACAGATGACAATTCTTTAATAGACAATACATTTCTTGTTCTCTCTTCCCAGAATATCAGTAACCTCTCTGTGCAGATACCTTGTTCTAACATATTTTTCTTGGAACATCCCAAACCAACTCAAATAGTCTTTCAGTTATGCTTATGTTCTGGGCTGTTTGTGCTCAGGTCTTTTAACACACGTCACTCCCTTGCTGCTTTTTTTAACCACCTGGGCGTTACACTGAGGTCTAGATTTCTGTACCAAAAGCGGTACACTGTTTTTCATGAATTTTTTTTTTTAAATTGTAGACCTGTAACTTACAGAAATATGTCCGAACAAGGGTTTAGTAGATATCATGAATATAAAAAATGTTTGAAACACACAATCATGTAAAAAAAAAAATACTTTTAATAAAATTAAATAAAATACACAAAAATTAGCTTAAAGAAGAATACATAAATAAATCAAAAATACTGAAAATGCAATTATTCGGTATACTGTTTAGTAATATATTTTTCTAAAACGCCTCCCTAGTGTCCAACAGTCCAACGTCACATACCTATAGACAAAATGACATAAATATATTTTGTATTATTTTGTATTGGATTGGATACAGGACTTTGTATAGGAGTTTTGCAAAATCGATAGACCCGAACCAAGGTCGGGTTTACTGGCCAGGTAAACCGGCCAGGTGGTTAAATTGCAAATTGCTACAAATTTGTATTGTTACAATGATGCATGAGAGAAAAAAAAGAGAAAAGAAATGCTTTCGCTTTCCTGTTTGGTTGCCGATTGATGACATTCATGTGCCAAGATGCCCGTCTCAGACTAGGAACATTCATTTAGACTTTTGGCATTGCATGCCTATCTCTGATCAAATAAATTAAAGTCCCTAATCCAGCTATTTAACTGTTGGGGGTTTCCTGTAACATTATATTAGTATCTATAGCTTATATGTCAGACTTCCAAAGGGCGAAAAATGACCCTTAACAATGGCTTCAATGCATTTTGAATTTGAATGATGCATCGAATCACAATTGACCAATAATAAAAGCACAAACTGCACAGCATTGGGACAGATCTACTAAGGGAATGTGTTCATTGTGAAAGTTGTGAGCATATAAGGTGACCCTATGCCCAGTGGAAGCAGAGGACAAACTTGTCTGATGGTTATTCTTGTAGCACTTGAAGTCATTGGCCACACATTGCATTCCAACCTTGAAGATAAAACTCTAAATATATATTTTAGGAAAAGCTGACATTACTTTTACTCACCTGGTTGAAGTCAGGGAGGATCCACGTCAAATTAGCACTGCAGTCCACTGGGTTTCCATAGGTGAAATGCAGAAGAGAGATCAGTGAAACAAGCAATTTTATTTTTATTTTATTTTTACCTGTTTTTATTAAAGTGTTTTGTACATACAACAGATTAGTAACAATGGTAAATAGCAAGAACCACAGTAGGTAATATGCTCATTTTAATAGAATCTGCAGTGCCACACAACAAGATTGTGAAACCACTTCTCCCACATCCTCCTGTCTTTAACTTTTAGGGCACTCAGGTCAACCACACAAAAGGGAAAAAAGTACCATCTTTCACTGTATACACCTCAAACATTGGCTGGCCTGAAAAAGAATAAATATCTTCCACTATTTCAGGAAAATATGTAAACAGAATGTGAACAAAAATTACAAACTCCCACTATTTCCAGAATGTTATGTGAACAAAATGTTCCCATGAAGGACGAAACGGGCAGTTAGGTTTACAAAACACTGTTTTGCCTTTGTAGAGAGATCAGAAAACTATGTGCTGCACTAAACAATTGCAACAGCTAGGAATTTATCCTCTTTAGTTGTTTTTAAAGTTTACACCTGATGATCTTACCAGTAGCCCACTTCCTATCCTAAGGTGACAACACTGACTGTACTATATCTATGAAGTAGCTGCAAAGTCACCACGCACATTATGATTCTCCCTATAGAGGAGGTCCTCTAAAGAAGAAGTTTTTGTTTTAAAAATCAAACGCGTTAGGTATGGGCATGCTTACATGAAGATGGATGACATGGAATAATACATTTATTATATTTGTATTACGTGGGTTGTGACTTGTAAATCTTAGAATGTAGCTTTATTTATGTATATTTTAGAAATAATATGTAACTCATAATTTTATATGTTTTTCCTATGAATATGTGCCAATAAAGTCCCAATAACTTGTATTTTAGGATGCATAATTACTTGAAGAATGAGGCTCAACAGATCATTTTTATGTTTATTAGATGATTTGTACCAAAACAAATCAACGGTATATTTATCAGACTTAAAGTGAGAAGATCACAGACGTTCATTGTTGGAGTGAACCTACTGTAAGGCAGGTTTTTTAACATGGGGGAACCCTTGAATAAACTTTTAGGTCTTCATAAAACCACTGCTATAAATACCATGTCCACAGCTCAAAATATGATGGTCAGTGGGATCAATCTTTTATAATTGCTGGTAAGTAGGAAGCTTACAGATAACCAAATAGATTATTGGTGTCACTTAAACTGAGGCCAAAAATTGCTCAAGGAACCCCCAGCAACCTCTGGAGGAACCGTGGTAGCGAAACACCGCCTTAAGGTTTGGTCACAAGGGGGCATAAACTTCTGGCCCACCTCGCTTACCCAAGCTAACACCAGGGGTAGGAGGTATCCCCGAATGAGCAGGGAGAGCTAATACTGCAGAAAACACCGGACTGTACCAGATTTTTTGGGGGGGCAGAATCTACAAATTTTTTTTTTCACTTATTGAACAGAAATATCAGGGAATTTTCAATGGTAAATGTAACAAACCAAAATAAAAAAAATTAGAAAGGTTTATTGATGGATTTTTCAATATATCATACATGTGACCTCGGTTTTATTAAAGCGCCCTAACATTTAGAGTGCTTTATTATATTAAAAACACTTTCAGAAATACAGACATTGGCCCACCCTCTCCAGCATCTCACTATTGGTTCATCATGGTAATTGGAATCTTCTGACCAATAGTTGGATGTAGGAGGTTGGGGGGGTTACATTCTGAGTTGAATTTGGTATTTGTGTAATAAAGCACCCTGGTTTGGTTCACCCATACTATTCTTAAGCATATACATTCCTATGTACGGGTAACATGGGTAAGTTCCTTATTGTACTTTATTACAGGTAAATTTTTCTTCACAAAAGATGCAACTTAAATACATTTTCTGGAACAGTTTTCCACTCAGATATTGTATCAAGGATTTATATATTAATAACAAGTAGCTTACTTATCATTAACTTTATGCTTATTCTATTTGACCTTTGTGTGACATTTTTATATATATAAAAATGTATGTTGGATGGAAGTTGTATAAATCTTGTTGTGTAAAACATTATTATACCCCTATTTTTTTGAGTAATGAAACACTCGTATGACACTTCATAAAATGATTCCTAATGACTAATCTAAAATATAATAATGTTATAGACAAAATAGTAAAGAATAAAAACAAATCTTTTGGCAAGAAGAGTGCTAGAGAGAGTGAGGGATCTAGAAAGAGAAAACTAGAGCTAGACCTAAAAAGAAAAGTAGAGAATCAAACCTTGAGAGTAAAGCTGCGTACACATGTGCAATTATTGTCGTCGGAAAGGATCTTTCACAATCCTTTCCAATGACAAGGGACTGCACGATGCATGAACGAGTGCTGTACATACAGTACTGTTCTGCTCTATGGAGAGGAGAGGGGGAGAGCGACGGAGCGGCACCCTGCTGCGCGCTCTCCCCCTTCCCTTTCATTAGGATCACTCGTCGTTCATCTTTCGTGGATCCGCCAGGAGGGATCCATGGACGATGAACGATGCCGACTGTACACACGCCAGATTCTCGCCGATATCTTGCCGATGCCGATTATCAGGCGAGAAAAATCTGACGTGTGTACGCAGCTTAAGGGCTACACATAAGGAGAGATCTAGAGATAAAGGGCCTGATTTATTAAACCTCTCCAAGGCTGAAGAGGATATACTCATGTATACTTGCTGATCCAGCAAACCTGGAATGGATCTAGTCAAGAATTCAAAACATTTGCTAACTAATAGCAAATTTCTTTTAGGAAATCCATTCTAGGTTTGCTCGATCACCCAACTTTACTGATGAAAGTGTATCCTCTCCAGCCTTTAACCTCCTGAGCAGTTCATTTCTGTCTGGATTTACATGTCTAAAAGTGGTACATTGTTTTTCATGAAAATTTATTTTACAGTATATTATTAGTATGAGTATAAAAAAAGTTGGAAACACAAAATCATGTCAAAAATAAAATTAATTAAAAATATATATTTTTACACTTTTTAAATTAAAAAAAATAAATAATATACTCATACTATTATATTATACTGTAAAAAAATGTTCAAGCAAGACAATGTACTGCTTACACATATAAATCTACTGTTTTGCATTTAATACAGTTTTGTATTGAATGCAATACAAAAGGGTTTTGAATTTCCCACCTCGCCGGCAGCGTACGCACGCACCAACATCACCGGGAACTGCCTGGTGACTTATGGGGTGCAGAAGACGCGGAGGAAGAAGAAAGAAGACGCAAAGGAAGAAAGAAGACTCGAAAGACAGTGGATTAGGTAAGACTCAATTTACTATTTTTTTCCCATAGGGTTACTGCCTTTAGCATCTTTTTTCTACCCTTTTTTTGGGGTTACAGCCCAGGAGGTTAATAAAGAACTTCAACAAATCAGGCCCAGTGAGATAGCGCTAGACATGGAGAGATATAAAAAGAAAGATATAATGTTCCCTTCTATTTACAATTAACACACAATTTCACATTACCAAAATGTTTAAAAAACGTTTTTCTTTGTTTTTTATTGTTTTAATGACAGTTTTTATTTTTGAACGGTCTGGACTATTGTCATTTATTGAGTTTGTACATTGTTTTTTATATATATTGTATGAGTCTCTGTTCACCATTTGCACCGTTTTGGTTATTTTTCCTTTTTTCAAAAATGTAAAAAAAATATTGAAAAATAAAAGAGAAAACAGCTATAGAGAGTAAGGAGAGCTAAACATAAAAAAGAGAGACATAGAGAGTGGGAGTGCTAAATAGCAAGC
This sequence comes from Pyxicephalus adspersus, assembly GCF_032062135.1. Classification (NCBI taxonomy): domain Eukaryota; kingdom Metazoa; phylum Chordata; class Amphibia; order Anura; family Pyxicephalidae; genus Pyxicephalus; species Pyxicephalus adspersus. The sequence continues at coordinate 11,323,829 of NC_092871.1, forward strand.
TAGAGAAAGGGAGAACTAGACATGGTGAGAGTGCTACAGCGAGAGTGACTCTTAGTCAAGTGAGGGATCTAGTCCTAGAGAGACAGGGAGAGTTCGAGAAACTGAGAGATCTAGACAGAGAGAGGGCGTTAGAAAGACAAATCTAGAGAGAGCTAGGTCCAAGGAAAGGGAGCTAGAGATAGAATTAGACCTAGAGAAAAAACTGAAGTTATGAGGAAGTTAAAGAGACAAATCTAGAGAGATAGAGAGCTAGACATAAAGAGAGCTAGAGTGCGAGAGATAAACTAAAATGGAGGGATCGTTAGAGCTAGAGAAAGAGACGTAGAGAGAGATATTGACCTAAAGAAGGAGAGCTAGAGAGACAGACTTATAGAGCCAAATATTGAGAACTAGAAAAAAAAACAATTGGAGGTAAACATAGAGAGCTAGGCAGAGACAGCTACCCATAAATAGAGAGATCTTAAGTTGGAGAAAGAGAGCTAGACATAGAGCTATGGAGAGTGTTGCACATAGAGAAGAGAGAGAGAGAGACAGAGGAGAGAGAAAGCTAATGATAATTTAGTGAGCGGGCCTATGCCTGTGTTCTATGCAGCCTCAAATCACTTCAATTATACATTAACTTAAAATAAAAACAAATGATTGTAACAATGGTTACAAGTGATACATGAGGAGAGTGATTTACTAAAATAGTTGATTAGTTTTCTATACTCCGTACATTTCAATAGTGATGTCTGTAGGTAGACTCCTGGAAATCAGGAACATATATCTCCCTGAGTTCTCCTATTACAGGTATATTTAGTCCTGTTCCAAAACTGGATTTGTTGGCAATCATAGCAATCAATTTGTCTTTAGCCCAGTATTTTGTTTACCAGTTTACTTGTTGAGTCATCTCTAATATCCTGATCTCCAACATGTAGTACTCTGAGATTTAAAGTTTGGAGGTGGGGCTTGAGTTAGGCAGGGGTGTGTTTCTGAAGATGTGATAAGCTGGCAGGTAATCGGGGTTGTTACTAGAATTACAATCCCACTCTTGTGTTTTGAGCAACACACAGCACCACTATTCCAACAATACCATATGACATTCTAACAAGAGTTTTTGATTGTTATGCTTAGAAGGATGATTAAGATGATGAGACAGATCACACGTAAAATTTCCATAGTAAGCAACAGTGGCTCCTTTTCACAGTGGCAGGTATCTATGAACAGAAAACAGGTAAATATGTTATTAGATTTTAAAGCAGATAGTATAAGAGACCATAGAGATGCAATGATCCTTTAAAGGCATCTTTGTATCTGAAAAATACAGGTTAGGAACATTTTCAGCAAGTATACAAAATACCTGTTGATCTTGCCAGGAATGATGTGTCCTTGTAACTTCCTGTGAGTGTAAAAAAAATTCCAGTAACGTTATCTCCCTTTTGTAAACAACTACAATCCCCATCTTCCATATTATGGAGATAAACAATGACAGACTTGTTGGAAGTCCAGTCTGTGCATTACCCATGGCCACCCCCAAAGATACAATGCGTGCGTGTAGCCACTGCGGGTCTGCAAGAGTGCCAGATGAAAATAAAGTAAAAAGAGTTAAAAAAAATGTAAAAATAATGCTACTCTTACACTACATCACTTCAAATCTGTATCAAACATTTTCTGATCAATATACCAATTAACATACATTCTTTGTGATTGACTACAATAATATTTATTACACCAAACTTGCTTGATAATCTGTCTGTATGATGATGATTTAACCAATACATCTAATTAAAAATGAGGAAGTTATGCAATGGGTGGATGAATATCAATCTATGACACAAAATGTGGTTTCATTCACAATCTGATGGCTACCATTTACCAAAAATACTCCTATCCAACTTTCAATAAACATTTGGCCCACATATTATTTAAAATTCAATTCAATCAATAGAAGAATAATTGTTTAATGATTTGATGTTTTCTTCTAAAATTTTTGTGTATACATAGTGAAAGGTTTGATGCTTCCTCCGCATCTAAGAACTGATATAATATATCGGCTACAATGTTTTTTAGGTTTAGATACACTGGGGAGAGGAAATATCAGTGACTTTTGCACTCTACATAATTTCTCATTTTAGGAA
>NC_092871.1:11326460-11389494 GCF_032062135.1 Pyxicephalus adspersus
TTTTTTTTTAAGTATTTACAGTATATTAGGTTACATTTCAGTCACATCTTCAGGACAACTTTTTGATTTAATAAATACCTTCAGAAGTAAAGGATGAAGATGTTTTCTTCACTTCTACGTGTGTTCCTTTCCCTTTGACCGTTTTTCCCTCCACCGTCTCTACCAGACAGCAGTATATGCCAGCGTCGCACTCAGCCAGGTTTGATATGGTAATGAAACGGTTTAAAGTTTTGTAGGTAACTCTGCCTTCCTTTCCGATAGGCCATCCCCCCTCACAGCCCAGAGTCCAAAACACGGAGAAGGATGACGTCTGGGATGTTACTTTACATTCAATGGTCACAGAGCCTCCCAATTCAGCAGAGATGAATGCTGGCTGCTCCACCAAAGTACGATTTTCACCACCTGTTTTTAAAATAGTGCAAAAAGGCAAGAATAAAGTTTTTTTTTTTTACCTCCTAGCAAACCATACATGGTTATATTTAATGCTGGTATAGATACAACGATTTTCAGACAAATTCTTTTAGCCATCTTGAAATTGCTAAATAAATAATTTAAGGAATCAAGGCAACCTACCACCATCATTTTATCAGAATTTCTCAACATTTTCCCCCAAACGAACCCTAAATTAATTTTCAGGTCCTGAAGAGCCCCTGCTAAAACCAATCTTTTGGAGAACAGAGGTAAAAAGGCTCCTTAAATTGGTGGCCAGTCACCCCCTTACAGTGGTGAGGGGATGAAGAACTTTGCAGACATCATGAACCTGGGGATCAATCAGCAGTTGAGAATGGGTGGTTTAAATTGTCTAGGCAGAATCTGTGTTGTATAAGTAGTGAAGTACCCCTCCACCCTAGGAGGGTAAAGGATTGACATCCATAAATGCTGTAGAAGCTATGATATTACAGGGGCTGGCCCTTGGTGTGCGTTAGGGAAACATTTTCCAGAGCCAGTCACTTTGGTATATTTTTCAAAATATTATTGATACATAAAATTTAGAGAGAGGAATGTTAGTAGGATGTCCAAATAAAGCTACATAGTAACATACATAGACCAAGGTGAGGAATCTGACCTGACCAATGGTTGGCCCCTTAATAGCAGCTTAAACTACAGGGCCCCATACTAAACAGCCTCTGGAAAGGTGTTGTGGTCCTACACTGATCTTGCCTTGATCAAGTCAGTTCCCATAGCACATTAGTGCAATCTTTGAGGTACCTGAATACAGAAGCATAGGAATTATTTTTGTCCATTTCCCATAGAGCCGCATCTAAACCCTCAACAGACCCTTACCAGCCCAGAGATCTTAAAACTTTAGAATCTCATTCCATAGACAGTTCTTCTCTGCATTCCCTAGGAGCAGCTATTTTCCAGCTCCCAAGAAACACATCACAGCTCAGAAAGCTCATACTAAATGCTCCTTCCTAGATGTACCCTCCAGGCAAGCTAGGAATCTCAGTAGTACAGTGCACATGGGCACAAAATTTAAGCAGGAAAATTACAAGACAGTGATGTGTAGGCTTCAACAATGTCTGAGCCAAGCCCAGTGTACAAAAACGGGCTTTGACTTTCCGAATCAAAATAATTTTCGCAAGTCACCCTCAAATATTTATACCCTTCCCCCAGCTCACAACTCTGATCCCTTCTCACCCAGAAATTTTAGTACCAAAATATTAAGTTTGGGGGTCCTTTCAATCAAGATAACGCAAAACGTCAGTAGTTGGCTTAAAAAAAAACATTTTGACTACATCAGCTTTATTTATGGAAACACTACCTGCTATTGAAAAATGTTTCACATGGGTAATGTTCCCATGGGTCAGCTCCCAACTGATCCCCTTGTCTATGCAACAACCTAAGCAACAATAATATGTTTAGGGGATTTGAACATTTGACATGGATTTGCCCCAGATCCCCTTACTTTCTTGCTGAATAGTGACCCTTCAACAACTTTTAATACTAAAATAAGGTAAAACATACTATCTGGTAGTATTGGATAATGAATTACGGTATGTTGCCTTTTACCGACTATCATGTCTAATACTTGAGAGATGAAAAAAAAAGTCCCTACCATATATAATGGATGGATACAAACAAGAACCCCTCCAACTACAGCCTAGGATGAGACCATACCATCTTTTGTCTATTATCATTTTAATGAAAGTGAAAGACAGAAGAAAAAAAAAAATTGGATTGCCACATAAATTTTTCATTTACCTTTCTAAATCTAAAAAAATCTTTTAGTTGACACAAATACTAAACCAAAATGCAATGTGTAGCATCCAGCATCATAAGTTACAAAGCTAGGCCATTTCCTGTTAGTGGTTAAGCATGCTGCAAAGGCTGATATCTAACTTCTGAAACATTAGGAAGTGATACCATTTTCAAATGACCACACATTAAAAGTGTGATCTCCCGCCTTGAAAACAGGGTTCATTGCTCCTAACAGTGAGAACCAGAAAAGTCTTAAAGATGAACTTCGGTCCATACAAAATACAATTTTAAACAGTTGTGTCTTACATAAAAATAGTTGTTCTTTTTATACCATTTTATTTATTTTATAAAGAAAAACAATCAGAAAAAAAAACACAGAAACATCCATATTAAGAAAAGATAGAAAAAAAGGAATATTGTATATATAAAACAAATACAGAAAAGCTGTAAAATAGGTAGAAAATAGGGGAAGAAAGAGCATAATGAATGTTAACAAAACAAAGTACATCAATCAAGGCATACAAGCATACAATGGGTGGTAATTAGCATTAAAAGAAAATCATTCCCAATAAAGCAGTCAAACAAAAATAAACTCCTGGAAAATGCATTGTAGGAAGTAAAAGGAAAAGGATAGAAAGAGAACTAAGAATATAGAAGTGAGTCAATGCTCGGGTCAGTGTGATTATGTTTTTGAAGGTAGTTGACCCTCAGAACGCCTGTATTCAGTGAAGTCTTGAAATTGATTCTAGTAGTTATTGCCTCCAGATATTAGAAATCCTACCCCTAGGCCAATGAACCCCAGCATTGAGGTCCTAGATCAATATAATCTAATTCACCCGGCAGAACCATAAACTCGTTGAAGGACAATCGGAGGTATTCCATATTAGAGGGATGCAAGCTCTTGCAGTTGTAATTAAATGCTGGACAACTGGCATCCTATGGAACCTCATGGGCATGTCAATGTTATGCAGAAAGAAATAGAGTGGATCTACTGAATCATGTAATCAGTAAACTTCTGAACTTCTGGACTAAAATAAAAAATGGTCCCTTCCACTCTCTGACATCTCCACCACAGACCTGATAATTCAGGGAATAGGTGGTGGATGAGTTATAACATTCTTTAGTATCATTTTATAGTTTGGCCATGGATATCTGTTACTTATGGTGGCATGGGGGCAGAACGCATGAATCCGGGCATTCAGAGAGATGGCAATTGTGCAGAAAGGGAAGCAGAGAAATCGGTGGAGTGGAGCAAAAACAAGGAGTAAAGAGCCTTAAAAGCATGCCCAAGAGAGCCCCCTCCAGAACATAGCACCTTAAAATGAGTCAGAGGTCAAGTGAAAAGTGAGTCCTCGGGTAAAGAATGGAGGCAATGCAAGAGTTGACAAGCTCTCCAAAAATCCATCCCTTGTATATGGGAGGGGAGGCTGTTTCGGCTATTGAAGACCAGCGCCTGTACAGCAGGAATAATTGTGGTTTTATGACCACAATCATTAGGAGTACTATTTCTGGAAGTTGTATTGGCCTTTGCCTGTCAAAGAAAAAAAAACACTGGGGTATATCCTTTCACTCACTTAATTTAAGATCATAACTAGTTCATGCAACATGAGTCATAGTTTTACCCACCCCTGATGAAGCAGAGACTAGAAAAAGTGTATAACACAAACTGACTGGATGGAGCATCATCTATTATTACACTAATATATTGTGTAAGAGGCTATTGAAAATTGTTTATGCTTTCTGCACAATAGATTGTGTATATTTATTAGGCCTTTGTGTGTTTATTTTTTCCCCAAAAACCCTGCTAGAAAATTCATCTCATATTTATCACTGAAATGATTGTCAACCTTTATTGCAGATAACAGAGATGATTTATTAAAGAAAGTTTGGCTGCTCATCTACTAAGCTGAATTATCACATTGCAAGGTTTAATTTACATAGCTTGGGTTAAAAGTTCAAAATGTAAGAAAAAAAACAGGATTTTTCTTTGCACATTATTGGATGGTTGAAGTCAGTAATGGTCCATCTAATTCCCCAAGCCAAGTATATCTCTTGCAAGGGGATAAATCACTTAAAATTCACAATATTGGAACTATTAATATAGTGGTTTTACAGAACTATAAAAATATAATTAGTTGTGCATTCCTTCGACTAACCCGTTTTTGCTTTATATTTTTTTAAGCTAAACCTGTAATACAACAATGGGCACCCACACCTTATCAATTGCAAATTCCTCTGATCTCCCCTAAAACTCCCACTGGTTTCCCCTGTTGACCTTCGCATGTGATCATGATCCAACAGCGAAATGTGCAGGGGACCCAGGTCAATGACACTACAAAAAGTGTTAGTCTCCCTTTGGACATTGGATGATCAGTGGGCCAGTTCTGAAACTCTGGAGGACCATTTCCTAGGACCTGAGCAACACTGGGGCAAGGGGAAAGATGAATGTGTACACTGTCGTTTTACAGATATGTTTTACAGATAGTGAATACTAATAAACATCTGTTTAATGTAGACCAATTCAAGTCCACATGTTTACTTGGACATGCCCAATTTTCCTATTTTTACAAATATGTCTAAAAGTAGTACTGTTAATTTGCTACATAAAATAAACATTAATCTGCCAAAAACTTCTTAGTCAATATTTTATCTTATGAGTTATTATATAACCAGTCTGTAGGACTCCACTACCTCTAATAGAGAATCTGCAAATAAACCAACTGTTAACTTAGGAGCTAAAACCCAGACATACAAATGCTTTATCGTTAGATTTTTAAAGATATAATTTTATTACATTACTTTAATTTTTGAGATAAGGTAATCTCATCAAAACATGTAATAAAACCCTAAGCAACATTGGGAAGAAGGGGGGCATTGTTTTGCATTTAAAATTGACTACCTAACAACTGAAAATTGAACCCTAAAAATGTTGTGTCATCCATATGGAATGTTTAGGCTGTTTTGACAATTTTGCTAATCACTCACTGCAACATTTACTTGGAACATGTATTTTACAGTTGAGCTTGTTAATAAAAAAACAGTATAATGCTGTTTGCTTAATATACAGCTGGGGGCTAGAAATGTAACATGTGGATGGCACAACGGATAGCTTGCTGGCTTTATAGCACCAGTATGCCAGGCCAAGACATGATGTGCATAAAATCTGTATATTCTCTTCTGTTCTAAAATTATTCTGGTAGGTTTATTTGCCTTCCCTCAAATTAGATTAAGACTATGGAAAAGCAGTGCTAAACCGAGCCGGTATTCATCTGTATCCATTCCGTCAACAGAGCTGCCACCTTCTCCTCTTCCACATCTCGAACTTTAGCCATCTTTGTTGGCCAGGGTGGGATGATAACACTTCCACTTTGGCACACCGGAGTTTATTAAAAAAAAAAAGTTTTAAAAGTGTTATAACCACTGAACATTCAAAGTTCAAAGACAAACACATTTGGTATTGTCAATTTCCTGTGTATATGCATGAGATAAGTCCCGCACAGGCACACGAGTCCCAGTACCTGAAAGGGAAGTTGGGATTGCTGGGCATCCCTAGTAAAAAAATACACAGCTCAGTGAAATTTGACAGATGGCACTGTAATCAGGCAGGTAGGAATAGGTTTTGCAAAATGGACATTGCCTGTCCTTTTTAGTAATAAAAACCTGCCTGATCTCTAATTAATTCCACTTTAATGACAGTGGACCATGAGATAGATATCAGTTAGCAACATGACAAAGAAACCTGTAAAACATTGCAGAAAATGCCCCTGCTATAAAAATGCAGAAATATAATAAAATTAACATCATGAGCACTCTTTGAAATACGTGAGTTAAATATGCTACTGGGAATAATTTGTGTTAAAGGAAAGGGGAGTTATTCATTTAGAATATCAAGTGTGTGGAGGTTTCCTTTGGATCTTGTAAATTAGTGATTTTTGGTCTTTTTTGGTCTCCTTACATAGAGGTGTAAGAAAATGTCTCTAAATGTGAATCAAGTAGCTCACAAACATATACTCATATTAAGAATGGCCAATTCATTTATACACACGTGTCATTATATTACTTGTGATATTTTATGTGTGTTCAATATTCACAAAGGTTGATGGATAAAAACGATTACACATAATGATAATAACAGAGTAAGGACATACCAATTTTTTATTATGTTGATTTGTTTGGTGTGGTCACCTTTGAGTGCTGCTCTATGATACAAAAAACATTGATAAAAATCAAGGATGATGCTGGAAAATATAATGACCACAAGGTTATGATCTGTTGTAGAGCAAAAAAAACACGTCCCTATAATTTTTAACCTCCTTGCAGTTAAGCCCGACCTTCGCTCGGGCAAAAAAAAACTGCAAGGATGGTTAAGCCCGAGATTTTGTACATCCTTACTTACCTGGTCCCCCTGTGCTCATCCAGCGTCGTCCTACATCGATCATCGTCCGCCGATCTCTCCAGCGTCGGGTGCCTTCGTCGGGTGACAGCAGGACCGGTAAGAAGCCGGCCGGCATCTTACCTGGACCCGCTGATCGTCCCACGTCTTCCTCGTTCCAGCGCCGGATGATCTCTGCAGGGAGAAGCCGTCCGGCGGAGAAAAAAAAAAAACGGACGGCTCCTCCCTGCGTGCGTGATGACGTCGGCGCGTGTGCGGGAAATTCAAACTGAAACTCATTCATTCATTTTGTATTGGATTCAATACAAACTCCTGTATTGAATACAATACAAAATAATTCAAATAATTACAAAGTATATACCTGGTAAATTCAAACTGTCATTTTGTATTGGATTGGATACAAACTTGCGTATCCAATCCAATACAAAAAAAAAAAAAAAAAAAATAAAAGTAAATAACTTGGAAATTCAAATTTATATTTTGTATTTGATTGGATACAAACTTGCGTATCCAATCCAATACAAAATAATTCAAATAATTACAAAGTATATACCTGGTAAATTCAAACTGTCATTTTGTATTGGATTGGATACAAACTTGCGTATCCAATCCAATACAAAAAATAAAAAAAAAATAAAAGTAAATAACTTGGAAATTCAAATTTATATTTTGTATTTGATTGGATACAAACTTGCGTATCCAATCCAATACAAAATAATTCAAATAATTACAAAGTATATACCTGGTAAATTCAAACACTCATTTTGTATTGGATTGGATACAAACTCCAGCATCCAATCCAATACAAGAAAATAAAAAAAAATAAAATAAAAGTAAATAACTTGGAAATTCAAATTCTTATTTTGTATTGGATTGGATACAAACTCCCGTATCCAATCAAATACAAAATAATTCAAAACAAACTCCAATAAATACAGAATCAAAGTTTTAAAAATTGCCACACTAGGGAGGTGTTTTAGAATAATATAGTACTTTACAATATACAGAGTTACTGCTTTTTCAGTATTTATGATTTGTTTACATTGCTGATTTTTGTGTTTTTCCTTTAATTTTATTAAAAGTATTTTTTTTTTTTTACATGATTGTGTGTTTCAAACCTTTTTTATATTCATATTATCTACTAGAACCCCTATTCGGACATATTTCTGTAAGTTACAGGTCTACAATTTAAAAAAAAATTTCATGAAAAACAGTGGATCACTTTTGGTACAGAAATCTAGACCTCAGTGTAACGCTTAGGTGGTTAAAAAGGTTTAATTGAATACCATTGTGTTTGCATTTGTTGTTTCCTGTAACTTTTATATAATACTTTTTTAGTTTGTATTAGCAAACATTATTATATAATATGTGGCTGCAGAGCAATTTGTCAAACATTTGTATAAGAACATAATAAAAATTAGAACAAATGGACTAATATGGAGTACAAGCACGGTGTATAGAACCAATATTGAGATATTGATATAGCTGTTAATGAAAAATCTGTAGCTGGCAATTTTGCACTGGAAAATATTAATAGTGCAGACAATGATTTAGAATATGGAGCAATTGCAATGTAGAATTATTGTTCAAAGCACATTAGGATCCAAAACACACAACACACATCGCCATTTACCCATAGGATGTGTCACTGATATACCAACAGGCTGTTATTAAAAAATATTGATTACATAAAAAGCTATAATTTCAGGGGCATGCAGGTCTTCCTAATCAAGCATGGAACAGTCTGATTAATGGGGTCCTGCACGGCCCCTACCATTGCTTTTCTGATTAAAAGAGGGTCAATTTCCATTTAGTTTGTGAATTTTCAAACTCTTTCTTATACCCATTGGATTAAGTATCCTACTATTGTTTGTTGGCCAACACAAAAACTTTAAATATTTATTATACTCTTATGAAAAATTGTCTGTTCATTCCATGACAAAAATAGGTGTGTAAATCTCTACATGGGCCAAGAGGTTGTGTCCACCGTTGTACTGAAAGATCTGCTTATTAAAAGAATATGGGAAGTTCTTACTTGCACTAAAACCCACCCAAGTCTTTAGCCAGATTGCAGTTTTACGAAAAATCAAATTATCAAAAAATAAACAAATAATCAAAGAATCAAAAGCATATGTGTATCTTACCTGCTGACTGATACAATGCCAAGTTTAGAATACCAATAAATAGCTGGAAATTCTTCATTTTGCCATTCATTGAAACATGGACAACAATTATAAATCAGTCCTATGGCACTGACATTGTGCAGGGTATTTTCCGTAACATCTGTGTTTTGTAACCACAAAAGTTCAACCACGTCTTGAGCTTTGGAGATGCCTAGCTGGAAGCTCCGGACTGCCACCCACCTTGTGTAATTGTGAAGAGGAAGTGTATCATATGAAAACTGCTGCAAAGAAAGACTTACCACTCCACGTCACTCTGACAATCTGGTGAAAAATTCTTCTGTCCTTTACAAGAAATGCAGAAGCAAACTCAAATGTTTCCGTTTAGAAAAAATGAAATGAGCTCGTCTAGACTAAAAGCTTTTATGGAAAAAATAGAATGTGCTGCATCTTCAAGAAAATTTAAACACCCTTTTCACTGACCATCCAATGACCCTTCATGGTGCCACTCCTGGGTGCAGCCAGTGAACCTTGCCATTCCAGGACTACTTTTCATTGACTTTCTGCTACTCCTAGACATGGGCTCTTCTGAAGCCCAAGAGGACCCAGTTGCTGGACATCCATTGGTACCCAGTCACCCAGGCAGCTACGTGGGTTCACATAGGAGACCTTCCCATTCTGCAGTCCAGGAGGAGCAGGACTAGAAACATCACATTTCCTAGACCTGGAAATCAGTGAGGGTAGGGGTTCAAGGGTAGAGAGTTTAGGCAGCATGTTGGGGATATGATATATATATATATATATATATATATATATATATATATATATATATACTGTATGTGGTGTTGCCACTGGAAAATGTACCCTTTCTTTTTCTTGGAGACAGCTGTACAAGTTTGGATTTGACATGGCTTTCTATCTGGCAATGGTCACCAAAACAAAAAAAGACAAGAATAATTCTTAACAACAACACATGAATTCTGAACACAACAATGAAAAGCTAACAGGAATGATATTTCTTCTGTACTGTATCCAAAACTATAAAAATTTTACACTTTAAAAAAAATTATTTTGTATATTCACAAGTTCATTAAGTACAAGATTGGTCTCCAAAGCCTATAGTGGTGAGAATGTTGTGCTGCAAGCTGAAACCAGGTACCAGCCACTGAGATATATGAGCTAAGCAAGGAGAACTGTGCTATAAAGTCAATGACAAACCAAGAGGCAATGGAAAGCGGAAGATCCAACCAGGTACCTGGCACAGACTAGAGGTCAAGGCAGACATACAATGCAATGGTCAGATGATGGAAGTTCAGGTAGATCCAGCAAGGTAGCAATGGTATATAAATAAATCATAAAGCTAGCCTTATGGCTAAACATTTCCTACATTTTACCATATAAAACCATAAACATGCAGAGAATAAATAGCAGGTACTCTAACCTGCCTTTCACATACATATACATGCAAACAAAATGTAAATTGCCAAGTAACACATACAGGTAAACATAAAAAGTAACATAGCACCCTCATATGGTTATAAAGAGCAGCTGCTTCTTAGTAAGAAAAAAGTTACATAAGAAAATCACTTCATTTTCCTTTTTTGTATTTTCAAAAGTGTATTCAATAACTTTGGAAAGTAAAAATATTTTTGTTTACTGCTTTTCAAATAACATACTCAACTTTTTCTTGAAAGATGCTTACATTTTGTCCAGCCAATGAACAATATTTATGGCTACTGTGTCTCTGAGAATCCATTGTGATATTTATAGTGGCCAGTGATTCTGTTGCTTTCATTGTAATAAATTACATCTCTCCTTCTTATATTGTGATCTAAACAAGCTGCACACATACTGTCCATCCAGTGAACAATATTTATTGCTATGGTTTCTCAGATAATAAACCATTTTTTTGATTTTTGCAAGATAAGACCTGACTTGCCTCTCCCCCTTGTAATGCAGCCAAACTAAACTGAAGTTTCATACAGCACCCAACAACTTGAGGTCTGAGCCACATAAGGTGTAAAACAATTGAATATCCGAAAAATATTTTATTCATTATTATATAAAAATTGCCTAACGGGCAATATAAACTTTTAAAAAATAAAAATGTTCTCAAAATGAACTAATAGTCATAAATTGAATACTATTCTGTGAAACATGAATAAATTAGATTTAAGCTTGAATGGTAGAATGGAATGCAGAATGTTAACATCCCTAACTATAAACCCTTTTGGCCAAGCCACTTCACTGCCACTTCCAACTATATGCCAAAAGGGATAAAATATTATCATGTACAGTTAAAGTCCATAAATATTTGGACAACTTTTCTTAAATTTTGGCTCTGTACATTGCCAGAGTTAATTTTAAATAAAACAACTCAGATGCAGTTAATCTGCAGACGTTCAGCTTTAATTCAGTGGGTTAAACAAAAAGATTACATAAAAATGTGAGGAAACTAAAGCCTTTTTTTTTTTTTTTTTATACACTAATACTATTTACACACAAAAACAGGCAAAATAAAACAAACAGCAAAATAAAGCCTGGCCACTTGGCCTCTAACTGTTAGATCCCTTTACTAACAATCCAACCCAACCTAGTGCTGTGCAGGACTCTAACCGTACAGCTGTTCCAACAAAGTCTGTGTCTTTACTCACAGTTCACCTTGGCCCTCCTGCCAGCTCACCAGCCAAAAACAGAGCCCCAGGACTAAGCAGGCTGGGAGTTTATGTCCCCGGCCTAATTTCTAGGCTGCAATGGAAAAGTGGGAGGTTATGCCATTGTGACGTCATGTTCATGTTTGCTTGATCTCACTTTGTTTTCTTTACATTCTTTACATAAAAGAGTGTCCTGTCAGCAGGCAACCATGGAAAATCAAGCCTAAACAAGTGTTTTCAGACCACTACCCCTCCTTTTTGTACAATTTTGGCATTCGGATACCTGGCACATTGCTACCTGGTCAATATACCAAAGTTTTGTGGTTCCCCGAGGAAGCCCATTATGGCGAAAATGCATCGGATGAGACCATAATAACAGTACTAATTATTCTGACCTACAAATCTAGTGTTGGATGAACATCCTTTCTTAAAACACATCAATACTTTACATTGCTAAGAGATTTTGTATGGTAAATACAAAAGTTTCTCCCTTATTGTGTTTGCATGATATATGTATACTGGTATACTTGTAGGATTATTTTATACAAATGAAATAAAGGATTTATCTAGTTTTAATCAAGTTTGCCATAAAGAGACACTAATTTTTCTATCCCTTCCTTGTCTCACAGATAGAAAAAGCAGCAAAAAAGTTGAAGTGTTTTAATCATGGAAGATTTCAACTACCCTGACATTTACTGGAGTAGTGGTACTACAGGAACAGCAACACGGGGGAAAGTTGTCTAATACAATCTAATACAAGATTATTTTAGGGTACAGTTTATAGATTCCCCAACTAGAAATGATACTCTGCTGGACCTAGCTCTTTCTAACAATGCAGAGCTTATAACACATGTGCATAAAAAAGAGAATATGGGTAGCAGTGACCATAATAGGATTTCATTTATTGTAAGCTGTAAACAGGAAAAATAAAAACACAGAAAAGAAATCTGAATCTTTCAAGTCTGTTCTACAAAAGCACACTGAAAATAATATTCCAATGGGTAGTAGGAGGCTAAAATTAAAACCTATGTGGCTCACAGCTGATGTTAACAAAAGCCATATGGAACAAGAAAAGGGCATTCCAAAACTATAAAAATGAAGGTTTACCTTCATCATTTGAAACTTATAAAGAATATAACAAAAGATGTAAAAATTAGATAAAATGTGGAAAACTTCAAAATCAAAGACAGATTGCAAAGGAAAGTTAGGCAAACCCCCCAAATATTAATAGCAAAAAGATCAGATCTGAGCATGTAGGCGCCTTAAAGCATGTCGGAAAATGGCAGAGCTCAAGTCTAAATTCATAATAGCAATGTCTTAAATGAGTCACAATGACTCAGAATTGATATGATTGAGAAACAGCTGGGAAAAATTAAGGTTAACAAAGCACCAGGACCTTAATGGATTACATCCACGTGTCCTCAAAGAGCTGAGCTCGGTTATTTCAAAGCCAATATTTCTAATTTTTGGAGACTCTTTAATCATTGGCAAGGTACCGATGGATTGGCGTAAGACCAATGTGGTTCCTATCTTAAAAAAGGGAGAAAAGTCATTACCAGGTAACTACAGACCCGTTAGTTTAGCGTCCATAGTTGGAAAGGTTTCTAGAGTTTGATAAAGAACCAAATTTGTGCTAGAAAATAATATTATAAGTCATAGTCAGCATGGCTTCAAGAAAGACAGAAGTTGTCAAACACATTTATTCCCTTTTTATGAGGAAGCAAGTAAACAGGTAGGCAGTGGAATAGCATTTGATATAGTGTACATGGACTTTGCTAAAGCATTTGACACTGTACCCCACAGGCGGTTAATATGCAAGTTAGGGTCAATAGGTTTGTATAAGGGGGGATATGATCACCCTGTATAAATATATAAATGGTCCATATAGAGAACTCTCTTCCCAATTATTAACTTTGGGATCATTACAAAGAACAAGAGGGCACTTTTTATGTCTGGAGGAAAAGAATTTTAAGCCAGATAAGGAAGGGATTCTTCACTGTAAGGTCAATACAGTCTAAGGTTCATTTGGGGAGAAACCAATTAACCTAACTGCATGTTTTTTGGAATCTGGGAAGAAACCCACGCAAACACAGGGAGAACCTGCAAACTCCATGCAGATAATGTCCTGTCCAAAATTGGAACCTGGGACCTAGGTGAAAAAGAGTTATGAAGCAAAGAAAAATACTCCATTATTTTATAGTGAAGAACATTGGTTGGAGAACAGGGGAAAAAGTGGATTTTCGTTCCTCATGGGTGTGGACAGATACACCTTGATGTCCAGCATTGGGTGGTTGTGTTATTCATTTATACTCTTGATGTTGATGATATACAGTTTGAATTGTTGATTGACTTCTTCTTACTGAGGACTTATAACCGCATATGTAATCATATCCTCTGTGCATCTGATTCTTGGAAGTTGAATCTCTTTCTTTCTCCCAATTTCTGAATAATGTAGTTCTTGATCAACTTCTGCTTCCTTCTCATGGTTCTGCTGCATGAGTCAGAAAGAATATTTCATTATGATAGCAAATTAATCAGTTTCGATTTGATAACTTTTTGTCATTTTTCTGTAAATTTCCCTACATGGTACAAAAAAAAATCTTCATTTGCATTTTTTTTCATTGGCTCTTGTGTGTTTTTTGTTTATGTTTGAGTATTCTTTTGTATGTTTTTGTTTGTAGTTTGTTGTTAGGCTAGGTACACACGTGCAATATTTGTTGTTAGAAAACGAATGAATAACGACCGATCAACAATTATTTGCGATTATTTTGAATGATCGTATTGTGCACAATTCTGTACATGCTGTAACTATACGATCATTGAAATATAATCCACCAATAATGAAGACACACTAGATAGGATCAGTTAAACGATGCAGAAAGTGACATGTACAGGAGTGTATCACCGAAAAATCCAGGATCACTGAACAACCGTACACACAATAGATAGCGAACTATCGTCGCCCAATCAGATCAGCCGGAATGGACGTTCATTTCCAGTGACATTCCTCGTTCATCGTCATCAGTTGACCAGTCGTTGTTCTCTTTTTTTGTTAACGATGATCGGCCCATTGATCGTTAATCGTTCATTTCCAACGATAATTATTGTACATGTGTACATAGCCTTAGTGGAAACGTTTTTGACAATAGGTGTGAAAAAATGTGTGAAAGTAGGAATTAAAAAAAAAAATTGGAATAGCCAGCACACTGAAGGGTTCTTTTACTGTATTTTACTATTATAACATGCTATGATTCTTCATTAAACAGTTTCTTCATAAACAGTAAAATACTTAAAAAAAAGTAAAAAAGTACAATTAAAATTGTGTGTTTTCTCTTTGTACTTTTTACTTTATTTTACTTTTTTCCGGAGGACGAAGGAGTTATTGCATCATTTTATATGACATACCTTATCCTTAGTGATGGACCTACCTGTAAGGAATAGAAAACAAATATTTTGTTATCTTTATCTACTCTTTTTTTATTAGTTACACAGCTGGATATTGAAGTGCATATTATCCATGTAACAGTTATATGAGAAGATAATGAGAAGAGATATTTAATTTTATTTTAACCACAGTATTGGCATAAAAAGGGTCCAAGCAAAACACTGTATATCAAAATTCTACTTTATATTACACAATACACACCCTGTACAGCATTCTGCAAGGGTCTGTATATTCATTTTAGATGATTCATTAAGTAAATTAACGTATAAGAATAAGTAATTTACGTATAAAGCGGTACGTTGTTTTGCAAGGAAATTTATTTTACATTGTAGGTTTATAATGCTTAGGCATAAATCACTGAAATATGTCCAATATTTAATATATGTAATAATAAACTTTAAATAAAAGAAACACAAAAATCTATCAAAAAGGGTGCATAAAAATACAGAAACCTGTAATATACCTGTACAGTAGCATATAATATATAATTATTTATACAATTTGACTATCAAAAATCTGTCCATTGATAATCCGGTCATTCAGTTTCCCGGCATGAATTTTGGATCGCATTTTCAATACAGGGATTGCAGTACATTGTTTTGCCACTAATATTTTCATGGCGCTGTTCTGCAGAAACAGCTCTTAGTTCTTGCTTGATAAAGGAAATACCAGGTTGAGAAAATGCAGCCCAAAGTGTTATTTTATTTATGGACAGGAACTGGAACATCAGTGAGCTCCCAGATTCTTGGATTTTTCAATAATATAAGTATTTCATCTAAATAGGCCTGATTTTTCAAAGTTCTCCAAGACTGGAGAAAATAGACTGACATAAGAAATTCTGGTCGATCCAACGAATCTGGAACAAAAAAAAAAAAAAAAAAATGTGCTAATTGTAGGGAAAATTTTAGGGAAAATTTTTCAACCCTGGATCAGAACCATTCCAGGTTTGCTGGATCACACAGGATCACCCATGATAGTCTATCTTCTCCAGTCTTGGAGCTCTAAATTAGGCCCATTATTTTTCACCTGCGTTTGATCTTCCTACAGCCGAACTTTCCCCAAAACTGACCTACAATGGTTGTTCTGCACTTCATTTCTGTACCTTACAATAAAAATTCAGGTCAATTTTAATCTTACCGAGTTCCTTTGTTCACCATACATATATTGGACAAGTTAGTAATAAGTAGAAAAGTAGTATGAAGTTGTATTGAATTAAATTTAATCCATACACAGTTGAAAATAACGTACCTCGCAGGCAGCGTTTAAAGAGCACAGCTAGCAGCACAACTATAACAAATGCCTGAAAGCCTACAATGCCGAAAAGGATGATCACTGTCATGTGCTGGTCTCCATTTGTACCTAAAACATAAGACTTACATTATAATAGGCAAAACAAATGTATTTATTCGTGTTCAGTACATGCATTTTAAGTATTGTGCAAGTGTGCGGCTTCCAGGTGTATATTACCTTCAAGAGTATGTACCCTGAAACTACTTTTATCTGCTTTTCCTTCCAGAAGGAAAGTATTATATTTAATAATAATAATAATAATAATAATAAATAATAATAACATTGTAACTTTGAAAACCTAAACCAGCCTCCTATGTTCTTTTCATAGAGGAGAAGCTTTCTCCTGGAAACTCTTCCAAATAACCTATACTTGTTCAGTCTTTTTATAATTGTACCCATTAACTTTGTCATGAACAATTAACATTTAAAGCAGTACAAAAGTTGTACTTTACAAATTTGTGATCACACAAGGCATTATGACAAAAAGGATCATGCAATTTCCCTTCTGTAATGAGCACTCTTACCTATCTAGTCACTTTGTGGAGCTGCCAAAATTGCACAGATTTAGCAATTCCAACTTTCCCTGCAGTTGCCAGGGGTAAATAAATTTCCATGCACCTGCAGGGGAGTTACGTCATCCTGGCCCAGCCTATCAAGAGGGATGAAGATTGCAACTAGAAAGAGAAAAAGATAGCAGCAAGGAACAGGGACAGGTGAGTATAACGGGGTTTAAATCTGCCATAGGCTTGTTGAATCTAAAATTCATCTATTGGAGTATTTTTGCAGTTCCTCTGAGCATTGCCTGGTCTAACTTAAATTTGCTGGGACATCCACCCCTGGAAACATTAACAAATGCGTTGTATGTTACCCAATTGTGAAGCATCAATTGCTTCTATAGTATGATGACTTTCCTCCTTAGCACTTACACCTGAATGCTCCAGACCACCAAAAATTCAGCTATTATAGAGATTATCACACTTGATGATGATTAAATAATCAAGTGCATTTGATTTTCAGCACCTGACTGCTACTTATTTCCTTCCTAATTTCTATATAAGTGGTTAAGGTGTACCTAATTTTTCACACACTGCTTCTGTATTTTATTTTTATCTTTGTTAAATAAATATTAGCATGGTATAATATATCATGTATTGCTGTTCATTTAAGATTGTATTTACCTAAATGTAAGATCTGCTAAGTATCAGATTTTTCTTTATTCTCTCCCATCATGCAAAACCTGAATTTAATTTCTCATGCCTGTACAGTGTATTTTGTTAACATAGAGCCATTCTATGATACAAAAACTTTGACAAAAATCAGGGCTGATACTGGAAAGTATAATGACCACACAGTAACAATCTGTTAGAGCAAATGAATAGTCAAGACACCTCTCTGAGTATTTAAAAAAAAATGTTTTTTTAATACCTTTGTGTTTGAATTTATTGTACTAGATATTAATTGATATTTATTGTACTAGATATTAGGATATGAATAGGATGTGCCACTAAACCGCTAATGGCCAAAGCTAAGCAATTTTACCAAAAAAAAAAAAAAAAAAATCAAGACCATGTAACCCCTATTAATCAGGCATATTTATATAATGGGGTCCTGCTTGGTCCCTTGCTATTGCTTTTCTGAATAAAAGAGGGTCCATTTCTTTATAGTGTGCAAAGGGAAAATGCTACTGTTTCTGCACCCATTGGTTTCATATAAAACATAAGTATGCTACTATTGTATTTGGCTTGGGATCACACCAAAAAGTATAACTGAACTTTTATTTTAGTCTGTTGGATCGTCTAAAAAATTGTCTGTCCATTCCATTTGAAAAATAGAGGTGTGCAAATCCTTTTGTACATGGGCAAGTGGATTTACCATTGTGCTGGGATACCTGCCTATTATAAGAGTATAGGAAGATTCTAGTTCTACCCATGAGAAAGTCCTTAAGCTGCGTACACACTTCCAATTTTTATCGTTGGAAATGAACGACGAACAAACGACGAACGACCGATTGGCCAAAAATCGTTCGTAAAAAAAGTAACCAACGACGCCGACGAACGAGGATAGTTGTTGGAAATGAATGACCGGACCGGCGGATCGGATTGGACGACGATCGTTGACCATCTATCGTGTGTACGGTCGTTCAGTGATCGTCCATGGTCTGAGCATGCGCGGTGAACGAACGTTCGCTCACTTCCTGTGGTGCACGTCACTTCCTGTATCGTTCAAATGATCGCATCTATCGTGTGTTCAATATCTTTGAACGATCGTGTCGTTATCTGTATGTACAGGATCAGTGCCATACGATAGTTCGCAGATATCGTGCAGGATCGTTCGTCGTTCGTTTACCAACGATAAAAATTGGAAGTGTGTATGTAGCTTTAATCACACGTTACAAATGAACACAAAGCTTATTTATCAAAAATAAAAAAATTAAAGAAATTAGAATAATTTAAATAATAAAAAATAGAACAAATAATAGAAGTAAGCATGTTATGTGTATCTTACCTGCTGACGGATACAACGCCAAATGTAGAATGAAAATAAATAGCTTGAAAGTCTTCATTTTGTGATTCATTGATAAATAAATAACACTAATATTTCAGTCCTTTGGCACTGACATTCTGCTGGGTAGTTTCAGTAACATCTGTAACAATCTAATATGAGACAACAAACATTCCACCACGTCTTGAAAAGTAGTTCTGCAGATGCCTATCTGGTGTTGCAGCTCTGAACTGTCATATTCCTTGTGTAATTGTGAAGAGGAAGTGTATCATATGAAAACTGCTGTAGAGAAAGAATTACTACTCTGCGTCAGAAGCCTTTATGGGGAAATAGAATGTGCTGCATCTCCAATCAAATCTGAACACTGGAAAATGTACCCTGTCCTGTTTATGGTAACAACTACAGAAGTTTGGATTTCTCATAAATAGGGCATTTCAGAAGTCGGTGCCCAATGGGCCGCCAAGGCTGGAGAGGATACACTTTAATCGATGAAGCTGTGTGATCTAGTAAACCTGGAACGGATCTGGTCCCGGATTCAAAACATTGCTAGCAAACAGCAAATTACAAAAAAAAAAATCAATTCCTGGTTTGCTGGATCACCCAGCTTCACTGATGAAAGTGTATCCTCTCCAGCCTTGGAGAGCTTTAATAAATCAGGCCTACTATATCAAGCCAAATTACCTTAATGTCCTCTTTATGAATATTACAAAAGACAGAATGTGTTATCTGAAATACCACAAATATCGTGTCCATGGGGTGTAAGGAGCTTGGTACACACAAGTCACAATGTAAGAAAGAGAGACAAGGCAGGTTTTCTTCTTTCAATAAAAACTTTAGTAAATTATCTGACAAGCCGTAGCTAGACATATTTTAAGTGCAAAAGCAATGGCATTTTCTATTTGTTAGCAAATGTTTTCAGTCCTGGACCAGAGCCATTCCAGGTTTGTTGGGTCACCCAGCTTCACTGATGAAAGTGTATCCTCTCCAGACTTGGAGAGCTTTCATAAATCAGGACTGACATTGACACTGATACCAACATGGAAGAAAAATTGGATGCAAAAAAACTTTAAAACCTTTAAACACATGAAACAAACTATTTACAATAACCAGATATGTATTTTTATTACTAACATATTAAACATTTTCCTGAGTCAGTAACACTTGAGAAGCTTCATCTCCAATCAAACCTGAACACTGGAAATTGTACCCTGTCCTGTTTATAGTAACAACTGCAGAAGTTTGGAAGACAAAGCCTGCAGATGACCAAACTTCTTACTCAGGGCCAGCATATACAAAATAGCCCCCAGCCACCCAGCACCGCCTTGGGAACTGCCCACCAACTCCCCCCACACCAAAATATATCCACTGAGACCCTTGTCATCCAGGACTTCAGCCGTGACTCCTAATTCACCAACCAGTGTCCCCACTCTACACCCTGCACATCCAAACGGAGCAGGGCGGTGAGAAACGTTTTCAACTCCAAAAAGTCTCCAAGAAGTTTCCACCCCTTGGGCCTTATACCTTTCCTCCCCCTTTCACCCCACCCCCCTTTTTCTTTTTGACTAATTCCCTCTCTGACCCTCCCCTGACCCCAACCCCGTCTCCGACATTTTCCCGATTCTTGCCTGACTCCTCTTCCTTCCTTATCATGTAGCCCCTATGCCTAGCCTTTTCTCTCTTTTATGGACAGGACCTACCATTAGTTCCTGTCTTGCAATGGTCACCAAGACAAAAAAACAAAAAATATCTACATACCTGGTCACAGGCAGCAAAACTACATAAAAAATTTACACTTTAAACTAAAACTATTGTGGACATTCACAAGTTCACTTAGTCTACTGTGATGTTGGCGGGTTTAACCTCTTTGGCTCAGTTTGTACGAACAACAGTCTTTGTTTCAAAATCACTCATCGTTCTTCAGCAAAACAAATGCAAAACTCAAAGATAACTATCCTTAGCTGGCACCTAAGTCCCACAGTCCTTTGCAGTCCGGATTGGCAAATTGTCAGACAGTCAATGGCTATATGTTTGCAGCTTCTCTGCTGCCATTCCATAGAATACATAGCCATGTCTATCAGCACACCCGTGCTCTTTATAGTCAGAGCATCTATTTGTCTAAAGCCAAACCCAAGTTTATAACCTTTTCCATTCCGGAGTACTAAAAAAAATTAGTCAACAGCCACCCTTGTAGCTTTCTACTATTTCTGAACTCCGTCCCAGAATACACCCTGCTTTTCAAGAGAAAATGCTTTATATATGGGGAAACATATCTCCCGTACAGGCCTTCAGTCCTGTACACTACTCTGCTGATCCTTATAAAAACCCATAGAGCTTTTGTATGAGTTTTTAAGCATTTTTAAAGGTGTGGTAAATCAAGAAATATAGCAAAGAAGACAACAAATAGGGGAAAACTTCACCCAAATGCCCCAAAACATCCACAAATGCCAATTTAGGTTATTAGGGTGTTTGAAGTGTTTTTGGACATTTTTGTGCACTTTATGGACATTTGGGAGGTGTTTTTTGGGCGTTTGGAAGGCGCTTTGGGTGTTCATGGGTGTTTACCTCTTTACAAACATTGCAGGATGCATTCTCTTTACAGCCTATCAAGAAAACTTTCTGGCGTGGGTTGGCCCTCAGGAATAAATTGGCATTATGAACATGGGTGTTTAAATGCTCGGGTTAAATGTTGGGGAAACAGTCTGGGACTAAGTGCTAGACTGGTTTTCTCCAGAGCCTCCAGTGGTGTGGATGTTGTGCTGCAGGCTGATATCAGTTTGCAGCCATGAAGATACATAGCTCAACAGGGTTAGTCAAGGAGGAATGTACTACAAAGTTACTGGAAATCAAGGGTCTTTAGTTTATTTAGGATGAATTATTCATAATGCTAACAATAGTTTGTGAATGCCTTAATGTGTTTCACATTGGGACACCCAGGTATAAAGCTAGCCTGCACTATATAAATATATATATATATATATATATATATATATCAGCTATATTTGTTTATACATGCATGCAATAAATAGGTATGGAACAGTTGCTCTAACCCACTTTTCCCATACAAATACACGCAAGCAAAATGTATTGTCTCCTATAGAAATATGTGCATGCCAATGTAAACTAAGACGTAGGCATAAAAGGGAACATAGCATCATGCTATGGTTAAATGGTTATAAAGGGCAGCTGCTTCTTAGTAAAATGTTACAAAAGAAAGTTACTCCATCAATTTCCCTATTCCGTCTTTATGTTTCATATATTGAGGAGAACTGCGTGTTGGTTAATAATGATGACTACTCATCAAGAGCAAGTACATGGTAATACACATAGTACAATACCAGGAAACTGAATCTA
This sequence comes from Pyxicephalus adspersus, assembly GCF_032062135.1. Taxonomy (NCBI): domain Eukaryota; kingdom Metazoa; phylum Chordata; class Amphibia; order Anura; family Pyxicephalidae; genus Pyxicephalus; species Pyxicephalus adspersus. The sequence goes on from NC_092871.1 coordinate 11,348,418, forward strand.
AGGATGGCAAATTATTCTTAGCACTACTACTAAAGGAAATAATAAACATTAACTAAAAATTTATAAAAATATGGAATATTAATAAAGCAATACTTTAATGATTGGGGTCATTTCTGATATCACTGATTAGAGCAAAGTTTGCCATTTGCAGTGTATAGCCTACATTTTTAATGCTTTCCTAATGCATAACTACACCTTGGATTAAAAAACAAAACAAAAAAATGATTACCGAAAGGTTATAAGCACCCAAAAATTGCTTAGTGTTTGCATGTGTTTAAATAATTTCTCAAATACTCATCTCATTACCAGGGCTGCCCGCAGAGCCAAAACATTCTGCATTCTGCAAATTCTTCATTGCGCCAATGATTTTGCTGCTTATTTCAGTGCTCAGCTGCCAAGTTTCAAGCTTCCTGACAAGTAAATTCTGCATGCACCGCAAAGCTTGCAGCCTATTTTATTTTTTTGCACTTAAAATATATTTAGTTACCGCTTGTCAGAATTTACTAATTTTTATTGCAAACCTGCCCTGTCTCTCCCTCTTTTGACTTGTGTGTAACAAGCTGCTTACATACTGTCCACCGCATGGACACAATATTTGTGGTATCTCTTCATTCTGTATTTTGTATTTATTATAAAGAAAAAATCAATTTGTGTAATTTTTGCATGATATAGTGTATTCATCCCAACATAAAAGGGGGGAGATTGGGATAATAAACTCTTTCATCTCAAATGTCATTTAGTACAAAAAGCCCTCCTGACATTATTACAGAAATAAATGTTACCATTTTTTACTAATATTTTTCAGACACTTAGTAATACACAAAAAAGAAATCGATTACAGGGGTCTAATTAATAAAAACATTTCGTTTGTAGTTTTTGTTTTAGGACACTGTAATATTTAACATGCTGAATTGTTTTATTTTATTAATTATATTGTATTTTTTTATTGTGTTAATTATTTTTTAATTTATCTTATTTGTAGAAGATTCTCTATTGTCTGTTTTAGTCTTTCTCGACCTTTTTAACATGGAGGAGCCCCTGAAAATGCTTTCAGGTCTTAAGGGAACCCCTGCTAAAATTACTATATCCACAGCTCACAGTATATTGGTGTGGTGTGGTTAGTGGGAAGAATGCCTCTTACATTGCTTGTAGTGGGAGGAATGTCACCCTTAACAGATAGCCAAAGATATCATTGATGAATCAAGGAAATCATTGCTTAAGGAACCCCTAGCAACCTCTGGAGAAACCCCAGTTTAGGAACACTGGTTAATGGAACCCATGGCTAATGTCACAACTGCAGAGGTAAATATAGTGAGTATTTGATTATAATCTATATTAGTGTTGATATTATAGTGGTTGAGTAATGACCACATTGGTAGTTGGGCACATATGTAGAGATAACCTCATGACGTTTTACAGCTAAAGCATGTAAAGGCTAAGTAGCACACATTCAGAGGACCCCTCTCCAGACTCCTGCTCAGGCCCCACTTCTGGATCAATATGCTGATTAGTAAAGATTAGTTCTTGCTGTGTTTTAGGGGCTATTTTACACCAACCCATATCACTACTTGTTATCTTTACGCTGGAGAAGGCATAACTATTTTAATATTACACAGCAAGCTAAAGTAAAGTTATGGCCCTCTGGCAAACCAGGGAAGTCAGTTAAAGGGTGAGGGACCCCTGACTGAGAGGAAGTCTTAGTATCAGTGACAGACAAAAAGTTTCAGGTGGGCATGGTGAAAATCCAGTCGAGGTTGATAATCTGGAAGGTACACACTAACATAGGGGGCACAGGGTCACTGGAAGTTACGGGTCATTGGAGGCACAGGCACACTTGGAGGCACTCTTGACATATGTTGGTAAGGCATGGGTTCAGCTGCAGTTCTAGTCAATAAAGAGAATTGTCTTCTGACTGGCCATGGTATCTGAAATCCAGGCAAAACCTGCAAGGAAAGACAGCCACCTGTGGGAACAGAGACCCAGTGCTCGAGGAAGTAAGTGATTTAGTACATCACTACTTTGGGGCTGAAACCCATCCAGAGTGAATCATCTACCCATTCAAGATGCTACAACCTATTCTTTCATGGAGTGACAAGAAGTTGTTTTGTTCAGAGATAGCAGCAGAGACAGCAACAATGCCATTATATTTGGTACACAGCATACGTTCAGGCTAATTGGTGATCTGTCACTACAAAATCACTCTGATTGGGAGAGAGCTTTATGAAAGATTGCAGATATTATTTATTGTTTGATCATGGAGTCCCAGATCACTCTAGACAGATGTTTAATTTCTGCCTAAGACACAGGAATTCTGGGAAGGAAAGAATAAATTGTATTGTATTTGTATTGTATTGATTCTTTACTTAGGTGAAACTGTAAAAAATCAAATGCTACTCATCATGGCTTGATATCAGAGTATAAAATATTGCATATAAATATTTCACATTTGCCTAAAAATAATTTTAGGTTATATTTATTACATGAAAATGTGTACGAAAAAACATCCTTGTCACACTCTGATTGGAACGGCCTTATATCACATAAAAAAAGTTTATTGGATCATTTTTAATAGAGATAGTAGACATTTATTTGACCAATTCAGAAGTAAAAAAGTTTGTATGAAACAAAGAACAATGATGCATTATTCTAAAGAGAATTTTATGTAAACACACATTGGTGAAAAGGAGGAGGAGTGGGTTTACTTTCCTCAAGGGCGGGGACAAACACACCTATTGGAGGTTCAGCTTTATATGCTCTTGATGTTAAAAATCGCCAATGCTGTACAGTTTGAATTGTTGATTAGCTTCTTCTTACTGAGGATGTATAGCTGCATATGTGATCACATCCTCTGTGCATCTTGTTCTCGGAAGCTGAGTAGCCTTTTTTCTTAGAATTTCTGTATAATGGAGTTCCTGATCAACTTCTGTCTCCTCGTCATTCTCCTCGTTATTCTGTTGCAAACGCAAAAAGTTCACTTGATCAGAAGTTTTTTGGGTCTTTCAAATAAATAAATAAACTAAAGGTTAAACTATAATAACTATAGATAAGCAAACTTTCTGTTCTGTGAAATTGTCTGCTTCTTTAATAAATTTCCCTGCAGGAAGTCAATAGAAAAATTCATGTTTTAAAGACTTAAGAGTTTTAATCAAAGTGTTTTATTCAATACACTTTTGGTTTGTAGTTTGTAAAAAAAGGTACAAGTAAAGGTAAAAGTGTAGTTATAGAAAAAAGGTATAAAATAGCATCCTAAAGTAAAATTTAAATATACAGCAAATTGTAAGTATTTTATGTATTTTACTGTCACATACTCTGACTCTTTTACTCTACTCATACTCTATACTTTTTTCACCTAAACAGTAAAATACAGAAAAAACGTGAAAACGTCAAAATGTGTTCTGTCTTCATTGTTTGTACATTTTTATTTATTTTGTAGGTGGAAAAGTTTTATTGTTATTTTTTTATGTAACATATGCATCATACCTTATCCTTAGTGACACCTGTAGCTGTAGGGAATAGAAAACAATTACCTAGTTACTTTTATGAACTAAAATTCTCTTTTAGTAGACAAAGCTGAAAAATTGCACTACATATGAAATATTGTTTATTTTAACCACAGTATATGCATAAAAATGATCTAAGCAAAACATTGAATGCCAAAATTCTTCATTGTATTTCATAATATGATGTGTACTGTGTTCTACAAGGGTCTGCATTCTCATGGGGGCTGAATGGCACAAATGGGGCAAAACTTGAGAAACTGTTTACCCAGATTGAAAAATAATGCATGCAAAAGTAAAATGGTAGTTGTGGATGGGACCGGTGGATTTAAATGTTCTCCAATAGTGACTTACCATTCTTGTTCTGCACTGAGTATCTTAAACCATCGTTATAGATAGGTCTTTGCATTCTTATTCCATGTCCCATGTTCTCCCTAATGACTAGTGATCTATTGGCTGGTGATGGAATAGAAGCAAGTAAACTGGAGGAAGCACACTACGCAAGGAGAACCATGTCCAACAGCACAGTATTGACAACATTAAATCCCACCCCAGATCTGGTGTCATGCACGGAGACACAGGACCACTATGGAGGCATATGGAAGTGGTGTGAGCTCTGAGAAGGGCCAAGCACAGAGTCTAAGCTCTAACCAGGTTTTCTCCAGAGACTGATGGTGAGGATGTTGCTTTGCTGGTTACGGCCAAGTTGCTGTCCTTGGGCACACCAGGGTGGGCAAGCATGGTACCAAACCACCAGGCAGGAGGATAGTCAAGGAAAGCCGGGGTCAAGACAGGCAGCAGGCAAGGGAGGTCAGGTCATCCTCCAGGGGTCAATAGCCAGGGATCCAGGAGACAGACAGCAATGACACAGGGGGCACTGTGGGCACAGGGAGACACTGGAACAGCAGGAGGCACAGGAGAACCAGGGATAACCACAGGCAGACAGGAACACAGGAACAGCACAGGTAAGTTGGCTGGGAACCAACAGACTGAACAACGAGGGGATAACACAGGAGCTAGACACTGGAAACACTGGATTAGGAAGCAGGCGTACACGAACTAGATCACAGATCTAGGGAACTCAGCACTAGTAATTTGATGCACTAACACAGACTCAGAGTCTGCGAGCAAGATAAATAGCCAGGGCTGGTAAAGGGGCTACTTCCTAATTGGCCAGCGGCATGGAGGGATTCGATAAATCATGGAAACAGAGGGACGCCCAGCTTCAGAACTACCCCGCATGAGCAGGAGAGAGATGCCTGTGTTTTAGTGAGGAACAGGTAAGTGTGAGATCTGGTGAAATCAGATGAGTGTTTTAGATGATCCCACATGGCAAGTATACAGCTTTAGGACAAAAGGCACGCAAAAAATGTAACCTACTATTTTCTAGGAACAAATACATTTGACAGGATACAGTTTAGAAACAATTTACATTTTCAGTGTAAAATAGCAAATCTTTACAATAATGTTTATGTCCACTCTAATCTTACAGAGTTCCTTTCCTTTCCATACAGAAATGTGAATGAAATAGTATAGAAATACATTGAATCCATACACATTTGAATATAACATACCTTGGAGGCAGTATTTAACGAGCACGGCAAGCAGTACAACTATAACAAATGCCTGAAAGCCTACAATACTGAAGAGGATGATCACTGTCGTGCGCTGATCTTCATCTGTACATAAAACATAGGAGTTATGTTACAGTAACATAGAAAGAACATTCTATTTAGCACTATAATTTAACGTTAAATTTTGTGCAAGTGTGACACTTCCAGGTGTTATTATCAACCAGACTTCACTGTATGCACCCTGAAAATACCTTTATCTGCTTTTCTCCTAAGGAGGGCAGCACCATATTTATTTAGGCATTATCCGGGGTCAGTAGGCCTTTGCCAATGATGATTCTTAACTTTGTTACTAAAGATTGTTTTAAGAAACAAGAAAAAGCAGAATGTGTTTCTAGAAACACAAAATATAACTGGGTGTTAAAGTTTTAGGCTTAGTCTACACAAACTGTTTCCCCAGCATTTGACCTGAGGCTTTTTTTAAACATTCTTTTTATATATATATATATATTAGGAAAAATAAAACTACAAATGAAAGCAATATATTTCACATATTATATGAAAATAATACAAAGTAAATATTAATACACAGTAAAGTGAAAATCAATAAATGTGGTATAACAATAAACAATACAATCTCTAGTAACAAAAGGAAGGATCAGTACCAGCGCATTTACTAAAACTAAACTCTAAAGAGTTAGGGACACTAGTATAAACTGAGGAATTTACAATGTGTGTTTGTGGATGGTTATAAAACTCAGAACACTGGGAAAGGAGAAGGGGAAAAAACAAAAAAAAAAATCCCCACGCGATTACCTAGACATTTGAACCTATGTAGGGGGCAGGTGGTTTCTGTGTTCCTGTGAGGAGGAGAATTCAGACCAAAAATACAAAGTGTTAAATAATTTCCTATGAGTACCTCTAGCTGAGGAGATAAGGTCTTCCATTCTGTGTATCTCGTGGACTCACTGGAACCACAACCGCACTGGGGGGGGGGACCCAATTTACGCTAGTAAGCAGTGATACACGAAGAAGCTGCCACAATCAAGTGTCTAATAACTGATTGATCTCTTGTAAGTTTTAACTGGAAAGGAATTGTGCTGAAGGAGAAAAAAAGCTGGATCATTTGGTATGTGTATCTCCGTCATCTGTTGGGTTATCAATCAAACTGTATCCTAAAATGGGCGAGCTTTATCTTAAACATTGCTTGCAAACAAATGAGGACTTTTATAAGCATTTTTAGCAGGACTTTGTAATCTAGAAGGTCCCTTTATCAAGGAATCTCCCAGATCCCTGCCACGCCACCCTGGGGAATGAGTACAGGGGTACATAAAACTTCTTACTCATTCCCAAAAAGGGTTAAAATATGTGTAAAAAATAGGGCAAGGCTTTAATGGTAAAGTATTTTTTAAATATGTGTGTGTTTGTGTAACAAAATTTTTTTACAGGTTATCCCACAGCTACAATCATGATATGAGCACAGCTGTGGGACTCCTCCTGACAGTGAGAGATCCCCGGGCACTAGGGGTTAAATGAGGACAAGGCTCCCCATTCACCTCTAGTGCTCTGTGATTTGCAGAGAAATAGGAAGCCCTGATGACAGCTCAAGCATCATCAGGATTCCTCTTTCCTCAGCCAATCAGGGAGCAGAGCTATGCTGACAGCTCCGCTCTCCTGATTACTACCGCAGCCCTAGAGAAGCTGTCACATGTGTTCTGTATCCAAGAACACATACTACAGCTCCTTTAGGGCTGCGGGAGAATAAATGCAGCCGTGGGAATCATCCTGTCATTGTGGGATAACCTGCAAAAAAAAAAAAGTTTAGTTACACAAACACACACACATTTAATAAAATAATTTAACACTAAAGCCTAGTCCAATTTTTTTACACATATTTTAACCCTTTCAGGGAATGATTAAGGGGTTTTATATACTCCTGTACTCATTCCCTGAAAGGGTTAAAAGTAAACCTTTTATAAACGCTTATGTGAAATTGCGGCAAATCACAGTAAGTTACGGTAAATGTGTCATAGGTGTTTATAAAAGTTTTTTTTAGCGTTTTAAAGTCAAGCTTTAAAATGCTTGAAAAAGAGCAAAAAAATGCATATAAAGGTTGTAGGAACAACAATCCGTTTTTAAAACCATCCGTGTATACCCAGCCTTCATGTAAAGATCACAGAGACTGTGATCCAGGGAATATCTTATTGCCTAATGTGATCAGGAAGGATTTTTTCCCTGCTGGAGCAAGCTTTTTTGCCTTCCTCTGGATCAACTATGTCTATAGGGTTTTATCAGGGATATGTTTATTTGTCTACTGGTTGAACATAATGAACTTATGCAATTTCTCAACCTGACTACCTATGTAATTATGCAGCCTCTCACCTTTTCACTATTTCACTTGATTGAAATGAAGCAGTCTGATCACCAGTGGAGTGCTAGAACATTGGACTTCATTGTAATGATGCAGTTCTTTCATATAGTGTTTTCAGTAGTATGAAGATGTGTTATAAAGTTGGAATTAACCTATGTGTTTGTAAAAGATTTATTTTTCTTTTAAATGTGTGCACTAGATGTTATCCCCTGGTTCCTTACTTTGCTGAGATGCTTCCTCGTTCACCAGCAGCAGTGTTCCTTGTTCTATCCATTTTGTTCTTGTATCGGCAAGCTCACAGTAGTATATCCCGGAGTCTTTCGCAGTCAGATTGACAATAGTAGCACTCATTTTATCTTCACTGAACATCACTCGGTTTAGTTTATCTGATTTATTAAGAAGCTTCTTCTCACAGCCCTCATGCCAGGTGATAGAGACGGTTTCACTCATCGGGTTATATGAACATTTTAAGGTCACTGATTCCCCAACTCTTGCTGTAAGGAGACTCAGGTCTTTTACTATCGCGTTATTCTGTCCACCTGTTGTGAAATTTAAAAATACATAAAAAGTAAGGAAAACACTAAATAAAAATACAGCATATTCTCACAGTCCTAGTCATAGTCTCATAGTTTGTACATTTTTACTTTTTGGAAGGGAGGAGTGTTATTGCAATTTTTTATAAATATGTAACAAACCTGATACTTAGTTTTTTATATATAAATATATTCATAGAAATTACAAACTATTTGTGTTTCTGTCTATTAAACGCTTCCAGCACAGCCTTATAAATATATACCTGGACTTGAAAAGGGTTTTTGCGGTTGGATGTGGAATGGGGAAAAGTTGTTTCCTAAAAATAGGTATAGCATCCCAACACTTCAAATACTGATGCGGGTTTATGCCAAATTAGTTAGCAATATATCTTTTAATGTAACATTTTCATTAATTCACACTTTCTGCTTAGAAAAGGCAGCAGTATTGCATAATATGAGGTATACCACAAACCATTAGATATTTGTAAAATATTTAAAAAATGTCTTAGTGTCCCTCTTTTATATTGATACCAGATTTGTCTCCAGCCATGCCTTACTGACAAAATAAGGGGGAGCAAAAAAAAACTGTGTTCCCCACCTCCTGCCAATAGGAGCTTTTTGGCCAGGTAAAAAGTGAGCCAGTGGGCATTTGCTTCACCCCCTTCACGCCAATGGAGTCTTTGCAGTGGAGTATCTATACTAAAAAAAGGGTTACGTCCACTATCTGTTCCACAGATGGTTAAGGGTGTTTGATTGTGTCTAGATAGCCACCCCAACTATAGGAAATGAGTACCAAGGTACATAGTACGTCTTATCCATTCCCAGAAACATTTTAAATAGGACTTAGAAAGAACAGATAACTTGATTTTTTTTTTATTCCATCTTAACCCACCCCCCTCCAACCCAAATACTTACATGGCGTATTTTTTTTTTCTTAATATTTGAAGGGGGAAAATTGAAAAAAAAAACATGGGCTTGGTCTGTATATAATTTCCCTATTTTACAGGTTAAAGTATTTAGTATTTTTGAGTTAGTTATGATGGGTCAGCTGCTCTTAAATGATCTTTTGTGCATGATTATTGGCCACCAGTAGATGGTGCTATGTCCTAATGTAAAATATGTAACAAACTTTTTACCCTTTACAGTAGGACACAGCACTTATCTAACAGTGTGACCCAAGTATATTTCAGGCGGTTTTATACTCAAGTGTATATGGTAATGTAGATATAGCAATTTTAGCCCAGCAGTGTAACCTGTTAAGGTAAATTTAACAAGATAAAGATATCAAAAGTTAGTTCAAAGAATAGGGTCGTCAGTTCTTTTGAACAGATGCCAGCTGCTCCAACTGGCAAGATAGAAAGTGACAATATGAAATAATAGAAAAAAAATATTTCTGACTATAATAATATTATAATAATAATAAAAATATAGAAATAAAAATGTACATTTCCTAATAGATGCTTATGTCTAAGAAGACAATATAATTTCATTTTTAGCAAGGGTGACAAAGTTCTCACCAAAAATATTTTACCACTGTGAACTGCTTACAAAAAAAAATAGTATTTTATTTTGCAATAAAGATGTAAGACAATAAAATCTTTGCTTTATTTGTTTTAAAAACTTTCTTTTTTATATCATAAAACTGAATAGTTAATTTTAGAATCACAAAAGTTACCAGGATCATATTGTGGTGGCTGTAAAAAGTGCTTTTATCCTGTCCTAGTTACAATTTTTTGTTTTTTCTTTTTTTTATGCTCATGAAAGAAAAAAATAAAGAGTGCAAAAAAAATAAAAAAAAAGAAACAAAGAAGATGGGTGGTAAAGATAGACTTTTATAGCCAAATATAGTAATTAATATATCAGAGGAGTAGGTTGGTCACATTTGGGTAGGTTTTAATAAAACTTTGCAATCTAAGTTCACATTTAAAGAGAATCACATTATTACCATCTTGTGTAAATACGAAACGAACAAATGATGCAGTACTTATATATTCATGCCATTAAGGCTATGTTAAGACTGTCGGTGAGGCTGCAGTGCAGTTACCACTTCTTCATTTTCCTGACCCACTTTCTCGGATGAGACACCCGTATGTAATGTCTGACCTGTAGGCAACCTATAGAGAATGAATGGGATGGCAGTGACAGTTCATTGCCACCGGCTGTAATATGTGCTAGTGATAGTTAACAGATTTGGTGGCTAAACTGCCATGTCTTCCAAAAAATGTGTCACTGCACTACAAGTAAAGTTAAATATAAAAAATCAAAATAAGAAAAGATGATTAATAAAAAAGAAGTGTTATGAAGTCTTGTGGGGTACAGGTTGAGTGTGCTATATATTGTATGTATGCATGTGTGCAATTTATTTATACATATAATATTCTTTTGTCTTTTTTGCTCTATAGCCCTCTGTCCTGCCAGTTCTATTTTTCTTTTTGAGTACTGTATGTATTATGTCTCTACAACATACATTTTGGTAACAAGCCCAGAAATACCATGCCTGAACTGAATATTACTAATTCTTTATTTTAAAAATTAAAGTGAATCAATTATTCACTATTTCTGCAATATTTTACAAGATTTTATCAAAATCGATACTAATTTTATATTAACATAAATTTTATCTGCTATTATATATTATTAAGAATGTGTAACATTTACATTTTTGTTTCTTTGTATGAATTTCTTTATATCTTTGATTATGTATTTAAAAATACATCAATTTTGTCTACTACATGAAGTTAGTATGGATTTTTTTTATTTATTTTCAAATTTGATTGCATTAACATTGTTTTCATTAAAATTGTAGTATGTTTGAATTTGGATTTTTAACTCACTAGATTTTACTATACTGTATGTATTACTGTTTATGCATATACATACCTACACCTCTATATACTTGTGTAGGTATATACATAGCCGTACGGCTCACTCATATAACTTTATTTGTTTATTGGAATTTGACATCAGTTGGTTTGATGTGATGATGAATTATTTATGAAGAGGAAGTTCTGAAAAAGCTTAGCCACAAAATACGTTATATGTTTTTTTAATATTATATAAAAGGAACATTTTTAGTTCCCATGTTTACCTCTTCAATACTTTTGTGCTGGATGTATCTGCAACAAAAAGCCAACTGTAACACTGTAAAATTAGTAAATAGCGTGATCAAATGTAATTTATGTTTATATTAAATTAAAAGTAATGAACTTTTTTTTATCTTTAAAAGTATTTAAAATGTTAGGAAAATTCCCTTTTACTCTCCATGGATCTGGTTGTTTAAGGACATACAATGAACTAATTAGGTTATTAATTTATTATGTAGTTTATTATAAGAACATATTCTGTATTTTGAATTCACTTTTGAAATGTGAAATAAAGCTAACAGATCTGTTTTTTTAAGTGTTATACTGAGATTTTTTTAAATACAACAATAAACAAACAATGTTTGTAATAATAATAAAACTTCATAATATAACTTTTAATAATTTTGGGATAGATTCACTCATTTGCAACCCATTTACAAGAGATCTTAAGCAGTAAGTGCGTGCCCCTTGGTTAAGCTAGGGGTAAGTAAATGATTGCTGCTAGGACTGGCAGGGGTAAAGGCACATTTAATATTTACTCTATTTATTGGTGGTTTAACAACAGCTTAAAGACATATTAGGTAAGGATCTTTTAGGTTTTTATTAGGTGCAAGTTGATGTGTTTAAATATATAAATTTCCAAAAAATTTACATTTAATCTATCCAAATTGGTAAGCAGATTTAAATTTATTTTACTAAATGGAGACCAACTTTAAGTTTAGAATATAATATTGCATAAATTAGGATTTACAAATGTTTGAATGTAATTTATTTTTAATAATATTTTTCTAATCAGTTCTTCCATATCAAATAATATATTTGTGTCAATAAACTAATATAATTTAATGAAACTTTATTTATTTAGTCTATAAGATCTAGAATTTGTTTTTATAAAAAGCAAAAAAAATGCTTAAAATGTGGAATCAAATCCTACTATTAATATGTTGATTTTTAACACCTACCTGCAATTCACAAATACAACCATTCTTCAAAAATTATGTATGCAGAAGATATGCAAATTAAAAGTTTTCCGTTCCCAGTTCTGAATTAGCCCTTCTAATAGAAAAATCCACCCTTACCAGATAGTAGAAACAGCTGGAGCAGTATGAGTATAGGATTCCTGTAAAAATACATCCAAATCTTCATTTTGATGGTCTTAGCAATAGATAAAGAACCGTACACTGTGATTTTGAAGTTACTTTACAAATCTCCTCCCAAAGCCCAACCCTGTCTTCTCAGCTATACAAGGTAAGAAATGTGTGGTTAAAGTTATGGTTCTGTGCTCAGACTGCAAATCCTCCTAAAACAAATTATGAGCGGCTGTAATTACTACATAGACAACGCAGCAGAAATACTGATGGAAAGAAATACACTTTTAGCTGAAAATCAATAAATTAAACAACTACTAGTTGCAAAATATTTATTTCAAATTTATTTTGAATTTTAGTTTTGATAGCTATTAATAATGAAATACAGTTTATGGATTTGCTCCTTGGTAGCAAAATATATAAAATGTACATGACAGCTCACCCAGGAAACTCAGGAGACGGTCCTCAGGAGAAGGGCCTCTCCAAATTTTCGGTGGTTGAAGAAGGTCTCAAAATGGGCCTGATTTATGAAAGCTCTCCAAGGCTGGAGAGGATACACTTTCATCAGTGAAGCTGGGGGATCCAGTAAACTTGGAATGAATTTCTTAATGCTGGACCAAATCCAGTCCAGGTTTGCTGGATCACCCATCTTCACCGATGAAAGTGTATCCTCTCCAGTCTTGGAGAGCTTTAATAAATCAGGGCCTTTGTGTACAATGGCACAAAAGGGAAATTTTCTGCAAATTGGAGAACAACATATAAAGATGCAAATCCTTCAATTTACAACTCTTTGGGATGCATAAATCCTGTTAACATTTTTTAATTGATAGTTCTGCTTTCAACATTTCAAGTTAAGGTAGCAAGAAAAGAAAATGTAGATGTTCATGTTGTACCTAAATAAAGAATAATAATAATAAAAAAAAAAGAAAAACTTTTTTGCATTTTAAAATAAGTTGTAAGGTTCTAGGAAACCAGATCATTGACCTACATTCTATTTTTTACTTTTTACCGTGTGATACTATAATAACAATCACTCGTGTGTGACCATAATGTCAAAGGCTCGGATGACACTGTTCGTCTGTGGTATACTATTTTTATCACTGTTCAGAAATGCAAAATTTGTCATGAACATTTTCCTGTCAGTGGTCAGTGTCTCTGCCATGCTGTGGCTTTGTAGCTATGACATCTACTTAAATGTGCAAAAGAAAGAAAAAAGTTTTCAAAAGATCTATTCTATGAACAATAAATGCTTGTACCTCCATACAGGTATAGAAAACACAAGTAATGCAGCTACATAAATCAAAGTATTTTTCCGGTGACGTTTCTATTTAGGAGAATGCAGAAAAGGAGAGAAAAGCAGCACAAGGAGCCAATTAGAAGTACAACAGTGCAAGGATAATGGTGATAGGAGTTGAGAGATGAGCTCCTGAGTCTGCTGTTTCTACCATTATTATCCATTCTGAGGCTGTGTGGGAAGGAGACATAAAAGTAAAAGTCAAACTGCAGCAGTAAAAAAAAAATAGATCTCTTGCCCCGTAGAGCAGATAGGATTGAATGGATAGAAATCAAAATGGCGAGTAAAAGAGCTCCCTCTTGTGTTGTGTAATTACCGTATATACCAGAATATATACCGATCAGAGCCAGGGTACTTACTTGAAAATAGAACAAAATGTTTTGATTTTTTAAATAAAATGTGGCCGTCACTGCTAATATATAAAGCAGTAATTTATAGAAATGCCAAAAAAATTCATGTGAGGTAATAAATCCATGTTTTGTTTTTCAACACATTTATTTTACAGGGAAAAACAGTTAAACCACATGGGCTCAGTCTGTAAATTGTCCCCCCTCCCTTTTTTTACAGTTTAAAGTATTTTGTACTTTTGAGTTGGGTATGAGAGTATGATGGGTCGCTTACTCTTACATGTTCTTTTTGCATTATTGTTGGCCACCAGTAGATGGATCACCCAGCTTCACTGATGAAAGTATATCCTCTCCAGCCTAGGAGAAATTTAATAAATAAGGCCAGCAAGAGTTTGTTACACATATTACATGAGAACACAGTGCCATCTAATGGTGTGACCTGACTATAAACCAAGTGTAAGGCCCAGGTCAAGCAACAGTACTTGCCAGACAACAGTCCCCCAAAGTAACGCCGCACTTCACCTAGAAATCCCCCGCTCAGCCAACCAGGAGACTGGTTGTGTTTCCCAGCACTCGGTTTCGCCCATAACTTGGTGCGCAAGGGATGGTGTCTGGGAATGGGCTGGCAGAGGATCAGGAGCTCACAGATAAAGCAGTACCAAGATTCCAACAGATACCAGTCCAGAATACAGAGCAGAGGTCATACACAGATAATCCATCCACCAGACGAAGTGCACAGGGTGCTCTATTTCGTAAAACAGTGAATCAAACATTCGCTTGTGGAAATCTACCAGGTTTAGGTTTCAATGGCAGGGAATGACAAATTACCTTTTTCATAAATTGTTACTTTCCATATGATTCAATAATAATGTATTTGTAAAAAACAAAAAACAAAACACTGCTTTCAGGCAGAGATGACATCACTTTGGATGGGGCTGGAAATTCTCCATGAAGCATTTATCGCTAGCATAAATTTAAAGATGTAATGGCTATCTTTTATGGAATGGTGATAATAGAAGGGGGGATTATGGTTGGAATACTCCTTTTGGGCATATTTTTTGGGGGTATCCTTTCTAGAACAAAGTAAGGTTTGCTGACAATATGAAATCAGTTAAACTATTTATCAGCAATATTGACTATAGCCATGGGGAAGACAAGTAAATAATATTTTACTCCCCTTATGACCAGGATTTATAGATTACTGTCCTCTATGATGTGATGCTGGGATGTTCTTTATGTGAGTGAAGTATTAGTTTCCATATTTGATATTTGAAAGATGTAACTACAGTATATCTAATGTTTAAAATGTTTTCATATAATATTCAAATGTTTTAATAAACTTTTTTAAATTTATTATATAATGGGATGTGGCAATAAAAGTGATTGTTAAATACTTTTGGTTGGATTTATAAATGTATTTATTGAATAAATACATTTATAATAAATAATAATTTATTATTTAGGTACAACATGAACATCTATATATTTTTTTCATACTACATTGACTTTTTAAAATGTTAAAACAGAACTATCATTTAAAAAATGTTAGCAGAATTTATGCATCCCAAAGAGCTGTAAAGTGAGGGATTTGCATCTTTATATGTTTTCCTCAAAGTCGGCATAAGTCAGTCCAGGCTGCAACTCCAAGCCCAGCTATACACTGGCACTGGGGACTGGGAGCAGAGAGGCTATAAAGTCTCAGCAGCCAATAGCAGTGCAGGACTGAGTCCGGAGCTGATCAGCCTCTAGAATACCCTTCAGCTGTGCACAGTCTAACAATGGATGCTGGGGATGCCATAAAATACATCAGGCTGCACAGCTAAAGGGGAGCAGGGGCTGCTGGTATCTTAGTTCTCCTGGTTGCTGCAAATGACATCACTGGACAGAACAGACAGAGTTTTATACCTCGATGGTGCACAGCATGGACAAATGAGCATCTCCTAACACAAAGTTCCCTTACAATGGAAGTGATCTCATTCCATTTATCTGGCAGCCTATGTCACCTTTTTCTCCTCAGTCTTGACACTTCCAGGTGTGTCATATGCTTTTACTTCCCCATGGTTGTTCTGTCCTCTGATCCCTTTGTCACGATTGTGTTCTGTAGGTATATAAGTGTTGGAGGATGGGGTGTTCTTCCTCTTACTGATCACTATTTCATGAAGCTCAGATCAGGGTAAAAAACAAAAACGGTGTTGAGACACACATAACACAGTAAGCCTGGTTGACTGCAGTAATCTTAAATTACTGTATATGGCATTTGCACCTAAGAAACAAAGTCTTTATATTACGCGGGTGTGATAATTGAAGTGTGGTGTGCTGTTGCATCTTCCATAGTCATTTTCAGCTCGAAATCATCTATCTTCTGGTAGGTCCACAGAAAGACTGGACGTTGGTGAAGATTCCGTATCAGCGTTTGTAGCACCTCTCATCTGTGTTCTATGAAATTTCTTTCTTCTAAACAAATGTTCTTTTGCTTCCATGAATTTTCCAAACATGCACCTCTTCACTAAAGCCCATTTACGGATATGATCAAGTCTTGTATAAGCACCTATGAACATATATCAAGTTCTAGAGCAAACTGGCCCCTTTATCAGACTGTGCTTTTGTTTTTTTTCATTTTGCTGTTAGCTGGTCTACAACCCTTTCTATCACCTATGGGAACAAAAGCTTTTGAGCCGTGGGAAAGAGATGTTCTTCTTGACATAAAGTGTTTTTGCTATTTTTTTCAGCAGTTTCAACTTTGTTGTTGGAGTGTAATATAGAGATGGTGTATTTAAATTCTCCCTCTCTGGAAAACCATCACCACCATATCCATGATGACTATCCATGATGGATTCATGCAATCATTTCTGGATGTATACTTCTGGATAAAATTACTAGTGTCCGTCATGAAAAATTGCATTCTGTATGTTGATTCCATCTCTAAAACCCCAGTGGTTTACAATGCAAATTAGTGTCTTCTCTTTTCGGTCAGCCATTCATATAGAACAGTAATTTTTAATGAGTGCATAACCTTATCTTGTTCATTATGGTGTTGGAGTTTGCTCTCTGGTAGTATTTGTAGTCTGGTATCAAGCACCCCTTAAAGTGGAACTAAACCCATGATACAAACCTATTCCCATCCCCTCAAAGGGTGCCAATATCTTCCTTTTTCTTTTCCTCCTTATAGGTCTTAGAGGAACCCTTCTATAATTACTATATCCACAGCACACAGTACATTAGTGTGGGGTTCAGTGGGAAGAATGTCTCTTACACTGATGGTCAGTGGGAAAAATGTCACCCTTACAGACAGACAAAAAGATTATTGGGGTCAGTTAAACGGACCTGAGAGACACAAATTGCTCATTGCTTTCACATATACTAATACATTTAGTTCCCCAAATAATAATCCTATCTAGGGCTTGTGTTTTCTTTTTTTGGATCCTTCCCTTCTCTCTAAGATTCTTTTATAAACAAGTCAAGAGATTACAATGAAATCTGGATAGATTGAAGGATTGATCCTATAAAAAATATTATTTATAATTATTTTTCAATATGGACGAACAAGTATATCAAAATTACTTAGCAGATGAATCTTGGTTATTGGGTAATTTGTTTATATTGTTAAATTACTTCTATCAACTTCTATTAGCACATGCATAGACACTGGCGAGGTTCAGTATGGAAGACAGTGGTATATGGCATTGTATCAGTGATTTCTTATAGCGGTATATATGAGAGTGTCCTCAGTTTGTCTGGTCCTGGGGTGTTGACTGATATTGCTTTTGGTGATTTCAGCATAGTGAATGCCAGACTCAGCATCTGCTTCATCTGCTTCTTCCTTGTGAACCTGCCAAAGAAATATGAGACACATACCATTATTAGCTTTTTAGAATAGTAATCATACTTAAAAGCTTATTTTTTTTATTGTGCCAAATTTTTACGCACACCTCACCTACATTATGTAGTTCAGGTTTGGACAAAAAGAGGTTGCAGAACTGAGAAACTAAACTTATAAGAGTCATTGAGGAGCTCCGCTATGGGAAATGTTAATTGCACTGAATTTATTCTCCTTTGAGAAGAAGTGTTTAGGAAGTGAAAATGATCAGCTTGTAATAATACATATATAATCCATACAGTAAACTTGGGGCAAAGTTGGACATTCCTTACAGAGCTAATAGAATGTAGAATAGACTTCCACAGGTGTACGTTTCAGCCTGCACATTAGATTGGGTTATAAAAAAGACTGAACATGTTTCTAAATGCACAGAAAATACCTGGCTGTTCATATTAAAAACAATAATTCCAAAGCTTGTTGATCCAAAAAATATCTTATAATATTCTTTTTGCATTGGGGAATAGAGAGTATTTTGTTCTCTATTTGAGCAAATAAGACATTTCTTTATTAACTTTCCCTGAATCAACTAAAGGTTTAGGATTATGTTTGAATAGGTTTCTAGTTGATTGATTCATTCATTTTTTAAGAGACTGCTTTCTTTTTTTATCCTAGCTATGTATTTATGCACTTCATATATATTTACTTCTTGTTGCATTAAATTGCTCCAATTAGTAATGAGGAAATTCATTTTCAAAATGGCCAACCGCAAACTTTTTGATTTACCTGACTATATACATGTATGTGTAGTGTTCAGGGAATCTGTACATGAATCATAATTTTATGAATCACTTAATTGCATGATTGTTCCAATAAAGGTATATTGAATTTAGATATTTCTCTTCTAGGTTGGTTATCAATAACTAGTTTACTCTTTGCAGAATTAAAATTAGTTGGTTTTCAAAACTGATGTTTTAACATCAGATATGAAAGTTTAAAATGAGATGTTGATTGTTCACTTGAAGTTTTACTGTAGCTAACTGTGGAATTATTAAGTTCTAGACATCCATATAAAAGAAGGATTATTATGTTTTATTACAAACTAGATCTCTACCAAAACTATATTATTTATTAATCTTTGACAATATATATGCTATATGTTTGTATCTTGTATGTGTACAATATACAAATCATACAACCTCTGCAAATTTATACCCCTGAAGAAGCCTATAACAGGCGAAACGCGTTGGGAATCATGCGACCATAACACGTCCCCTTCTTACTTTGTTTTCAATCTTTATATGTACTTTGACATATAAAGGAATTGGAAGAATTGGAATTGGAAGGAATCTTATGTCTAGATTAAAGTATCTAAACCCTGTGACAATAACAGACATTTGGATATTGAGCTTAAAATAAATAATGTGTACCTTAGATGTATGTACTAATTGTAACTTGAAAAATACACACTTGATTAATTTTTGCATAGAAACCTCCTGAGCCTGAAACATCTTTCTTTCCCCTTTTTCCCCTTATACCTATACTATGAGCTGGTTTCAAAGCTGTCATAATTTTGTACAAGAAACCCAGCCGTATAATGTAATAGTAACTAAAAGTCTTATAAATGTGCCATTTCCAAGGATATTGGGGGGAAAATTTGGAAAATTGGGGAAAATCACTGAGATTTGCTAATAGTTGTCACACAGATGAATAAAATGAATGTTATGTAAAATAGCAAATGCATTGTATTGTAGTGAAGTGAGCTATCCATCACGTCTTAAGCACTGCTCGTGTATTCTCTGGTGATGAAGTGACTATAAGACAATGGCCAGCATGGCCTAAATATCAGTCCACTAAGAGCCAAAGGAACCAAAGGTGCTGTTAGGATAGCAGAAAATGCAAGATAAAGGTCAACCTTTGTGAACACCTTACAGCCTGACATTGCCTGACATGTTTGATTTCACAGGGAGACAATAAAATACAACTGCACAAACATCTATCCCTAAAATGATGATTCTGTCCATCATAGTAGTAGCAGCAGCCAGAGAACAATTAGGGGGACATAGCCTAAGAAACACAAGCTCCATTGTATACATCATCATGTATATCAAGAATTCAAAAATCAGCTTGTTATAGTAAAAAAAAAAGGCATAAATCCATCCAGTACAACCACTAGGGAAATAAACATAGTTGACCCAGAATAAAGCAAAAAAGGGAAAACGATAATTTCCATAAGGCAATCGATGTTTCCTGTATGAACAGTCTCAGTTATCCTTAGTTTTTACTTTAATCTCCAGTTATGTTCTGTGAATCTAGAAATAATCCGGCTTTTTCCTAAAGCAATCTATAGAACTTGCTAGGACTACTTCCTGAGGGTAGTTTATATTTGTATAAAGTATATATTTATTTATAACGTTATTATTTCTGTGAAATCATTCTCTAAATGGCTCTGCCCAAGCGCTGTCTCAAATCGTATAGACACTGCGTATAAAATTGAGTATTCCTGAGCTGCCTGTACCTGTAGTATCCTAAAAACAGTACAAAAATATATATACAGTATACATATTGTAAGCTATATTGACAATAATACTTAATTATTAATCTTATTGCTAATTTACTTACTGTTTTCTGAAGCTCAGGGGAACCTGAAAAAGATGAGAAGTAAAAACGAATCATTGACCAGGTAACCTTTTTTTATTACTATGAATCGAATATATATATTTTAATGTTAGTTAGAAAATATGATATATTAATCACTGTCTAAAAAAGAGAATTTCCTATTTCTTGTATGAGGCAATGCTTGTTGGTATGACTGTTCAATCATACTAATTTACCTTCCATAGCAACCTGTCAAGTTTAGGAAGCTTTATAAAAGTGTAGTTTTGTAAAACAGCAACAAGAAAGGAAGTGTTGCTTTGTATTCAAATAAATAGTTTCCATCTATTGATATCTGTGGCCAGCAGTGTTATATACTGTGGTCTGCAGATTTTTTGTGTATTCATTTTTATGAATAATCCCAGCACTCTATCTAGTAGTTGGGTATGGATTTTGCCAAGGGTTTGGTGAATCTTGTCCAAAATTCAACCACATGTCATAAATAACGTTTTGTGATCGTTTCCTGGGCTGAAAAAAGTGCTGTATAAACTGGAGTTGAATTATTAAACCTCTCCAAGACTGGAGAAGATAGACTATAAATGGAGAACCTGGGGGATCCAGTAAATTTGCTAGTTGGCAAATGTATTCAATCATGGACCAGATCCATACCAGATTTGCTGGATCACCCAGATTCACCTAAGATAATATCCTTCTCAAGTCTTTAAGAGATTTAATAAATCAGGCTCACAGTGTGGTTCAGTCCTGTTGGGACGGGGAGTATTGATAGGAGGTATTTCAGAGAATTCTCCTCCAATGGAAATGACAACAGTGATCTGCCAAATATCAGTTCATTTCTTTCCGGGTTTATATGTCTAAAAATGTCTGAAAATTTCTTTTACAGTATATTATTATAGTATGAGTATAATAAAGTTTGAAACACAAAATCATTTAAAAACAATAAATTGAATAAATTAAAAAATCTATATATTTAAAAAACATATATATTTTTGTTAAAATTTAAAAACAAAAATGCACATTATACTCATACTACTATACATACTATAAAATAAATGTTCTTGAAAACAATGTACTGCTTTTACACATAAAAATCCAATGTATTGCATTCAATACACTTATTTTGTATTGAATGCAATACAAATGGATTTTGAGTTTCCTGCCCTGCCCGGCCAGGACGTGCACACGCAGCGACGTCACCGGGAACTCCCCCGGTGACTCATCGGATGCAGAAGCAGGAAGAAGAAAGAAGACGGAGATCGTGGCACTGGACGGGGCGAGACCCCGGTGGATCAGGTAAGTGCTCTATTTACTAACCTTCCCTAAGGTGTTCCAACCCCAAGAGTGACTTGGGGTTACCACTTTTAGCAACTTTTTTCTACCCCCAGTCACACTCAGGATTACCGCTAGGGAGGTTAATAGGTAAACTATTGTTAAAAAGTATGGATGTTTCCACGGAGGACCAACAAATGCAAAACAAAAGAAGCACAGCAGGGAGAGGGTCTTTTCATATTTGCAACAATAAAAAATAATTTTTAAAAAATCATAAAAAAAACAGCCCTGAAGCTGAATATGGTCAAATTTTCAGTCTTAGTAACAGCAGCTACTATATTTGACCATTATATTTTTCTCCCACTCAACCTCAATAACCTCAGTTTGAAAGAAAGTGTTTTTTTCAGGGAGATTTAGAAGCAACACAAGTTGCTTTATCAAACGGTAATAGAAACGGTGAATAGAAATTGGTCAGTATTTCGTTGTGGCCGTCTTTAATTTCACTGATGCAAAGCAGATCCCACCACTGACCAATTTCTATCAAACTCTCATTAATTTCTGTCAAGCTCTCACTGATAATTATGAAAACAAATATAAAATTGGTCAGCAGCAGGAATATTTTAAACAACAAGACCAAGCCTAATTTTACTAGTGACTAAATATACAAGCTGTGGTTTTACTAAAATGAGGGGTCTGATTTACATATAACCCCCTATTAGGCACTTTTGGCTCTCTGTTCATTGTTCAAATTGCCATGGAGAACATTATTTTTGTTTCTATTTACCTGGATCTGCCCAAAAAATCACCAGGACTGCAAATTTCAGCCTCGCAGGATTTGCCTTGAACCCATTGAAGTGGCAGACCCCAACATCATCATGTAAACTGGAATAAAAAAAGCCTTTCAACACTGTCAATGAAGATCCTCATTTATCCAGGTATACTTTGTATTAGTTAGTCACATTCAACTAGACTTGTTGAACTTTCCAAGCTGTTCCATGAATTATACGAGTGTAGGACGGAATATTTCCCTACATTAGTGGAACTCATGAAGCAGCTTGGACTGCTGCAAAGCTTCTTCAACATTACAAGTACTGGTCCAGTAAATTGGATCAGTTATTACTAGAAGTGTCTTCAAACTGCAAGACAGTAAAAAAAAATCTTTAAAATTTAAATTTAAAACCATTTACATTTTAGATGAAGTAGGGAATAGATGAAACCCTGTCAGGTTTTTGCTTATACAGGTAGTCCCCGGGTTACATACGAGATAGGGACTGTAGGTTTGTTCTTAGGTTGAATTTGTATGTAAGTCGGAACAGGTACATTATTTTAATAAATGCAATTAGGACAGATGTTTGTCTCAACATATTATTAGGCAAAATGGTGTCAGTTACTGTATAAAATCTTCACTGTGAGTTATTACACAAACAAAGCAAAAAAAAAAAAAAAACCTTTATGGAGACTAGACATTCATAAAAAGTTACAAGATGTTACAGAATAGCTCATTTTTTAAGATCAACCACAACCTCAGCTGTGTTTAGCAAATGATTTCTTCCCTAAGTCATGCAAACCGCTCCAATCAAGCCTCTGTCCTGCACACAGGGAAGCCCCGTTCTAGGAGTAGTCCGTATGTCGGATGTCCTTAAGTCGGGGACTACCTGTATGCTGTTCTGTATAGGAGGTAAGTCTTTACTTGTTTTTTCTATGTATACATGGAGATAGAGAAAATTCCACCTAGTGGAGTACACCCGCTTCTGTGACTATTGCTGCAAAATTAGTTTCGTGTAATACAGATATGCTGTGTGTGGGGGGGCGGGGGGTGACGGGGAGCAGCTCTCGTCCACAATCAAATATGATTTTTCCATAAACCCCAATTATAACTCACCTCTGTGGCAAACTTTAATGAGCACAGCCAGCAGTACAATTATAACGCAGATCAGTAACCCAATAACCATGTAGAGAATGTCCACTTGTTCAGGTCGAGCTCCATTTGCATCTAACAGAGAAAATTTTATCAGGGGAAACAATTTTTAAACATATGTAATACTTGCACATTTTACTGTTCCTATTAAAGTATTGAGTTCAATTTACAGGTCCTTCAAGTATAGGAAAATAAGTGATCTGCTGAAATACATTTAATTCTTCATTTTCTAATATTGGGTAACAACACAGGAACATGTTACCTGCTTATGCAGAAAATCTAACCCTGCTTGCTGTCCAGATCTATCAGTTATTTATTTATTGAGTGAGAAAGAGAGGCACGTAGCCGTAAGAATTAGGCGCAGTGCCTACATGACCGGGTGCTGGGGCCTAGCCCAGAGCTTTTAAGGGGTTAAGAAAAAGGGTAGTGTTGCCAGAAGGGGATGGGCTAGTGTACAACGTGGGAGAGGAGGAGATTAGGAATGGGAGATGTTAAAAGGGGCTGGACGATAGTGAGAGGCCCTCTTTTGGACAGAAAAAGTTTCCCGCCCACCCTCCCTCTTATGTTTAGGTAGAGTTGAGAGGTGGGTTCGTTTTAGAGGTTGGGGTCTTGGAAGGCAGGGATTCAGTGTATTGAAAAGGGGTGGATTTTGGCAGGGGGGATCCCCTTTGGTGGGGTCTCCCCTTTATGGTGAACGGATGATTATGGCTCCTGAAGGCAGTGCTGGGCAGCTAGGGGCCAAGGCGGAGATGTTGGAAGGGTTCAATTCTTGTTGGGTGGGATTTTGCCTTCTGAGACCTGCAGCTTGGTTGTTTGGGTGTATAATTGGGAGTTTGATAACATTATGGATACTGTTGTAATGGTTATGCATTATTAAAAGGGGAATTAAGTTGTTGGTTCATTAAGCTATATTCAATGTAATATGTTAACATTATATAATCCCGTTTAATAATAATTATATTAATAATGGAGTGTTATGTTAGTTTATGTTAATGTATGCTTATCAAAGTGTAAAATGTAATTTATTTTGGCATTTATTTATTTGGATATTTGTTTTTTAATTATTTGGAAAGTTAAACTTTATTTATTGGTGTTTTAAATAAACGGCTGCTTGCCAGCCAATTTAAATCCAAGATTTTGTGTGGGGGTATTTAATGGGGGGGAGTGGCTGGTATGCAGGGGGAGTTTGGTAGTAGAAGGTAGTTATGACAATGGTGTTTATAAGGGATGGGCTAGAAGGTCCGAGCTACCCGCGTCAAGTCCACATGAATTTATTGAAATGGCTTTTTTCAGTTTTTTATTTTTCTTTATTACAATGTAGTTGCCATCACACAGAGGTTATGGGACTTGCCCCAAAATACTTAAAAGCTTATAGAGCTATAACAAATCCTACAAGAGCTTTAGGCATAGGGTACAGGATCCAATAAGAATGCAGCCATTTTGGAAATAGACATTTTTGCTCACTGGATTCAATTACTAGAGACCATTGATTATAGATTTCAGTGATTACCATGCAACAGGTTGGACATTTCTGATCTGAATAAATACAGAGATTTATGAGAAGGCGACTGGCTTTTGTGCTGCAGAAAAAAAAATGATTAGTGTGCTCAAGATACTAAAAATAGAATTGTGGTAAAGATTAAATGGTGCAGAGTGCAAAGCCTTTTGGGATACATGACGGACTTCAAGTATTCAGGCTGCTCCTTCTGTGCATGCATAGAAAAAAAAGGGCTTTTCCAGGCACTAAAAAAGTGTCAATCTCAAGCACGCTCAGTGAGATCGGCACACATTTTTTTTACAGATAAAGCAGGCTACGTCACCCGATCTCACACCAGCGAGGTCGGGTGATAAAGCCAAAAGAAGGAAAAAGATGGCAGCATTCAGCACTTACTCTGCTCCAGGACAAAAGAGGATTCATGGACAGCACAGGACTGAATCAAGACCAAGTACAATTGACCTATACAAGGTTTGGTGCCAAACCTTGTTTTGGTGAAAGGTGTGCTTACCTTTTTCCCTTTTTTTTAGTATTCTTCCCCTTAACTACTGCAGGGTTGCTGTGCATCCTTTCGGCTTGTTTGTAGTTATGTTTGTACTTTTTCATACAATGTAATTTTGTAATGTATATGTATATTTTATTATTATTATTTGTACTATGGGCAATATTGTTTGTTACAGTTGTTTTGGTTCTATAATTTCATTTCTTACATTTGCCTATACATTTATATTGTTATTTTTTCCCTAAAATGACCTTTTGCCACATTCTGTTTTTGTTTTATTTGTTTATTATCCCCTGTACAGCTGTTTTGATGGTTACCGAACAACCTGACCCTGTATGGCTTGAGGTTTTAAATCTTTCCCCAATTTATTGCAAAACTGTTTGCATTTGTAAGGCTTTGCTCTACAAGCAAAGTTTAGGCCCAGTTTAGGCCCAGTATAAAATACTTATTAATAAATTTAGTACCTTCAGTTGCTTCTGTAATACTTTTAGAAGAAGGTGTCATGGTTACTTTAAGTCTCGTTCCATTCCCTTTTATCAGTTTTCCTTCCGTCGTCTCGATTAGGCAGCAGTATATTCCAGAGTCGGACTCGGCCAGGTTTGATATGGTAATCAAGTGGTTTAAGGACTTGAAGGTAACTCTACATGACTTGTTGACAAGCTGTCCCATCTCACAGCCCAGCGTCCAGGATATGGCGTAGGATGAAATTGAAGTAGTCACGTTGCACTCTATAGTCACGTTACCTCCCAATTCAGCAGTGATTAAAGCCGGCTGCTTCACCATTATGTGACTTCCACGGCCTGTTTTAAAAATAGTGCAGTTAGTAATATGGCAACATTTATACAGAAAAAAACTTCAATTTGTCCAGTGATTCTGGAAAGTGAATTTGAAGGAAAATAAACATACTACAAAGCTTCATACTGTACACATAGAAATCTGTTTACACTGTTGATCCAGAGGAAAACAAAAACACCTTATAAAGCATGATTCAATTTGATCCAACATGGAAAAAATGATTTTCTTAGCCAATTGGATGTTTTCTGGGCCAACAGTTACTGATGTCATTCCTTATGAAATGTAATACCCAGTTATGTTCTAAAAAAGTATCCAGCTTTTTCCTAGTACAATCTATTGAACCTTGTAAAACCACTACCTAGGAGAGCCGATTCCACATTTTCACAGACCTTACAGTGAAGAATCCCTTCCTTATCCAGAAATTAAACGTCTTCAGACACAAGACACTCTTTTCCTCTGCAATGACCCCAAAGTGAACAATGGGGAAGAGAGTTCTCTATATGGACCATATATATATTTATACAGGGTGATCATATCCCCCCCTTATACGTCTCTTCTCAAGGGAGAACAGATTCAGTTCAGCTAATCTCTCCTCATAGCTGAGCTCCTCCATTCCTTTTATTAGTTTAGTTGTCCTTCTCTGTACTCTCTCCAATCCCACAATGTCCTTTTTGTGAACTGGTGCCCAAAACTGGACTGCATATTCCAGATGTGGTCTGACCAATGCTTTGTACAGAGGCAGGATTATGTCTCCATCTCTGCAGTCTATTCCTCTTTTATTACAAGAAAGTACTTTGCTAGCTTTAGATATTGCAGCTTGGCATTGCATGCTGTTATTAAGTCTATGATCTACCAGAACCCCCAGATCCTTTTCCATTTCTGACTCCCCCAAATGTATTCCCCCTAGACAGTATGGAGCATGCATGTTGTTAGCCCCCAAGTGCATAACTTTACATTTATCAAAATAAATGTCATTGGCCAATAAAAACTAGGGGTCCCAACACTGAACCCTGGGGTACACTACTAATAGGTTTCGACCAGAGTATGAATTATTATTTACTACTCTCTGAATATGGCCTTCAAGTCAGTTTTCTACCCAATTCAGTGATTTAAAAGAGTCTCTAAAAATTGAAAACAAGGTCTTTGAAATAACATACAGGTGCATTCCTTTGGGTCCTGGTGCTTTAATCATCATCATTTTTTTCTGTTGCCCACTATTCTTTTAAAAAATGTGCTTGTTTTATCCCGTCACCAACCCTGAGTCATCTTGTAGAGCGCCAATGTGCTCAGACCTGATCTCTTTGCAATTTTTATCTTTGATTGGGTGATTGTCTTAATTTCACAACTAATCTTTCATGTTGAATTATTGCACACTTGATTTCATGTTTTTGTTATATTTTTTATAATATTAAAATGATTAGGTGATCCTTCATCTTTTTATTTTGCCCTTTTATTACTCTTTATGAATTTTTTAAAGTAGCTGTGATCCACATGCATTTTACTTTTTTGCCCCCTATATGTATTGACCATGGGCAAGTCATGGTCAGTAGCTGTAAGCAGTGCAAATTTGAAGCAAAACAAATATCATCTGTTTGTGAATTCTTAGAGCTCTATTTTTAAAGCAGGGAATCTACCTTCAAACATTCCCTGGTTTATTATTAGAACCCTTATATTTGATTCTCAAAAAAACACGCAGGTAGGTTAATCACCTTTCCCTCAAATACTGACCTTAGACTGTGATAATGACATATCACTATGGTAGGATCATTAGATTGTGACTATGGACATTGTACAGAGCTGCATAATATGTTGGTGCTATATAAATACTGTATAAAAATAATAATAACCTAGTAAAGGTTGGGAGAAACCAAACATATTTACTGCTAATGTGAACAATTGATTTTTTTTCCTGGCCTTTGGAGCATTTACTGTTTTATAATAGAATTAAATTCTCCACTACGTAGGAGCAAACCTGGATATCTGGACATAAAATTCCCTTTTTAAATGGCATGGCAGGAGTGTTCTGGATTTTGTCTTCCCCATGAACTGAAATTGGATTTATTTACAGCAAAGGATTGCACAGTGAGTTTTGTTGCTTTCCATTCTGTTTTGTGAAATAATAAAATTAGGGAAATGCAATGCAAAAAATAGAGGTCAAAAGAAGAGCACATTTTTTACCAGTTAGTGGTTAAATTTACAGAGAATTTCAACATGCCCTTTACATAAAAACGAGATGCGGTAATAAGACCAAATGACCACAAGCATGCATGTGTCTCATATTAAATGTAATATGTTGCTTTAAACAAATTCAAAAAAAGTTTTTATTTCCCTTCCTCAAGTGTATGAAACAAAGATTTGGTACTTTGTAGCTATAAAGCCCTATAAAACGCTCAGAGATATGGAGATATGTTTTTGTTAGTTATGGATAAAGTAGTAAACTTCCTCAAATTTTTCAATAAATTTAAAGTTTTTAATTTCAGCTCTCTTTGTATTTGCGTTTGACACCCCTGAGTAACATAATAGGTCAGGTTGAAAAAAGACATGTCAATCAAGTTCAACCACCAGGTAAATAAACGTATCCCAAATATAAAACCCTATGGATATAGGACATCAGTGCTTTTAGAAAGTGTATAGAAAAGTCAATGCTTCAAAATTCTTGGAGAATTTGCCCAAATACAAAAGCAATATATTCTTACCGGTCAGAATAAGGGAAATAGAGACGAGCAGAAGACACATGTACAAATTCTGTATGATCTTCATTTTGTCTTAGAGCGGAATATTTTTAAAATGATTGTTACACTGATAAGGTCTTTATTTTAGTCTGTAGCACTGCCCATTTCTGGCTGACTTTACAGAAAGGTGTTATAAATGTGGCCTCATCATTTCCTTCTGGTCTATAAAAGAAGCTGTATGAACATTTCATAGGCTGTAATGGGCATTGTAAGTTTGCATTAACAGTGTAGGAGAAGTCCTTTTGTGTTCTGACGTGGCAGTGATTCTGTGCACAGAGCCAGGTTCACACATTTTCAGTGCCCTGATGCCCTTTATGAGTTCAGCAATGGCAGCTTCCATTTTCTTCCAGCAACAGGTCCACTTTAGTGGCACAAAAAGACTTTGAGACAATCGTCTATTTCTAAATTTGCATTACCAGTGTAGAAATATATATATATATATATACACATAAAGAAAATACTTTAACATTAACATTTACTTTGAATCCTCCTCAACTGTGTTTTATTTTTTTTTTTTTTATTTGAATATCTGTTTACTGGTATACAAATCTAAAGGATTGTATCAATAAATGATTATGGAATGTCCAAACAACCAGTTTGGACAACAAGTGGAAGTGTGTTTGTATACAATAGTGCTAAGATCAGGCAGCACAGCACAATGACAACAAAGCAATAACACAACTACAAATGTACACAGGAGTTGTGTGGGGGCAAATCAACATGAGTGAAAATGTCAGACTATGAAAACAAAAGAAATAACATAATGGCAATTTATTCAGAAAAGGAATATGTACATAATACATTCAAATACCAACACGTGACAATGGGACAAAGGCAACGAGGGGGTTAAGTAGGAGTTTGGAGTGAAAACCAAGCAGAAACCATGCAGACATTTGTACTCAATACTTGTGGAAAAAATGACAACACATTGCTGAAGAATTACTAAACAAGAGAAACCGTCATTAAAAACCAGGCACAAAAACATTGCAGCAACAGATGAAACTAACAATAATGAGGATTACAAAAAATCACATTAATACATAACATCCAAGCAAACTTACTTGATTAACCACCAAAACTGGAAGCCAAAATAGAATGAAATTTTAATCAGGTGACAAATGTTTGTTCACATATGTTTTTACACTCATACTATTGTGTGATGACATATTTGAAAGTACTACTTAGTATTTATCCAGCTTGATAGAAATTCTGGATGGATGAACAGTTTTTTTGTTTTGTTTTTATCAAAAAGAAACAATAATAATAGTTAAAAAAAATAAAAAAAAATATTAGAATATGTGAACAAAGCCAGCTAAGGTTGGTTTCAACAGAAACATTTTTCCTGTGGTCATCTACTGTACTTTGCGGATGTGTCATGCAAGAAGGTTACTTCTTCCCCCTGTCACAGTACGTATATCTAACATTCTCAGAAAGAGGTAAACAGGAAGAATGTTTTTTATTTCAAGAATATAGAATATTTAGACATTTAATATTCAAAGTCAAGAAGAGTACAAAAGAGGAAATAGACCAAACCATCTAAAAAGTACATATACAGGGCCTGTATATGTATGTAAAACCCTGGAAGAAAATATAGTAAAAAAAAGTTCCAGTAATAGTAAGTTGAACAAAGTCCTGTAGGAGATATTGCCCCTGATTCATCAAGCAGAATCAGATTATCGCTCGCGCATTCGTATTCGCGATCCGAAATCGTATGCTGTCGCGCTATTCAGCAACTGAAAAAGCTCACGGCCGGAGCCGCGCATCTCCGGCAGGTTTACACTGGCGAGCTTGCATTAAAAGTCACTGTTCCCCTAAAAAATCATTCTTTCTAATGGCACACATATTACNGGTATATAAGGGTGTGGTTTAACTTCCTTTTCTTTTCCTTTCTTGGAGGGGCTGTTGTTTTGTTTGTTATCCTAATCTATGTTGCTGCATTTGATACTTTGCTTACCCTATTGCACAATAGCTTCTTTTTTATTTTTTTTTTCTTTGAATGTTTTAATGTCCATTATGCAATTTTGAAGTCAGTGTTAATGCTTTGTTATTATGTTTGTTATCAAAATGTTTGATTGCAAAATTCTGCCTTTATTACCACTTTGAAATGTTTGTCCTGCCCTTGATAGGACAAAATTGCATATTAGTTTGGTAAGTATTTTTTGAATGCAATATTTGTTGGGCCATTTTTGAACGATTTTGTCTTTATAAGTGTGGGTTTACATGTGTTTTGTTTTTTTTAAATTTTGTCATGTAAATTTAGTGGTGTGCGGGTGTATTTTTTTTAATGTGACCTTTTGAATAAAGTTGTTTGTAAAATGTTGTTTGTTTTTTTGGGGGGTTTGTTATGTGATTTCCTTTCCAATCTCCCAGGACACATTTGTGATTTTTTTTTAAGCTATTCCTTTCTCTAAATTGTTTGAAAGGCAAAAAAAGTACAATTGTCTTGTTAATACTCTGTTGTTTGATGCGCATAGTTGTACCCTAAATTTCAGGAGTATGTAGTGTATAGTTGGGCGCCATGGCAGACCCGCTATGTGCGCCTGAACTGTTACTGTGTTTTTATCATTATAAAAAAAAATACGCCGCACTTTTGCACAGGTCTCATTCAGGTTAGTTTTTATTTTTTATGTGTATATTGCTTGTTTTGCTTCACGTGTCTTCATGTATGTAAAGACATGAGTGATATGAGAAAAATAATAGGAAGAAATAGGCAAAGAGGGCTTTTTGGGCCATATTGCTTCTCATTGCAAAAATTGCCCATTTCTTCCTATGATTTCGGATATCATGGGCTTGGCTACACGCTACATTCATGAAGGATATTGCTTCTGGTTAAAGAAGGAATCCATCTTTATGTGCTTCCACTACCAAGCTGAGGGGAGTAATTTAATTATATATAGTGGGCCAACGTCTAAAATGCCATTCAAACCTGCTGAAACATGGTTAAGGGATGGAAAAGCAAAAAAAAAAAAAATGTTTGGCACAAAGTGAATTTGGCCCTGGAAGTTTGATATACTAGTACTATTTGTTTTGTGGAAACACCTAAATAATGCATACACTCCAGTATTTATCAGCATTAAGTTAAGCAACAACACAACATCTGTTCATTTCTAAGAGTGCCTGACCCTGCTTGTGAGCTTGGCAATCAATGAGCTTTGATGTTGTGCTTGGAACCTGGACCTGGACCTCCTTCCATCACTATCAGGTGTGTTAGAATGAGTATGCAACTCAGCTGGACAACTAATTCACAACCAGTTTGGACAACAAGTGGATGGCAACGAGGGGGTTAAGTAGGAGTTTGGTGTGGATAACCATGCAGAAACCATGCAGACATTTGTACTCAATACTTGTAGAAAAAATGACACATTGCGAACAATTGATAAACTACCCAACCTGGCATTACAGACCAGGCACAAAAACATTGCAGCCACAGATGAAACTGACAATAATGAGGATTACAAAGTCACATCAATGCATAACATCCAAGACACCGCGCCCCCCCGCAAACCAGTCCAGTTAAATAATATCAATGAAAATGCTTATATATTTATATGCATTTAATTGTATTTTGACATATATACACAAGTGAAATCACTAAATGTTTTTTTAAACCACCTTTGACAATAATCCTTTTTTCAATTATTTCATTTCTATCAAGACAAACGACAATTATATTTTAATTAGATCACAAATGCTTGGTGAGAATTTTTTACAATTCATACTATTGTGAGATGACATATTTATGAAGTGCTTACTAGTATATATACAGCTTGATCTCAATTAGTTTGCAGTGTTGTAGCAAAGTATACAAACAGTGCAACAAATGTAACAATAAATCAATAAATGAAATATATAGCAACATAATTGCTATGATCTCACCAGTGACAGCTTAACAGATCCTCCTTAATCGTGCAGCTGAAATCTAATGAAGCATTAAAGATTCTAATTGACCTGTAAAGGACTGTAAATAAGCACAGAACAGAGAGCAGGTGCACGCTACTTAATTGCTATGATCTCACCATTGAGCTTAACAGATCCTCCTTAATCGCGCAGCTGAAATCTAATCGCTTTAATTGGCAGATTCGCGCCCCCTATTGCTCATTATTATGAAGGCAGGAATCCGGCTGGCAGTGAGGAGGTGAGTGTACGAGACCGCGATCGCTGGCCGCGCGTACTTTCGCGCTTCCAGCGAGCGCGGATTTTATAGATGAATCAGGGGCATTGTTCTGTTGATTTATATGTGGTGCATATGCAGGAATTTATTGTTTCAGGGGCATTGACAGCATCAGAATGTTGTTTATTGTCACACACGTAACACAATATTTTTCTAAGAAAAAGATCAGTCTTTCCATTAATTTCTGTAAAAACAAATACAGATATTTAATTCTGATACCACTTACAATCTAACAAATTTAACAGAAACATTTATTAATTTCTGTAAAAACAAATACAGATATTTAATTCTGATACCACTTACAATCTAACAAATTTAACAGAAACATTTATTAATTTCTGTAAAAACAAAAAAAATTTTGTAACTGCTATCCAATAACTGACACATATATTGGATCTGTCACATGCAGCAGGGATCCCCAAATCCCAGTCTGTCTGACGGGTTGTCTGCAGCTCTGGCCCTGTGCACCCCCCAGCAGGGTCAAGAGAAGGACCCCGTTTGGGGGGCATACTGGCCAGAGCCACGGACTATGTCCCCCTACTGACTGCAGGCTCCGTGGTGGGTGGGTTGTGGCACCATGACATCATTTCAGGGGAAGTTTCTTCCCCTTTCAGTGACACACGGCTCCCCCATGCACATGCGCAGTCCAGAGTCTATGCATTCTGTGGTCCGTGAGCTACAAAAGGTTGGGAACCACTGACATACAGCACAAAAATTCAACTGTCCCATAAAGCACATATAAGGCTCTGTAGCTTTAGAACACACAAAAAGTAAAGCACAAAACAGTTGAGTAAATCACACAAATGTAAACTGACAGACAGTTCTTGTAGAATACACGGATGAGAACTGTAGAGTAGGGCACGCATCTGGTACCTGTCAATCAAAGTGCTCAAATGGGCTCTTTCAAGTAGAGTACACAAAAGGGACCTGTAGAGTAAATACACAAAAATAGCGCTTGTTGAGATGAGGGGTCCCATTTGTGTGCTCTATATCAACAGGCCCCATGTTTGTGTGTTTTACTCTACTGGTCCCTTTTGTGTACTCTACTTGAAAATTCCCATTTGTGTGCTCTAAGCAGAGCACACACATGGGACCGTTTGAGTACAGCAGTCAAATGGGACCTTTTAGGTTGTGCACACAAATGGGACCTGTTGAGATATAGAACACAAATGGGACCCCACAAGTAGAGCACACAAATTAGACCTGTTGAGTAAAGCAGACAAATGGAATCTTTCAGATGGAGCATACAAATGGGACCCTTCGAGTAGAGCACACAAATGGGACCTGTTGAGTAAAGCAAACAAATGGGACCTTTCACGCAGAACACACAAATGGGACCCCTCAAATACAGCACACAAATGGAACCCGTTGAGATGGAATACACATATGGGACCCCTGAAATAAAGCAAACAAACTGGACTTGTCGAATAGAAACATAACTGGGACCTGTTGAATAGAGCAGACAAAATAAAACCTGCCCAGAAAAGTTTACTTTCTCTACATATATTAGGATCTGTCCCACCTAGACCCCCCTACTACAGAAATGCCAGAAACTGTTCCAAAGGCCTAATTTTTATTTGTATTTCTAGCTTGGATTTCTCATGTAATAAAACATTGTACAGAGGAATGCAAACGCTACTTGTTGCTGCATCTTATAGCTGAGTATGTAACCTTCTCCCCGGTTTGCCTGACCCCAGGATGGGGATTTATATTTGTCCTGTAGATTTCAGCATATTGAAGATCTCCTGTATCCTGCAACAATAAAAGAATATCATGAATTCCTTTACAAAACCTATGAATGCCATTTCTGTACATGTTTTGGATTTCAATACGTTTTTATTAAAGAATCAACAAAAGTACATAAATAAAAGTAGCAAACCACGTGCACAACGTGTGGCAATGTGATCCGTTTTCACAATTTTTATACAACTTAACAAAAATAAACTATTTAAGGAAGAAAAAAAAACAAATACAAGACACAGTAAATATCCAATTAACTCCTTTTGTTCAAAATTCACATTTCGGGTGTTTTCTATACTGCCCACCTTTTAGTAAAGCTATAACATTGATTGTAAACAAGCGCAAAGGTTTTCTCTATTAAACATTGGACAATTAGATCATTGTTCACCTCAAAGTGCAAATTTGGCACTTAGGAGAATATGTACTATATGTACTGTATATGTACTGTACTTAGGAGAATAGTTTCTATAAGTAAAGCCTCCAAATCTATATGTAATAAGGCCGGATCAGGGCATGGCATCATGAATGTGCCCACAATTTCAGACATAAGCCTAAAAACTTTTCCAAAATGATCCACGTGATTTGCAATACCATAGTAAATGATGTAGTGTACCTACATTCCTACAGTTTCTCCAAAAGTCTTTTGAGTGTTTAGTAGAAATATAAGACAATTTAAGTGGTGAAGGACACCAGATATTGAAAACTGTAGAGATGAAAATTGTAGAGATCCAGATGATCTGCACATTTGGTCGAGGTATGTGTGAGTATAAAGGCTGCAGACCATTTTGATGAAGATATTTGGGTTTCCAGCCCATTCCTTTTTTCAACATGAATTGGGTTTAACCAAAAATGGATTGCTTGTTTAAATACCTAAAAAACACTGTGATTCCCTTTTTCGCAAAACATAAGTTATTCAAATATGCAAATATAGAACTTTCTACTGAGAGTCTAAAAAAACACCGGATATAGCTTTAAACAGTGTCGAATCCTGAGAAAAGTGAAATATTAAGTAATTGGAATATCATACATTTTTTGTAACGCTTTGAATGACTTAATGGATTGAAAAAAGTACAAGTTCCTAATCTTTTTTACTCCTCTGTCAAACCATTTAAATAACTGTGGGGTATAAATAATTCTAAGGTCTTGAGATCAGGAATGATTTGGATATTAGTGTTGGATTGGGAGGACTGTATAATATTACTATGCCAAATCGGTAAAGAACTCTGTACAGATGGAAAAGGGACATCAGGTACAGGTAGACCTAACTTTAGTGCAAATAGTAGGTGCTGGAAGTTTACTGTATTGAGAACTTGAGATTCTCTCTCCATCCACTGTTGATCATAAATCCCCCGCCACCAATACACAAGCTGAGAGAGAACAGCTGACATAATATTGAAAGACATCTGGAAGACTCATCTCCTCCTTTTTTTTATGTTTACGCATAATTGACATAGGACATCTCTGTTTTTTACGACCCCCCCCATATAAATGCCAAGATACTTTTGAACTTCTATGGTAAATCTCTTAGGAATAGGTATTGAAACTGTTCTAAACTTATACAAAATCGTAGGAAGTATTACCATTTTATATATGGCAATTTTTCCAGACAAGGACAATTTCCCTTTATTCAACTTGCTTAATTCTGTAGGAAGGGTAGTAAAAAATGGTTTAAAACTCAGGTCATAAAGCGCTGACATGGATTTTGGTAATAAAATCCTTAGGTAAGGGCTAGCTGAGGTTTCTCAGCAAAAAGGGAAGCTAATCTTTAATTGTGTGATGCTGGAATCTGACATTTGTAGAGGCAAGACATGAGATTTGGTTTATAGAATTTAAAAAAAGTTTATAGTACGAAACTGTGCTAAATTGTGAAAGTACATTCTGAACCGCCAATAGGGATTTCCTTGGGTTTGATAACATAAGAATAATGTAATCTGCAAATAAACTTATCTTATGGTCTCTATCAATGGTAGTGCCTTGTAAAGCAGGGTCAGAACCAATAGGTTCCACCAATAGTTCTACCAGTAAGGTTTGTGATTAAAAAAAAACGAGGACAGTGCCCCTGTTGTGAAAACTCCAGCACTTAGGAACGAATATAAAGCCATAATAGCTTGTCTTATCCATCCTAGAAGGCCAAATTTCTTCAGTACTGCCTCCAGATAGCCCCTATGCACCCTATCAAACACCTTCTCTGGGTCCAAAGAAAACAGCAGAGAAGGACGTTTCTGAATTTCAACATATTTAATATTATTGATTAGGCGTCTGGTGCCATCGAGACTTGTCAGGTCACTACAAATCCCACCTGATCATCACTGAAGTATCCATCAATACCCAGCGATTTGTGGTTAAGAAGAGACTCAATAACCTTAATAATTTTGGATACCGAAAAAGGAGCTGAAATAGATTTTATTTGGTCACTCGGTAACCTTGGCAATGAAACAAAATCCAATATCAAATGAGGAGTAGGTTGAGGAGTATTGCCATCAAGTTGCAGGTT
Source organism: Pyxicephalus adspersus (assembly GCF_032062135.1). Lineage (NCBI taxonomy): Eukaryota > Metazoa > Chordata > Amphibia > Anura > Pyxicephalidae > Pyxicephalus > Pyxicephalus adspersus. Next base: position 11,385,745 of record NC_092871.1, read on the forward strand.
ATATAAAGTGTAATAATAATTGCGGAATGCCTCCGCAATACCTTGGGGGCTATAACAACTTTTCGTGGGGTCTACAATAGTAGATTTTGTGTGACCGTAAACATTGAGATTTTAATTTCCGTGCTAACACAGCACCTGCTTTATTGCCCAAAGCATAATGTTGAGCTTTTAACTTCCTAGCATAGGTCATACTTACACAGAAGGAGAGAATGTAACAGCAATCGGTCAGTGGTCTGGGGGGTAGGGGCCACTTATTCTATACCATATATATATATATATATATATATATATATATATATATATATATATATATTATTCTTATACACGCCCCCCATCAAGCAAACATAATGGCTTGTATTTGTTGTTATTGCTGGCTGCTATAGATAACATTTTCACATGAATGATTGTCGAAACAATTATATACCATTAATAAATCAATCACATTTAAAAACAATTTGGTTGCATTTTTATTGAATTACTGAGATATATCTGCATGAAAGAAAATTTTAAAAATGTAATTAAAAAAATTGGTACTTACAGACTGTCCAATTGTTTCATTCTTAGGGCCAGATGCAGAAGCTGTAAATTCAACATTAAAAATCATTTAGGAGAATTCAATCACTAAAATCTCAAAACAAAGTTAGCACTTATTGATTAAAAAATACTTAAATATAAAAAGTACGTTCTAATTGTATTCAAGCTCTCCATACATATTACAATCTACAACTGACACCTCGTCAGATGTATCCATTGTGGAAAGTAGGGGTATTCGGATCAAATCCATTCAGAGTATTTTGCAGCCATATTATTCTGACGTATGACAGATAGGTATAGTACAGCTCAGCCAATCCAGCTGTCATTGGTTAAATAGTATGGGCTAAACTTTTTTTTTTGGTTTATGCTTTGTTTTACGCATGCATTACCATTGTTTTCTATACTGTACCTTTATTGTGATCTAAAAATGTCTAGTATGATGATATGGCTAAATCTTTACATATGCCAGTCATTCTTTAAAATTGTCATACCTGCACGTCGAAAGACCATTACAAAAAGGACGATGTTAATACAAGTCTGCAGCACTATAACACCATATAGGATGTATGATTTTGTATCGTGTTCTCCATCTGCCAGTGAAAAAAATAATAATTTTAGCTAGATAAATAGAAATATTAAACCATAAGTATCAAATAACTAAAATCTTTTTTTTTTGTTAATAAAAATTTCATATTTTTGTGTGTAACAGGTTTGGTTTTAATAACACCTCATGTGATCACTGTGATTGTTTTTCATGGTGATGACAAGATTAGGAACCGTGCTGGTTCCAAAACTTTAGTGTAGATCATTAGTGACAGTGATCAGCATGGGGCTGATGAAGGTAACTTAGACATATCCAATAGGACGGATTTATTAAAGCTCTCCATCTCTGGAGAAGATACACTTTCACTAATGATCCTGGGAGATCCAGCAATTCTGGAATGGATGTGTTAAAAGTCTAGCAAATGTTAGAATATGTTTTTAATCCTGGACCAGATTCATTCCAGGTTTGCTCTATCACCCAGGCTCAATGATAAAAGTTTGTTTTCTCCTGCCTTGGAGAACTTTAATAAATCAATTAATTCATTTTTTTTAATCTAGATACATTTTCATTGGAAAGGAATTGAAGAAGAGATAACATACCATTATTACAAGTAGGTTGTTCTATAATCTCCAGGGTAACCACTGTCTTTTTTTGACTCCTAACACTCTCTACACTACAGCAGAAGGCCCTGGAGTCTTCTGGTGTCAGGTCCTTAATAGTTACATCCAGGTTGTTGTTGGTGAATATCACTCTGTCTTGGTAATGTCTGGAAGAGGTGAGGTTCTCATTTCTAGAGCACACAGTCCATAAAGCAGAGAATGGTCTGTCATCCGGTGTACTGCAGGTAAATGTCACAGACTTCCCAACTTCAGCTTTAATATTTTGTGTGTGTTCTGTAATGTTCTGTCCAACTATGGCAAAGGAACAAATTTTAAATTGAGTTTCTCCTCTTCGGAGGAAAATTGAAAAAAAATCTACATAATAAACTCTTGCTGTTATAGACAAAAGGAGCAGTTTTATAGGGTTTGTTACACATGTCACATGAGGACACAGCACCATCTACTGGTGGCCAACAATATTAGACAAATAATCATTTACCAGCAAATGACCCATCATAACCAACTCAAGCATACAAAATAACTAAATCAGTAAATACGGTGCAAAAATAAGACAAAGCCCATGTGATTTTAAGGTTTTTCCTTTTTTAATTATCAAATCAGATTGTATATGGATCAATTTATATTTGAGTATATACAATATATATTGTTAATATTAATTTATTGCCACTAATAGCTGTGTGAACATGCATTACACAGACCTAATTCACCATTGCCACTAAAAGCATATGCTGCACAGAAGTTGCATATCCCTTTTTTTTAAATTAGCTCTACCTCCTGCTGACTGCACACTATCTATTTTTGTACTTATTTAGGATTTATATAAACCTAAACCTTTTCAGTAGAGCTTACAGAGTCCATAGTCAATTCACTGGTATGATATCAGTATGATTTTGGGATGTGGAAGGAAACCAAACTGCCCATAGAGAATAGATAAACAGAAAATAGAAACAAGACATTCAAATTTATCAAGAGTGATTGCAAACTTGTTAATTATGTCAAAGAAAATAAAAAGTTAGTTCTATTGACTGTATTTCCTGCACGTACAGTATGTTAGTTTTGTACTGAGGGTTTATATATACTTTAACCATTTCAGTTATCCTACAACCCTTCCTGTTTACTTTTATAAGTTATACCTTATAGACCAGAGCAATATCTACATTTTAGTCACTTAGAATATTAAAGCAATGCATGCATTACTAAGCCTTTTTAGCAAAATTATTATTTTTTTCTTATATAGGAAATGTATGTTTTCCTGTAAATCCAACCACTTCTCTTATCCAATACCTATTTAAAAAGCACAATGTCAGATAAATGAACAAAAGCATGTGTGGACCCATGACACAAAAAGTCAAGGAGTTGATATTTGCATAATTTTATTTATTTTGCAGGTAGACAAAAGTGTCTTTAAAAGGTAACAGTGGAAGAGGTTGTGACAAAATATAATATTACCTGGGGCGCTTACAACAGTCACCCATGATCATTTTTTTTTTTTTGCAAAGGCCCAATCATTCCCTTTGTTAGGCTTTGTGAAATGTGAAACGATATATTAAGGAATATGAAGTGTTGAAACTACACTACACTACACTGAAGTGTTTAAACTACCTACAGTTACATGATTTAAAAAGGTACATGATATTTTAAGTAGTATTTTTATAAGTGACTTAAAAAACTATTGCAGCTGTGAAATTCAATTATACTAAATTACGAAGATAAATATAATATGTCTATAAAAGCAAATACAGATACTCTACGTTATGTAACGAAGTTAAGGTACTCCAAGACAGGTAAAAGGACTTTAAATATATATTATTAATCTTTGGGACTATAATATTAAAATGCAATGTTTGTGTTTGATCAGGTTCTAATAACCCATTATCCTAAATACTAAATGAAAGAAGTAATTATGCACTGACCCAACCTGCGTGCGCACACCACTGCCAGGGATACACAGAGGGACATTTTTTCAGTACAAGGTGGCGTCATTGCCAGAACTCACCACTAGATGTCCTCAGAATACAGTGTTGGGATACACAGAGGGATATTATTTCAGTA